>NC_044914.1:11052783-11380336 GCF_001633185.2 Quercus lobata
TGTTGGATGATGTGTGGAATGAGAATGAAGAAACATGGGGTAAATTGAGAACTCTTTTGTTGGATGGTAAAAGGGGAAGTAAGGTGGTGATAACTACACGGACTAAATTGGTTGCACATATTACCAGCCCAATCTCACAATATTCTCTACAGGGCCTGTCAGAGGATCAGTCTTGGTCATTATTGAAGCAAATGGCATTTGAAGAAGGGCAACAGACCATCAGCACTAACTTTAAAGCAATTGGTATGGATATAGTAAAAAAATGTAAGGGAGTGCCTCTTGCTATAAAGATAATAGGACGGGTCTTAAATCACAAAAAAACAGAAGCTGAATGGTCATACATCAAGAATATTGAATTGTCAAAGGTACCTAAGTTGAAAGATGGTATTATGCCGGTTTTAAAATTGAGTTACGATCATCTCCCACCACATTTGAAATGTTGTTTCGCATATTGTTCATTGTTTTCCAAAGATTATTTGATTGATAAGTTGAAATTGATACAACTATGGATAGCACAAGGATTTATCCAATCACCAGATGAGAACTTACTACTAGTGGATGTTGCCGATGATTACTTCAAGGAGCTACTTTGGAGATCCTTCTTCCAAGAAGCAGAAGAAGATGGAGGCAAGAATAGAAGGTTTAAAATGCATGATTTAATACATGATCTTGCACAATATGTATCAGAGACTGATTGTACACTAGTTGATTCCAATGCAAAAAATGTGAAAGAAAAAGGACACCATCTATCGTTTCCATTTTACAATGTTTCATTCTTTGAGGAGAATTTAAGCAAGTTGGTTAAAGCAAACAAGATACGAACATTTATATTGGTGTACGATAATTGGGCCTATAAGCGGGGAAGAATTGAAGAATCAACTCTCAAAAAACTTATTTCTAGTTTTAGATACTTGCGTGCATTAGACCTACATGGTTTAAATATGAAGATGTTGCCAGATACCATAGGTACTTTGATGTGTCTAAAGTACCTTGACCTTTCCTTTAATGATATTAAGGATCTCCCTAGTTCAATTACAAAATTGGTGAATTTGCAAACATTAAAGCTCTTTTATTGTACTAATCTTAAGGAGTTACCAACAGATATTGGAAAATTGGTCAGCCTCAAACACCTCGACATACATGGTTGTAAGAATTTGACTCATATGTCATGGGGATTTGGGCAATTGACTTCTCTTCAAACATTAGATCTCTCTTGTTGTACAATGCTTCAGGAATTACCAACAGATATTGGAAAATTGGTCAGCCTCAAACACCTCGACATACATGGTTGTAAGAATTTGACTCATATGCCATGGGGATTTGGGCAATTGACTTCTCTTCAAACATTAAATCTCTCTGAGTGTGAAGAGCTAAGTGAGTTACCAGCTAATGTTGAAAAATTGGTCAGCCTCAAGCACCTTGACCTAAAAGGTTGTTGGAATTTGACTCATATGCCATGTGGATTAGGGCAATTGACTTCTCTTCAAACATTAAACTTATTTGTTGTGAGTAAGGGTTCTTCCAGTGGACTAGTAGAATTAAACAAGCTAAACGACCTGAGAGGAAGTATAGAGATTAAAAATTTGGCATGGCTGAAAGATGCCACCTCAGAATTCAAGGTTGCAAATTTGAAGGAGAAGGAACATCTCAGTGAATTGAGATTATACTGGAATCCGGAGGGTTATGATGGCGTACATGCCAGTGATGATGAAAATTCCATGGGTGGCCTCCAACCACATCAAAGTTTAAAATCTTTGAGAGTGGACGGGTATATGGGTGTGAGAGTTTCAAGTTGGCTGTCATTCTTAACAAATCTCGTTAATTTATGGATATTCGATTGTAAGAAGTGCCAATATTTGCCACCGTTGTATCAACTCCCATCTCTCCGAGAACTAAGACTTGCGAATATGGATGGTCTGGAGTACATGACAGACGGGGATATGAATGATGAGATATCTGCTTCACTGGCATCACCATCAACATTTTTCCCATCCCTTGAGACAGTCTCTCTAATGGGTTCTCATAATCTAAAGGGATGGTGGAGGAGTGTGGATAAGGGGAATGAGGCAACAACGACATCAACAATATCTTCGTCACCATCAACTAATCACTATCACCAACACATACCTTCCTTTCCGCGTCTTTCTTATTTAAGTTTCTACGATTGCCCTATGATGACTTGCATGCCGCTATTTCCAAATCTTGAAGAAGGGCTTTTTTTGAGTAATAGCAGTTGGAAGGCATTGGAAGAGACAATAGAGATGAATAATGGGGGAGGAAGGGCTTCTTCATTTCCGTCCTCTTCTTCTTCCTCTTCCTCCTCCTTCTCCCCTCCTCTCTCCAAATTAAAGAAATTGTTTTTGAGACTGGAGTTGGAGTCTCTGCCAGAGGAGTGGTTTAAAAACCTAACTTCTCTTGAGAGTTTAAAGATTCAATTGTGTCCTAATCTGACGTCACTTCCCGAAGGGATGAGTCACCTCACCTCTTTACAGAGCCTGAGTATTGAGGGCTGTCCCCAATTAAAGCAAAGATGCGAGAAGGAAAATGGAGAGGATTGGGATAAGATTTCTCACATCCCAAATCTTGACATATTTTGAACTACTGCATACGCTTTCCTGGTATGTTCTTCACTCTTCTCTGATTTTTTTTTATTTTTTATTTTATATAACTTCTTTGATAATTTTGTAATTCTAGACGCAATATTTTTAAAGCTCAAACAAAACCAAAATTTAAAAACTCTATAATTTCTCGTGTGAACTTTTCCACACACAAATTAAAAAACAGAACTTTTCGTTTTCTTTTTCCCAGTTTCTTTTTCTTCTCCTAGATATAGCCTGGGCCTCATTATATGGGTTTCTGAATTTGTGATTGATGCTGAAATTGCAGAAAGAACAAGAGGATTTCAAATGGGAAGAAGAAAGCGTACGTATTATAGAAGCAAAACTCTACATTTTTTTTTATTTGTTTTGATTTTTGATTGTTTTTATGTAAAAATATGAAATTTTATATAAATCTTTTCTGGGTTTCATTTAAAATATACATTTTTTTTTCTTGCTGGGTTCCATTTTATGGACATGTTTGCAGTTATTCTTGAACTTTCAGAAGTTGGTAGACAAGATTCTTTTAGACAAAAATGGCTGAGTCAGACATGGATGATGATAATGACAAAAAAATAGCACCGGTGTGTTTTTTTTTTTTTTTTTTTGTGTTGTTGCTAAGAATATGTTTTTGATCCGTGTACTTCTATTAATAACCTCCTCCTGCCCCGTGTGACCAGCTGTAGCATTATTAAGATTACAACTGTGGCTTTCTACTTCTTCAGTGTGCTAGAACCCCTGTTTCAACCTTCTCTTGGTAAACAAGAGTTGCCATGTGAAGAAAAATATTGACCTATTGTGTCTACTGGCAAAACTAAAATTTTATAGTTTACGGTAATAGCTTGGTTCACATGGGTATAAGAAAATATTTTGAATTATTGAACTAATGAATTAAGGAGGGGCATACTATCTATGGCAAGATTAATGTTACTGTGTGTTTTAGGTAGTATTTCCTTTTTTAATGTCCCTGTAGTTCTAAACTTGCTTGTACCTTCTTGCTTTTGTGTTGCAATATAAATCCATAGACCGTTTTCAATGATTTCAGGGTATCATAAACTTGATTGTAGTGTTTGAGAGATTGCGAGTTGGTCACCACTGACATCAGGCATCTTACTGCACTAATAATTAGGTTTAAGGATTTCTAGGTTGAGATTGGGCTTAAATAATCACTGGATATGGTTATAAACTCTGGAGAACAAATGCAAAAAAGGATAGTTTAAAAGAAGAGGAAGAAAAAAAAAAAAACAGAGAGAGAGAGGGAGTCGGAGATAAGATTGCCTAAGAATCAAAAGAAGGCCTTTTTAGAGTTTCAGCTATAAAATACTTACTAGAATCCCTATTGTCAGTAGGCTGCAACCACTTCAAATTCTTAAGTATCTATGTTTTTAGTTATTTATCCATAACTTGCATAAAACATCTGCATAGTGTTTTATTTTATTTATTTTATTTTTTTCTTCTGATGTTTTGAAAAATTTAATTACTATTTCTATATGCAGAGATATTTTGAAGTGCAAAGCAATCTTTTGAAAGGGTGTCAGCAAGAACAGGGGACAATTGGTAAAAACTTCTCACATCCTAGGTACGCGATTAATTGTTTATTCTATACTGTTTTCTTATGATGAGAAACATCTCAGTTGATCTCTTATGCAGAACCAATTGATGCTTATTCTAACTTTAGGGCTCTGTAATTGTGCAACAAGTCAACTAATGAAGCATAGGGAAATCATGGTTTTATAGCCAAAAAAAAAAAAAAAAAGTGGGTTGCATCTAAGGAAGGGAATTTGGATCCTCTATGAATCAAAAAATAAAAAGTCATTTACCAGAATGACCTCTCAATTTGCCCAAAAAAGTTGAAAAGGAATAGTAAAAAATTGTTACTTCTCCTTCAACAAGTCAACGGCAGTGGCTTCATGTAGCTTATCAATTTATTTCATGCGGGATTTTTGAAAGAAAGTTGCATTGTTGTGTTTGGTTGTGTTTGTTGTAATGTGGCCTTATGGGGGATCCCGTGGCATCGGTGCTTTACAGCCCAGCCAACTGATACAAGTCTACCAGTGCATTGCAAAGCCCCTCATGCCTGCTTGCAACACGTATAGACGTGGGGTTTTGCTCTCCTGCCATTTGATAAAGACTTTGATGTGCCTCTTCCTAACCCCTTAAGGTTTTCAGAGCACCAGTTAGCATTTATGATCCTAGTAATATTGGTTTAAATTTGGATGATAGTTTTATGAATATATAGCTAACACTTGAATATTTGTTTATCTATCAGTATATGTTATTGATGTTTATCAGAGTGGAGCACTTTCTTTGTCTGTGTGTTTCTGTGTTATTTTCTATGAGTGCATTTTTTCATTCTAATATGTTCTCTGCTCTTTTTCTAAATTCAAGAGCAGCATTTGTGAATTTATATTTGTTACAAATTTTATAGAGAGAGGCCCCTGTGAACTGTGAAGGTCTGAGAAGAGTGTGGTTTCCAAGTGCAGTGGTTCCAAGCGGAAACCTTCTAAAACAGGCTTCATCATGGGCATTGAATTTGAGAAACAAGACAGCGACCTCATTTCAAATTTTCTTGAATTATTGGGCTTTGATGATTTAATTGGTTTCAAAAGTTCTATGGAAGAAGAATGTCATGATATTGATGAGGCAAGCTTGTGGTATAGGAGGAGAATTGGATCAAAGATGATGGGATTTAAAGAGAAGACAGCCCCCTCATGACTGCTACCATGTTTGAAAGCAAGGGTGTGTTGAATTATATTCTGGAAACCAGTTTTATTGATGTTAACCAGGCTTCTGGTTTGGACGGGTTTCTGCACTTCATTTTGTTGCTGCTGTGGACTTTGCTATTTAAGGTGAGGTTATTAAACTCTTGCTTGAAGCTTTCTGCACTTCATTTTGTCTTGTTGCATACTGTTGATTATGTACACACCTTGTTCATTTTAATCTTGCTATTTCTTTTCTCTATAGTAAATGTATTTAAATAATATTGTGTAACAGAACATGTATTGGTGTGGATTTGATTTCTATTGTCATGCATTTTGGATATGCATTACAGGAGTGCAATGGTTGGTAACATAATTTTTTTTTTTTAATAAATTCCTTCTTTTGTTTTAATAAAAAATAATCTCTTTCCCTCTTCCTCATAAGATAAGAGAAGCTACAGCGAAAAGAGGTGGGAAGGGGGGGGGGTAGAGGTCATACATTAGGTCCACCATGTGATGGTAACTTGGCGTTAGAGATAGATTTATTTTTTACATTCATTAGTTTAATAACTGATGGATTCATAGAAGAACATGTGGCATCTTACGTATCATGGACAATAAGAATTGGTGATATGAACCCATGGCTGCCAAAATAGCAAAGTTTAAGGAATCAAAATAGCAACCCCATTTCAGTTTGGCTAAAAATTTACCAGGCAAAAACTTTTTAACTTCTTTCAAACAGTCCTAACTTTTTTCTAATATAAAAACCAGTTGTGTAACTCTTTAATAATTGTCAGATAGATAAATAATTAGTTTTTGAGTACTTGGAGGTCAGGATTTTCTCAAATTAACCTTATCTTATCTTATTTTAATCTTTGTAATCTATCCAAAGCCAGCCAACACTGGCAAGGACGCAATCCTATATGTACCAAAGTGGTATTAGAGTGTGAGGATGGACAAAAGAGTCTAGTTTAACAAAATGTCATTTCTCTCACGACTAAGTCAGCAATAAATGCTTGAGAGAATCACAGGGATTTAAGCTTGAGGCACTCTCTTCCACAGGAAAGGATGGAGAAGCACACTATGCTGCTTCTAGGAAGCACTCAGAGGGAAGAGGACAGCAAGAGGGAAATCACTGTGATCGTGGCATGTAATGTAGAAGAAGATGGAGAAGTCATTATGGATTTAGAGCAAACAGATGAGCAAGAAACACCAGGTATCCCACTGCATGCCATTAGTGGTGACCAATGCACCCAAGGCATTGAAGGTATCTGGTTGAATTAATTAATAAGTCTTGTTTGGAATGTGGCACTTACATAACATGGATTTTTTTTTTGTCTTTGATGTAGTCTTGACCTCTTAAGGATAGTTAGCTTATCATTAAATCATAATGCCTCCTTGGACAATTAGATGTTTTATATCTGTTGAAAAAATAAATTAAAAATAATATAATTTTGGAGCTTTTAATTCACGAAGTACAGGAATTCATTTTTTTGATTAAAAAATTTTATAATTGAATGCCTTGTAAAAGCAATGACAATTGGGGGAAAACAAATGGTACTAAAGAAATGTGTTACCTGCTTTAATTAGATCGTAAACAAGTCCCTTGTTTTCTATGAACTTCTTGTTTTTATGTCCATCAGTGTCATGAAATCTGGAGTGCCCCTTGTGGAAAAAATTATTGCCTTGAGAAAAAAATTTTGCAAGTTAAAATGAACACCAAAACTTTCTTTCTCCAATGTTCTCTAGAAGAAGTTATTCAGAACCCAGGAAAAAAAAATCCAACTTTGGTTCAAATTGAAGGCGGTGATATTTCCCTTTTCCTCTAGAATTTTGAAATTGGTTTCCATTGATTAACTAGAGCATTGGAGAAAGCTTCAGCTTTTTCCTCCTCAGAGGGGAATGTGCCATTGATCAGACTACTTACATTACTGAGTTTGTGAGTTTTATATTAAAGGAGTGGAAGGATACGATCAATCCATTGGGAAGGAAAAGAAAGGAAAGAATTTGTAGTGTCCATTTTATTGTGTTGTTGTGTCCTCGGTTTTTTTTTTTACAAGTTGGTAATATTTTCCTGTCATATCAATCTTTTTCAACAACTATGAATACCTCAAAAAGTTATGGAGGTCAACCCAATTAGTGAGAGAAATCATGTGTTCTGAATATAAGATGAGGTAAATTGATGGTCGATGAGGAACAACCAATCAAGGTGTTTGTCATTGAGTGATCTTGGAATTTTTTTTACTTCTTGTGTTCCATTTTAAGTTAATATTAGATTTGTATGTGGTATGTTTGCAGCTATTTTTGACATCTGACAAGTTGGTACGTAAGATTCTTCCAGACAACGGATCCATTTCATACATGGATGACGATGAAGAGAAAAAAAAAAAAATTAGCATTGGTGTGGTTTTCTTCTCCAAGTTGGGTTTTTTTTTTCATCCTCTCTTTGGCTAAGCATATGTTCATAATTCGAATACTTTTGTGTTTGCCAAAATTATTATGGTTTACAGTATATTTGATGAAGACATGAAGTTTTTTATTATTGTAATAAAGCATTACTTATTAATTTATAGAAGGGGGGAGAATTAGCTCACATACAAACCTGCTCCTTTCCTGTGTTATTCTTTCTTATTTTCCACTTGAGTTCAACGGCATATTTTGCACCAGTTGGCATGGTACTATCTTGATAAGCTTTAGCATCACTAGGATTACACTATAGCATTTGACACCTTCAGTGTGCTAGAACCACTGTTCAGTGTTCTAAACTTGCTTATTTCTTCTTGCTTAGGTGTTGCACTACGAATCCACAGACCTTTTCCTATGATTTTGGGGTATCATTAACTTGATTGTACCGTTTGAAGAAGAGATTGCGAGTTGGTCATTAATGACATCAGGAATCTTACTGCAATAATGATTAGGTTTAAGCATTTAAAGGTTGAGATTAGGCTTAAGGAATAGCTAAATGTGCTTCGAAACATTGTAGAACAAATGCAAAAAGGATAACACAGAAGAAGAGGAAGAGAGAGAGAGAGAATATTGCCTTGGAATTACAAGAAGGCCTTTTTGGAGTTTTGACTACAAAATAATTGCAAGAATCTTGTTGTCAGTTGGGTGCAACCACTAAAAACTCTTAATTGTCCATATCTTTTTTTTTTTTTGATAGGTAATAAGAATATTATTAAAACAAACTGAAAACAAAAGCAAGCCAATACAAGGTGTTCATGATGGTGAACGCAAAGAAAAGCAACAAACACACAAACAACAACAAAGAACAAGAACAAACTTAAAGAGCAATACTAAGAGAAGATATAAACTCAAATATGTTGGAGCAATCCGAGAAGCCCCAACACCTAGACCAATCAAATAAGGTCTTCTGGCATAGAGCTTGTAATTGAACCAAGGATTTCTCGGTATCCTCAAAAGAGCGCCAATTTCTTTCCGTTCAAACAATCCATATCAAACAGCCAGGAACCATATTCCAAATATCTGAATTAAATTTTCCCAACCTAAAACTCCAACAATACACCAAGCTTTCCACAGAGCTTGGCATGACCCATTGTGTCCCAAAGATCTGAAGCATATAAACCCAAAGAGAGTGAGCTATCAGACAATGGAGGAGAAGATGATCCACAGTTTCCTCATTCCGATAGCACATACAACACTTATTCACCAAAATGTGCCCCTTAAGTATAAGATTATCCAATGTAAGGATCTGCCCATAAACCGCTGTCCACACAAAAAAGGCCACTCTCCTAGGGATCTTAGCTTTCCAAACACCTTTCCATGGAAAATTGGAGGCAGCTGCACCCCTAATGATATTGTAATAGGACCGGGTTTCAAACTTGCCATTTCCTTTGAGACACCAGTGAGAAGTGTCACTCCCACCACCCCTAGGGATCTGAGATTGAATTAACTCAAGGAAAGAGTAGGCGGCTCCTAATTCCCTTTCATGAAAATCCCTATGAAATCTCAAATTCCAAATTCTATCATTACCACCCTCCTGGTAGCATAATATATCAGAAATGCAAGCTTCCTTGTCATTAGAACACACATACAACTGAGGATAGAGCCTTCTAAGTGAGTTATCTCCAACCCACTTATCATGCCAAAAAAGAATACGAGTGCTATCACCCACCACTAAGGCCACATGGTTGGAGAACCCCTCCCAACCATCATGAATACCCCGCCACAGATCACATCCGTGGGCCCTTCTACGTATTTTAGTAGACCACCCCCCTTGACCCTCTTCATATTTAGATGCAATAACCCTCCTCCAAAGATGAGTGCCTTCTCGACAAACCTCCATAACCATTTCCCTAACAAGGCTTTATTAAAATGTACTAACTTCCTGATCCCCAAACCACCCAAATCTATCAGTAAACACACCTTCTCCCAAGCCACCAAAGGAAATTTGAAACACTTCTCTGAAGAGCCCCAGAAAAAATTTCTTTGAATACGCTCCAATCTATCAGCCACAGCTATAGGAATGACAAATAATGATAGATAGTACGTAGGAAGGCTCGAAAGAGTACTCTTCACCAGGGTAAGTCTACCCCCCTTTGATAAATAAAGACACTTCCAACCTGAAATTTTCTTCTCCATCCTCTCCAAAATAGGATTCCACACAGATGCTGTTTTGTATGGGGTGCCCAACGGCATACCCAAGTATTTCATAGGCAGACTACCCACTCTACAACGAAGAATGGTAGCCAAAGCATCTATATTTCCAACCTCGGAACAATCTCACTCTTCCCCATATTAACTTTCAAACCAGTAAATGTTAGGAAGCAAGTCAAAGCCAACCTAATGGACAACAACTGATCTCTAGACGCATCACAAAACAATATGGTATCATCTGCAAACAGCAAGTGTGAAATGCATTCCCTTGTAGAGTTAGTTGGCCCCACATGAAAACCACGAAGCAGACCACAATCCTTGGTTTTCTTCAACATCCTACTTAGTACTTTCATAATAAGGAGGAAGAGAAGGGGAGACAATGGATCACCTTGTCTCAACCCACGAGAGCTTCCAAAGAATCCAACTGGAGATCCATTCACAATAATAGAGAAGCGAACAGTAGTAATGCAAGCCTTAATCCACCCCCTCCATTTCACCCCAAAACCCATCCTATCCAACAGATAGAACAATGCATCCCAATTTACATGGTCATAGGCTTTTTCAATGTCCAGTTTGCAAACCACCCCAGGAACATGACTCTTCAATTTGCTGTCTAGACACTCATTAGCGATAAGCACTGAACCCAAAATTTGTCTCCCACCAACGAAAGCATTTTGAGACACAGAGATGAGACCATCAAGCACAACCCTCAATCTATTTGCCATAACCTTAGATAGCAGCTTATACACACTCCCTACCAAACTAATGGGCCGAAAATCCTTAACATCAATAGCATTATTTTTCTTGGGAATTAGAGTGAGAAACATCTGTATAGTGTTTATTTTTCTGTTGATGTTTTGGACGATTTATTTACAATTTCATATTTGATATGCATAAATATTTTGAAACACTCAAAAAAAAAAAAAAAAAAATTGAAAGGGTGCCAACAGGAAACAGAGGACAATTAGTAAAAATTGCTCACCTAGAGTTTGGAGGGAATGAACCTGTCTGTCAGAGTTGGTGCTTTTTCAAAACTTTAGGGCTCTGTAATTGTGCAACAAGCCAGCTATTTAAGCATGGGGAAATCAAGGTTTTATAGCTTACAATCGTAGCTTGGTTCAAAGAGTTGAAATTATAAAAGTAATAAACAAAGGAGTATATATATGACAAAATCAAGGTTATATTGTCTTCTAGGTTCCATCTAAAGGTGACTCCTTTCCTGTCATCCTTAGAGTTCTAAAATTTAAGATTTCTTCTTGATTTTGTGTTGCGTTAAAAACTTATAGGCCTTTCCCAATGAATTTGGATCTCATAACTGTGATTTTAGTTTTAGAAGAAACGAATGTGAGTTGGTATTAAACGGCATCTAGCTTTGTTCTACCATAATAATCAGAAGTGTTAAGGATTTTAAATTTGAGATTGGGCTTGAGGAGTAGCTGGTTCTGGCTAAAGTTCTGCTGAGCAAAGACGTGTGTGTGTGTGTTGGGGGGGGGGGGGGGTGTAGTTGTAGTGCGTCTAGATTCCTGAATAATGGTCCTTCATTTTTGTCTCTGCATTTGTTCAAATATGTTCTTATGCTGTGGCCTGTTATATCACTCTAAACATTATGTTGTAAGGATTTGGTAATTATGTTCCGATGCTTTGGGCTGTTATGTCTATTTAGACTCATGTCCCTAGATTTGTTCATTATCATATGTTCTTATTTTGTCACCAGTATTTATTCTCATGCTCTAATGTCCTCCATTTTGAGATCAACTTGAGCTTTGGTCTTCGATTAAAAATCTTAACTCTAATACAGGTATCTCTTATTATTGTAGGTAATTTTAGCTTTACATAAGAAATTACAGCGAAATCTGCTGGAGCTACCGGCATGGATTTTGTGTCCAAGAAATTGAAGAAGAAATATAACATCACTAGCATGAAGTTGCTTATACATGGGCAGATTCTATAAATGGATGGGAGTTCCTTCCTATGCATTCAAGTGCAAGATATGCACATTATGTTACAAACATGTAAGCATGAATTACAATTTTCCCTACTCAATTGATGATCTTGCAATGCATTCAATTCTTTCTTCCTGGTTGGCTTTATAATTAACACAAATGAGTGGTGTGTATTAGAGATCTTTCCATCTTGTTCTCCAGTGGGGAGAAAGTACTTCAACTTAGCTACACAATGCACTTGCATGATATAGATACAGCTACATGTATAAGACTAAAATTTTTATGTTTCCATTTGAGTTCGTAGTTAGGTATTGCCTTTGTCTCAATTAATAAGTAGGACATATTTCCATAAATCATTTAAAAAATAAAAAAATAAAAAAAATCATCTGTTCTCACCTAAGGAAATTAATCTAAAAATAACATGAGTGCATTTTTTGTTTCTAATTTGCAATTGCTCTTTTTTTTTTAGTAGACAGTAATAGCATTTGTGAATATTATACTTGGTTCAATCTTTGTAGAGAGAGACTCTGTGAATGTCTGAGAAGAGTGTGATTTCTATGTGCAGTGATTACGCGCAGAAACCTTTTGAAACAAGGTTTCATCATGGGCAGTGAATTTGACAAACAAGCAGTTTGCAAAAATCTTTTCAATTTTTCTTGAATTATCAGACTTCGATGATTTAATTGGTTTCAAAAGTGATGTGGAGAAAAGAATGTCATGATATTGGTGAGGCAAGCTTGTGGTATGGGAGGAGAATTGGGTTCAAAGATGATGGGGTTTGAAGAGAAGACAGCCCTCATGACTGCTACCATGTTTGGAAGCAAGGTTGTGTTAAATTATATACTGGAAACCGGTTGTTGCTGTTGTGGACCTTGCTATTTCAACCGAGGTTGTTAAGCTCTTGCTTGATGCTTCTGCACTTCATTTTGTATATTGTTGCATACTGTTGACTATGTACAGTACACCTTGTTCATTTTATTCCTGTTGTTTCTTTGCCTTATAATAGTAATTGTCTTTATGTAATATTGTGTAATAGAACATGTATTCGGGGTGGATGTTTATTTCTATAATGGACATGCATGGTTAACAGAAGTGCGATGGTTGGCTACATATAAATTATAATTTTAACAAATTCATTTTCTTTCATAAAAAAAAAAAGCCTCTTTCCCTCTTCCGCATAAGATAAGAGAATGGTTGCACCATGTGTTGGTAACTTGGGTTTGGAGAGGTTTATTTTTGACATTCATTAGTTTAATAACTGTTGGATTGGTAAAAGAATGGATGACATTTTATGTATCACGCACACTAAAAATTGGTGATAAGAACCCATGCCAGCAAAATAGCGAAATTTTGGGCCCGTTTAGTTATAGAGTTCAAAAATTATTGTTTAAAAAGATGTGAAAATTGTAGTTTAAAAAGTGTTATTGAAATACATGTTTTTAGTGTTTATAAAACAAAAAAATGTGTTTGGTATCATGGTTTAAATAACATGTTTCAATGTTCAAAAACATAAAATATGTGTTTGGTATATGTGTGTTAGATGGTAAAAAAAAGCTGAACAAAGTACAAAATAAATATTTTTTAAATCAGCAAAGTACAAAATAAATATAAAATATTTTTTAAATGCTGCCGGGTTAAGTCTGTGTGGGTGAGACCATTCTTTCAAAAAGCTGACCGGTGGGCTTAATACTGTTCAACTTAATTACAAAAGTGCCACTCAGCAATAGTTTTTGTTGTTCAAAATCAGTCTGAAGGTGATTTCAAAAACTATTGTTTTAAACATATGTTTTGAGCAATATTTTTCAAACACCCCTGTTCCGGAATGGTCTACCAAACGTATTTTTTTTGTTTTTGAACAATATTGTTAAACACTGAACAATATGTTTTGAAATCAATGACCAAACACCCTCTTTAAGGTCTAAAAATAGCAACTCCATTTCAGTTTGGCCATAAATTTACCAGTAAAAACTGAATACTTCTTTCAAAGTCCTAAATTGTTTCCAACAATTTCTGATCCTTCTTCTTACACTATACATCCATCGCCAACTCTATCTTAAATTGTAATGTGCTTGTTCTCAAAAGAGAAAAAAAAAAAAAAAAAACTGAATGTGCTTGTTATGAGCATAATTTTTCAAATTTGAACATTGTAGCCTCTAATATAAAAACCAGTAGTGCAACACTTTCAAATTTATTAGATAAATAATTAATTTCTGTGTAGCTGGAGGTCAAGATTTCCTATATTAATCTTATCTTATTTTGGTCTTTGTAATTTATCCAAAGCTAGCGATCATTGATAATAAGGACACGGTCCCATATGTACCAAAGTGGCATCAGAGGTATGAGCTTTCCCAATTCAAGCAAAACCAAAATTTCCACCAATTCTCAACTTTAAAACTTTGTAATTTCTCAAAGGTATGAATTTTCCAAGCAAAATAATAATAATAATAATAATAATAAACTGAACCTAACGGTTTTTTTTTGGTGATTCCCTTCTTTTTCTTTTATTTTCTTCTTTTAAAAAAATAAATTATTCTACATATGATTTCTTTTCTTCACATTTTAATTATTGATAAGATGATTTACTTGGTTTATTAATTTAAAAGGGTTTGCTAGAATCAATAAGAGTTGCCATTGATGATAAAGTGGGAGTTTAGACTAGGCAAACGAGCTCTTGCTGTGGGACTTGCTAAGTATCATTGTGTTGGAAGATCATTTCAAATTGGCTTGGACTAGCCTACGATTACTAATGTCCCAAAATATTCCAATTTTAGAATTAAATTGGTGCTGGTTTTACAGTGATATGCTTCCATAGTTCCACTTCCTTGGGTATGCTCTTCTGCATATTTTTTTTCAGCAATCATAGAATTTTTATTTTTTTATTTTTTTAAAACTTCTTTATCTTCTTCAATGCAGATTTTTTATGAAATTTATTTGCAATTTCATATGCAGAATTGTAGAAATTTAAAGACTGCCCAAAAAGTTTAATAATATAGCAACTGGTCCATAAATTTTTCCCGGTGTAAATTTAATTATTAATCTCAATTCTTTGTAGATACTCAAATTCCATTATTGCTCCTCTTCTTTCTTCTCATTGAATGAGAAGCGTTTGACTGGGCGTGGGATGTATGGGAAGAGCTAGGATTGGAAACATTCTAAAATTTTCTGGTATGTCCTGGAGAATTTGGAAAGGCAGAAATGTGAAGATTCATGATCATGAGGATAAAAGATGGAATGCCAAGAATGTGATCCATACTTCTGTGTCTCTGTTGGAGGAGTTTTGAAAATGTAGAGCAGCAAAGGAAGCAAAAGTAAACCACAGAAGCATTGAAAAATGGAAGCCACCACATGAGGAATCAAATTATTGACCGAGCTTTTCATCTGTAAATTCTACCATCTGCTAAAATAGCTTGAGCTAAATTCTTCAAATTGGAATTACAGAGAATAATCAATTATTCATGAGTTTATTCATGTTTAAAAGGCTCAGTTAAGTCTAAATTCATATTATTAACCAGAAAATTTCATTAACAAAACTTAGTAATATATATATTTGTTGATGAGAATGAGTGGTGGGGTAAGATAGAATAGATGAAAAGAGGAGGGGAAGAGGAGATGATAATTAAGCACAATTTCAGTCGAGCAGGCCAGCAAACCTTATACGATATGGCTTATCAACTGGGGCTTTAGTTGTAAGTGCTTATAAATAATTGGCATAAGAGTGGTTTGTGTGCATAGGTGAATTGTGAGTTGGACGTATAGGAAATGTTGTTTGTATTGTCTATTCTAGCTTAGATGAGTATATTTTGATTGGATTTGTATAATTTATTTGTGAGAGCTATGTGATGTTTCATTAGTGGATGGTTTACTTTTATTTTATTATATTGTGTGCTTCCACATGAGTATGGTTCACTCTCATCACAGTGGCATAAAATATGCTTTGGGCAAGAAAGATTGTGCTTTATTATTTAGCAGGTATTGTTTGGTAGATTGGACGTATAAATGCGGGGATTTTTAGTTAGAAATGTAGGGATTTATAAAGAGCTTACCAAACAGATGCGGGGATTTAGTAGGTATTGTGCTTACCAAATACCACTTTATCTATTTTACCAACCTATTTTTAGAAAGAGCTTAGAACTCGTGCAAATGCACTGGATTTTTATTTAAAATTTTTTAATAATTTTTTTGTTGTATTTTTGTAGCATCTCAAAAGTATTTTTCTTTTTTATATAACATCATCAAAATTAAATCAAATCATACTTCATTATAGTAACATATATTAACACACTTTGAATAAGCGGGAAAAAATTAAACTTACAAAAGTGGAAAAACAAATAGTTTTCTTCATAACATCATAAAAATTTAGGTACATAGCTCAAAATAACATTTATAACCTTAAAATGAACCAAAAGTCAAATAGTTTAACCCCCTTAAAAGTTTATGGGTCTAATGTTGTGAGCAACCAAGCCATTGATGATCTTTTTGCATATCTGGACATATCAAAACTTCTAAAAAAAATATGTTAAATTGATTCCAAATGAAGAACACATACAGATGCGAAATTAGTTCTACCATCTCAAATCTAAATCACATGAATCAATGTTAGATAGCTTATCATTTCTTTTTCCTTTCAACACGTCTAATAAAAATCTCTAAATCGGAAAAAAAAAAAAGTAATTATTTTTATGGTAAGCATTAATCCCTTGGACAATAGTATCATTAAAAGTACATAATCTAAGCATGAATCTCCATTAATACACCAAAGAAACCATGCATAGATTATGCAGTCCTCTCCAGTCATCTTAAGGGTCACATTTAGATAAAAAAAAAATCCTCTAATTTCCTTTTAAGTTGTAAACTTATAGTTATTTCTTTCTGCAGATTATGCATGTGTGGTCCTAACAAAAATTAAAGGTTTAGAGATTAATCCAGAGAGATCCTAAACCTTCCTACTTTTTGAAACGTATTAGAAATAATGCATTGAAATACTGAAAGGAAAAAAAGGGCACAATATTATAGTGGGTAAATAGACATTCCTCACCATGGTTAAAAAAGCATCACATGGTCCAAAATAACGCTGAGGCACCCTAGCCAATAATTTTCCTTCAAATTAAAGTTTTGACTACTTGCAATCCACACAACATAACCCAAAAAAAAAAAAACACAATTAAATGGTAATAATCAAGCTGTATCTCTCTTTAATAACTTCCTAAAATCTAAAAGATAGAACAGCAAGGAAACATCTTAAAGAAATAAACATACCTTCTTCTTTTTTTCCAAATAGTTGCATAATTTTTTAATGGTGCATTGGTCAGATCCAAGGCAAACTTCACATACGCCACAAAATCTCTTTCTCGTGATTTGGCTTAGTTGCCCTCAGTTCCTCACATAAATCAAGTGCATAGAGTAAGAAAATGTAAATATTAAGTATTCAAAATGGCACAATGGATTCTACATAGCCACCTTTCCTAATCATATCAAAATATGCCCAAAGGATCCAAAAGGCAAGACAAAGTATTCAAATTAAAAACTTTCACCCCTAACCATAACACTATTTGCCTTATAAACAACTTTTGCATGTCAATTCCCAATTATTAAGGCTACGAATCTTGGAGCAAAGCAAATGAGGATGGCTATTTTTCAATTACCGATATACGTCTTAAGACAATTGCAGGTTTTGTTTTATCAAATTTTATTGTTTCTCTTTCTCCTAATCTCCCACTAAGTTATGCATTAAAATATGAACTTTGATAGTTTTAGTGACATGTAATGCAGCGTCAAAATTGATTAAGAAATTTAATTGATTTAAAAAAATTACGTGTCCTGTTTTATTCAGGTCCAATTTCTTTGTCATATTTATTCCCTTTAAGAACAAAGAATGGTTTGGGGAAATGTTTATAGATTTTATTTATCAGAACCTATATTTGTTCTACGTATTCACTGAAAAATTTAAACAAACACACAGAAAAAACACAAAGATAACCAAGACAAAAGTTATTTTAAAAAAGTGCAGATAGTTATTCAAAACAGAGTAGATTTAATGAAATAGTGCAGTGCAGTGCAGACTTTTTATGAATCAGTGCAATGTAGATTTTGTGAAACAATGTAGCGAAGATTTTAGATGTGTAGCAGTGCAGATTCTTTGTAGAAGAATAGTGCAGAAAAATAACATTTTGAAGAAGAAATCTTTTTAACAAATTGGATCCATAGACCAAATTTTATTCACTGAGAAATTTAAACAATCAAATAGAGAATAAACACAAAGATAACCAAAACAGAACCTTCAAACTCACATTGCTCATTTTATAGAACTTGGCAAATGAAACAAAAATCCCAAAGCCAAAGCTTATTAGTAAAATCACATACCAAATAAAATGGAGGTTGTAATGTGGTTTTGGAGAAGGAGATGGGCAGAGAAAAAAGAGCGGATAGACTAACAGAACACAACGTATTCAAGGCCTAGTGATACCCATTGAGAAGCTTCAAACAGGGCAAAAAAAGTCCTTTGAAAAACCTTTCTTTTAAAGGTATAGATAATAGGTTATACAATATCAATTGATTTTTTTATATTCTAGATAAAATTTGATTTGTGGTAAATTATGATAAAATAAGCTTCAAGACCTTTTTATTTATAAACCACTTAAGTCAAAACGTAAATTCCCAAAGTCATAATCTATTCATTCTAAAGATAAACCACACACAAAGACATTTAATGTTCTTTCAAACATTACCCTAACAAAAACATGAGAGAGACAAAGACAGAGACCGAGACAAAAAGGGGGTAATTATAGAGAGACAATGTGAGAAAACTGGAGAATCTATTGGACAAAATTCTGTTTTGATTAGTATATTAAAGCCAATGAATGTTTTAGAAACCAAAGAATGTTGAAGGCTGATAGCAAAGGGGTTTTGAAGAGACCATTGTTGATTTATTTAAGTTTTAATTTTCTTTAAGAATACCTTACAAATTGGCTCCTTGACTAACTCTCCTCCCTTGCTTGGTTGAGTAACTATTCTTGCTGAAAGAAACTGATACAAAGGGAAAAATACAAAGGCGTTTACAATTTAAAGAAAACAGGTTGAATAGCCAAAATTGATGATATAAACTTTGCAACATTTTCTAATATTGCAAAGCAATAAAACAAAAAAATAAACCAAAGAAAACTTAATTTTGCAGAGAACTAACCCAAATACATCAATTGGCAAAATGTAATCCAATGGATGAATCCAATGATACTGATATTGAGATAGAATAGAGAAGAAGTCCATTGGAGAAACAACGGAATCAACCTAATGGAAGTCATAGGATAGAGAATGAGAAGAATGATAGTTAGAATCTCCTAACCTGCCAGTGTTATCCAGCAATATTTCTTGAAAACACCTGGTGAACATCATAAATCTGTCTAAACAGAGGTAATTCAAACAACAAATACATAATGGATAGAATCTATTACAAAGTATAAGATAAACGAAAGAGAAATTAGTCTTTCGTAAACAATGCTGACCTAATCTCCAAGTATGTTTGATCATATCTAAAACAAAATAATAAAGTACCAATATACCTCATTGTCATAGTCAATCTTTCTTTAAAAGACTGATTTTCAAATGTTAATCTTATCACTTCTATGATACCAATTCTATTAAATGCTCTTCAATTGGCATATCTCATCCATATATATATGTAAAGAAATCACAATGGGTTAATTTGCATATTTTAGCAAGTAACAAATATTGATTTTGGAGTTTAATCAAACAAATTGGAATCAAAGATAGACTATATACCAAGTATGAATAGCTACCACATTGAATTCAAACTCACAATCCCATTGATTAAATAGTACAAAAGAATTAATATTTTTTGGTTAAAGTAATTTCTCTTTCATGAACAACTTTTGTTATATTTTTTTGGAACATAGCTTTTTTATTTATAATGAAAACATATAAACATTGTAAATACCAAGACAAAGAAGAATGTACAATAGAGGGAAAATGTGAAGTTACAGGCTATAGATTAAATCAGACAGATATTACAATTTTACAGGTCAATTCAATCCAAATACTTGAGGAAAAAAAACCAAAAATATGGAAAATAATTATACAACAAAATAGGGCATGAGTAACAATAAAGAAAACCCAATTGGATAGCAAAGAAAAAAACCAATCCCTGAAACGCAAACAACACTGGTTACAAAACATATAACATGGAAAAATAAATAAATAAATGCAACTTATGCACAGGTTAATGCTTTTTAATTAACTTTTGTATTTATTTGTTTCTAATTTCAGTACAAATGAAAGTCAATTATAAAGTCATCAAAGGATAAATATAATTAACAAATTAGTAAATAACAGAATACTGGAATTGTTCTTCCATGAAATCTAAAGACCAAAACCAACAAACACCAAAAAAGAATAAATGCTATAGAGACCACAAACCAAATATAAAACCTGATTTGAAACTGAAATTAATGATTACATAATCATCACTAATAGAAAACTCAAATCCTTCAAAGCCAACACAATGTAATCATTGAGCTACATTGAATAGTAAAATTGCACAAAAACAAATAAGCCAAATTGATTGCAAAGCAGAGCAAACATAAAAATAAAGATCCATGGACTAATCAAAAACATTAATGTGTTCACAAGATTTTAGTTTCAAGTTTAACACTTTTACTATTGCTTTGGTATCAGTTTGGTAAAACTGCCATTATTTCCGATTGCTCAAAAAATAAATCATAGCAGTTTTAAATTGCAGCAGAGAAAAATGAAAGAAATATTGCAAAAAAAAGCCTGAGAAAACATTGAACATATGGGTTGAATTGTCAACAACACACCATTTAATCAAATCTATGTCATTTATTTCTATGTTTCTATTTCAAAGAAGGCAGTAAATAAACGAAGAAAACAATAATTTCAATTTGGAAAAGATTATAATGTTACTAAAACAGGAAAAACAAATAGTATAATCTGAGACCAAATCATTCAAAGAGAGAGAATAAACAGCCGGATTTTAATTCAAATTTGAATAAGAAAAAGTACCGGTGAGCAGTTCCTGAGAAATTAGTGCATACCTTCTGAATACACTAGGTTTTAATATGCAATAACACCAATCAAGCAGCGACAACCAACAAAGAAAGCATACCACCTTTTAAGCTCGTGAAAAGAAAAAGAAAACACAGACACACACTCTTGTTTAGAGAATGACCAACCTGGCATCAACACATGATCTAGAAAAAATTATAATTGAAATCTCATAAGCTATAACTAATGCGGATTTGAAATAAGTAGAAGGGAAAATTGGCCAAAAAAATCAATTTGTAAAGAAAAAAGCTGGCTAAAGCATGCAAATCAGAGCCAATTGAAACACAAATACAGTAAATTGATAAAATCTAATACAAAGTATGAGATAAGTAGAAGGGAAATTAGACTATCCTAACCTATCAGTTTGTTCCAACAACGTTTCTTACAAAAATGCCTGGTGAACATTATAAATCAATCTAAACAGGACATTCAACATGTCACTTTTGATATATAACTTAAGTATTAAGCATATGTCAAAGCATAAAAAGGAATCTTCCACTCAAACCTGAGGCATTTAGTAATTTAAGATGCCCAATAAAAACTCACACACCGTGACTGTTGGGTCAATTGGTATCTCTTGATGTCCCTAACTTACACGTTTAGGATTTGCACCTCCTCTCCTCCTCTCTTAAATTTAATGCAGAAAAGGAAAAAAAAAGTTCAAATCCCACATGGAAAAAAATAATCCAATCTCTCTCTATTAGTTAATGAACCACCAACCTCTCCTTCAATTTCACATACACTGTCTGTGGAAGACACTAACAAAAACTTCATAGACACAAAGGAACTGTTTGGGTTTAATTAATATCAGATCAAAAAAAAGGGGGAAAGATTTGCTCTAATTTAATCAAATAAAATATATGGCACTTGCGATTTGCAAATAAAACAGTAAAAGAGAGACCAGAGAAAAGAGAAAAGAGTTTGAGCTAATCGTTGTAAAAAACAGCGCCTAAAAATCTGTTGCAAAGTGTATAACATACTTTAGTTATCAATCTGTTTATTTGTTATTTTAAAATGCAGTAATTAACCCAAAAAATCCCATAATCCCACTTGCAAAGAACTTAAAATTACTATACACTCTGAAGCATCCATGTTGAAATCTGTTTATAATCCCTAATGTATAACACAATAGACCAAAGAAAAATAACAGTTTATACCTTGTACAAAAGAGAAAGTGTATAATACAATAGTCAAATTTTGGCCGAATGGCTTTCACAAATGGTTTAATTATTCATAGCCCGTTGACCTCCTGTAAACATTCCCGGCAGAATTCCATTCAAGCAAACTATGAGGGCGTTTGGCCCCCGCGATCTGCGTTTCCGTTTTCTCCATTCACGTTTTCTCCTCTTTTTTTTTTTTTTTTTTTTTTTTTTTTTTTTTTTTTCTGGCCCGCATTTGTTGACTTTTGGGGGACAAATTTTACTGATATGAACAGTAAATACACTGTTCATGTACTGTGCTAACACTGTTCACATATTAAAAAATATTAAAAATGGATCCCACAGTACTATTTACACATTTAAAAATTATATTATTTTGCTACAGTGTTTTCAATTTTCAGTTTCAACAACAATAAGCTCAATCCAAACGGACCATATAATAAACTGTAAAATGGTTTTATTTTTCAATAATCTTCTCAATGTTCCCCTTAAATTAAGAGATTGGTCTCATTTTTCAAGAATCACCATATCTAGAGGTCAGTCTGATTTATATATAGCCATTATTATATATGTCCTTTAGAGATGGCCTCTCGTGATTCTAGGGTTCTACCATTCTTGTCCATGCCGTAAGAATTAATATTGACAACAAAGCAACTAAAGAAAGAGAATAAACATCCAAATTTCAATTCAAATTCAAACACAAAGAAGTGATGTGTACCTTTCATCAGTCTGTGTTTAGTTCCAATTATATTGGTCATGGAGTAGTGCCGATCCTCAATCTCAATCCCTATTGCTTACGGATTGTATCTATCTCTCTCTATTTCTGTTTCTCTATTTCTGTCTCTCCATTTCTCTATATCTGCATCTCTCTATTACCAGTGCCAGTTTAGAGAAAAACCCAAAAAATTTGCAACAACCACTGATTCAATATTTCAAGATAGTTAACAAACTTTAACAACAAAAATTATTCAATAATCTTAACCAGGTAAATATCATAAAATTATTATTTTAAAAAATTATCCCATTGGACCCATTATAATAGCTTGACATATCAATGGCCAAAAATATCATTCAGATGCAATTAATAACATATCAAACAAACATAAACACACAAATAATAATAATAATAATAATAATAATAATAAACAAACAAACAAACAAACAAAACAAAATTTCTTCTTTTTTTAATTTTCCAAATAGTTTTAGCCATGAAACTAAATCATGGTTTGAGCACTATTGCAATATTAAAAAAAATTAATTTAAAAAACTCTTAAAAACTGCCAATCTAAGAACCAAACATAGAGGTAATTGTTTGACAGAGCCATCCGTAAATGGGTTTGGGGAAACGATGGGGAGACTAAGAAAATAAGGAGATAGAATTGTGTGAAGAAGAAGAAGAAGGTCATGGGAGTGCATTAGAAAGAGAGAGAGTTTGATCGGGTGGTTCCGTTATCCAAAAGAAAAACCAAATCTAACATAGATATTTGATATTAAAAACCATTCTATCCCAAATTCCTTACTCAAAACTGAATCTAAGCCAAAACCTAAATGCAATCCAATACATTCCAATCCAATACAATCAAAATACCCAGACCTAAATCATATTTAAACCCAAATTTAAAGAACCAAAAAACAGAGACTAACCGATGGAGGATACGGATCTGATGGTCTTTTATAGTGAAGAACCCTAATTTCTTGTCTGCCATTGACAGAGAGAGAAAGAATTGTCAAAGATTTTAGAAAGAACCCACCTCGTGGCGCAAGGTTTTCTTTTTTCTCCTTCCCTTTCTCTGTATCGCAGTGTCGCTAGGGTCTTCTAGTTGAAACGCTTTTTTATTTTATTTTAACCGACAAAATGTTTTATTCAGCCAAATCCAAAAAAAGAAAGAAAGAAGCACAGCGTTAATTGACTCTAATTTCATATTGAAATTGGTGTGTATACGTGGCACCCAATTAGAGTTCTAATTGGAATTGCAATTTCACATTCTCTTTGCTTCACCTATTATTTTATATATAGATTAACCAAAAAAAAAAAAAAAAAAAAAACCGATGCCATAGGGCTGACAAGGGGGGTTAAGGGTAATTGGATTTGAAACTTCTTTGAATATTTTCCAAGTATGCAAGAACTATGATTCATATGGATCCATATCCATTATGCATTATGTACATGACCACTCACTCTCACATAGGGGTGAACCACTTAAAACCCACCCCAATGTGAGAGAGTGGTTACTTATCCAATACTCATACCTCTTTGTGTTATAAGCTATCTTGTGTTGAAGGCTTGAAGTTATGTAGTTTATGATTTTATTTGTTTTTAAAGTACTAATTCCAAAGGGACTTTAATGTTTAAATAACTACGAGTAAAAATTTCTACAAAATATTTTATAATAGTAAAAGGTGATAATTTCTAAATGATAAACGATAAAATGATATTAATGGCGAATGTAAATAAAAACAAATAAAAAACTACAAACTCAACTGTTATAAAAATTGTTACATTAATAGCATTTTTCTAACTGTTTTACCTTGCAACTTATTAATGGAAAGTGCAACACGCAACAGCTAGAGGATTTCTTTAATTGATACACGTATATAACATAAAGGAAAATAGGTTATGAAAATATTATTGAAGTTCACGATTAGCATTCACAATCACCAGCTATCAAAACATCACACCTTCACTTAAGGGCTATTTCATTTGCCAATGCCTGTAAATGCTCATTAGAAATTTAGAATAAGAAAAGTGACATTCACGCATTGCACCGGCATTAGCATTCCAGTTTTCTTTTTTACCCAGGACTACCATTCAGCAAAGGGGTTACTGATTCATATCACCAACCAACTTAAAACTCAAAAGAGAGAATTCAATCTAAAGCAACGAGTCACATATCTAAGACATTAAAAAATCAACAATATAAAAACATTGTAGCCTTTTGCTTGTAGCAAAGCAAATGATTTCACTTTTTCATGTAAGATCCACACATATGGACTACTAATTTTTAATTCTTTTTAAAATGTTGTCCTTGTATTTGTTTGTAGAAATACTATTACTCGCTAATCCTTGAGAATCGCAGATTCCATAACATCTCGAACGGATTGAGGAACACCAGGAGAAGAAATCATGTCAAAAATCAATAATCTAGTAACACTTCCCCAGTACGTCCATTTTTTTGCAGGCTTTCCAGACGCAAAGCATCTAGTACCTATGAGGAATTGAACATTAAGTTACGGAACAGAATATAAAAGAACTTCCAGCAATATTGAATGAAATATACAATCAAATTGCAATTTATCATAACTCTAATAAATCATTCAAGATAAATTGATGTCCCAGGGAAGCCTATTCATTCAACTGCACAATGAGAATCATTCTGCAGCCAGTGACATAAATGGTACCATGCGTTGGGAAATGCCATCATCATAAATGCAACCAAAATTACACTTAATTATGGTGTTGGCTTCAGCCCTTTTAGCCAGCATTTTATTGGTACATTCGAATATCATCTGGCATGAGAAAGCCACTGAATTAACATGCAATTTCTAGAGAATAAAATACAAGCACGATTAGATTACACTATATCGATCTTTGATGATATGATGCAGTGATTTTTTTTCCCTACTATGAAAATCTTAAACACACATATTGCATGAGTCTTAGATCCCCTTCAAAAATGGGAACCCAAATTTACAATATTGCAACTGTTAGAAAGATATTATACTAGGAATTGTACTTTTTGAGACATGGAAAAGATAATTTGTATTTGTTTGAATTTTTTATGCAATGTTCATCCATCTTTTGCAAAATTTTAAACCCTAGCTTTTTGATATATTTTATGATAAATTTTCAAAATTAAATCTATTTTTCTAATGCAAATGCAGAGGTAGGTTATGGAAGCTTAACGGAATAGAGCTCAGGTGGGTAAAATGTCAAAATTCAAACCACAGGTAGTTAGCCACTTGTGGTTAAGTTGTAATTTGCCCAAATTTTTTCCTCTTGTTTTTCTCATCTATGACTGAAACCCATTTTGTATTTCATTTTCCTTTTTAATCTAATTTGCTTAATTTTGGTTGATATAATGGTTGGGTTTTGTTTTAGTTGTGAGAAATCTATGTTGTTGGAGACGTACGTGTAGCTCTTGGGTCCGCGTGGTATTCTTTGAGCGTATGAATGGTTTGGGTTTTTTGTTTGAATGACTATTTCACTTGGTTTTCTTATTTCTTTTTTGTGGGTTTACAAATGAAATTTCTAGTGAAGAGAGCTTCAGTGTATGAGCTTCAATGTAGAGAAGGTATTCCGAGTGTTCTTGGTTGTGATTTCCAAGCATTATTTTCTATCTTAAAAAAAATTGAAAATTTTTGTTTTTTTTGTTTTTAATTTAGATGCTGATATGGTATTATTTTAGTAGCCATGTCAACATAAACTTTGCCAACTGTCCAAGTCGTTTGGCAATTAGACATTTTCCATTAGTGAATTAACAATAGAGATCAAATTGACTACAAATTGAAGATAACAAAACTAAATAATTACAACTAAAATGGAGGGACCAAATTGAATGTGACACCAAAATGTAGGGATAAATTTGAATGTGAAACCAAAATGTAGGGATCAAATAGAATGTGACACCAAAGTGTAGGGACAAAATGGTATTTTCACAACAACCAAAAAAAAGAAAAGAAGCTAAAATGTACATGGTACAGCTGGTACCGTTGTGGCCTGCATTGCAAATATTTATTTAGTATATGTTTGGATTAGGCTTATTTCATGCACGTTTGCATTTTCCTCTTTTTTATTTTTTTCTTTTTTTGCATTTTCCTCTTTTTTCTTTTTTTTTTCTTTTTTTTTTTATGCACGTGTTTCACTGTTTAAGGAGACATAGAGCTCTGTTCACGGGACCCACAACCACTTTATTCAAGAAAAAAAAATATTAAAAATGGGTCTTATGACATTATTCACACATTTAAAAAATATTTTGTTACAGTATTTTCAGTTTTAAGAAACAAATATTTATTTAATCTGAAAATTAAAATATCCTCATATAAGAATTATTAATGCCTTTGTCTATGCCTGGAGCATTATCGAGCAGTTTATTAAATTTACAATTTAACATTTAAAATTTTATGTTCGAATTTTAATGAATCAACAGTCATATGTTCACAAGCAATTGGTCATTTGTAAAACTCAATTAATCTTCTTTAATTCTTCACGCGGAACAACGATTAAACGACTCTCACAAACAGCCATTGAACTAATATAAAACTCAAATATACTGTTTCTTTGTGTCCATGCTTTGAATCAGTCAATATGAACAAGAACAGCAAATTTTTTTTAGATGAATCGAAGATAAACTCAATACTAAAGAAAAAGGTATACAAGACTACAAGTTCTACAACCCAGCTAAATTTAGCATCACAAAAACACCAAAACCACAGTAAGGGACAGATAAACCCTCTTTTACACTACACAAATTAAACAGTACAAATAGCAGTACTATTACATATCAGACGGTGCCGACTAAACCTATAAGCCATTTAGGCCACCGCCTAAGGCCCCCACTTGTAAGATGGCCCCAATGGTACTATTATATTATATAATGTTGCAAAAAAAAAAAAAAAAAAAGTAAGGCCCACCCAAAAGATTTAAGACCCGTCCAAATTATTTAAGCCCTTAATTGAAAATTGAGAAGAAACAAGTTATTTCTAACCATTTCTCACAAAGCAAAAAGGTTGAAAAGACATGAAGTCCAATCAAATCACCAAATCTTTAGCTTTCTCAGGAAAAAAAAATCACCATATTCAAGTATCTTCTGGATCAAACCTTTGTATCACATTTCATTAAGAAAACCCATGTCTATTACTTGAAATGTAGAGAGGGAGAGAAAGAGACACTGATTTTCTCAATATACAAGTAACAAAATGCAGAAGAAAAGATAACAAAAGGCAGAAAAAAGAAAGAATAGACAAGTAACAAAAGGCAGAAAAAAGAAAGAAAAAAAAAAAAAAAAACACTCGCTCTCTCCATCTTGATAAAAAAAAAAAAACACTCACTCTCTCCATCTTGATTCTAAAAAAAAAAAAAAAAAAAACTATTTTTAGTTGGCTTACTCATCAATTGGTGTTGGCAATAGACTTGGTGTGTTCACAGATCTTTATTTCAGGTTCCTTTTTTGTTTTCTCTTCAATCTTCCCTTTGCCTCTTTGGTCTTCTTCATGGTTTGCTACTGGGTTTTTATTCTCCATTTTTGCTTAACTTTTGTTGTACTCTTTAGTCTTTACTCTTTTTTGTTTTTACTCTTAAATTTTGATTTCTTTAGTATTTTCTAGAAGACTATGGAATGGACCCACTTAAAGCATTGATCCTAATCCTACACGTCTTTTAAAGCTTTCGCCTAGAGCCCCCAAATTCGTTGAGCCGGTCCTGATATCAGAGAAGAAGAAATACACATAAATTTATTTTTTTATAAGAAAATTAAAAATGATTTGGTAACTTATAAACAACAGTTAGCAAATCTTCTTCAGTTCTTTAAGGAATCATGGTTATCAATAAACAATCAAACTAAAACACGCACATTAATAATCAAACAAAACCAGCAAATCCAAAACTCACACTAATAATCAAACACAATTCATTTAGAAAAAAAAAAGAATTAAAAATATGTAAATTTAGTTATCAATGAATAAAACAAAAGGAAATTTAGTTTTGACCGGTGGAGCAATGAAGGTTGAATGGGCTGACGGTGGAGACAAAGGAGGGTATGAGGTTGACTAATGGTGGAAATAGAGGAGATTTGGGGGTGACCAGTAGAGGGAGAAGAGGGCTTGGGTGATCAGTGGGGAGCTAGGTTACAGAGATGTCAACGAGAGAGAGAGAGAGAGAGAGAGAGAGAGAGAGAGAGAGAGAGAGAGAGAGAGAGAGAGAGAGAGAGAGTATACGTGTAGGTTTTTTTTTTTTAATAGATAGTGTGGTTAACTAGGGTTTGTTGGGTTAAGTTTAGTTAAGTAATTATGTGCTATGCACATGCCATTTTTTACACATGTCAATTTATTAGAGCAGTTTGTAACCTTAGGCTACAAGGTTTTGTAATTAAACTTTGTCATTTCTTTATTTCAACAAATCCTCATTTTTTGTCAAAGGCCTTGTAGTTGAATTAGCACATTCCTATGTACAAAGTGCTTGAGGGTCTAGGGGGAAAGGGTTCGAACTGCGGGGTTAGTAGCATGTTGTAATTATTTCTCAAATAAAAAAACAAATCCTCTTTTTTTTTTTTTTTTTTTTTTTTTTTTTTTTTTTTTTTTTGCAAAAACTCATTTTAAACTCAAAACATAATTTTGCTACAACTTATACAAATTCACCCTTAGTGTGTCATAGAACTTATCCGTAGGGCAGTCCAAATTGCATGTGTGAGCTTGGTTTTTTTTTTTTTTTTTAAGTTTCTTTTTGGGTTCTTGGAAAAAAAATTAAAAATCAGAAAATCCAAAAAATAAAAAATAAAATGAAACAAAACCAAAAATATAATTTTCCGTAAGGTTACCTAACTTCACTTGAGAAATTAATGATTTGGTAATGTCTTAATTTGACATCGCTTCTCGAAAGGATGAGTCACCTCACCTATTTACGAACCCTGGATATCTACAATTGTCCCCAATTAGAGCTCTTAGAATCTCTTAATTTGAGAAAAGTTTAACAATTGCATACGCTTCCCTGGTATGTTCTTCAATCTGTCTTTTCTTGGATTTTTTTTTTATTTTTTTATTTTTTAACTTCTTTATCTTCTTTAACTATGATATTTTAGGCAATTTATCTGTAATTATATATGCGGGATTTTCGAAGTAAAAGCAACACCAAAATTCCCACTATTTCCCAACGTTAATACTCTATAATTTATTGTATGAAATTTTCCACACAATCAGTGCTGGCCTGCCGGCTCAATATACTAGGCAAGTGAGGTGATCACTTAAGGTCCCCAAATTAAAAAAAAAAGACTCCAAATTTTAACCTATCAAAAATTTTGAAGTTCATTTTTATTTTTTACAAAATATTTAACAAATTGTGAATGGTAGATGATAAAATAATGATAATAGTGAACCAAATAAGAACTACTAAAAACCTACTAATTCAATTGTTATGAAAAATGTTATGTATTGTAACATTACTTTTAGCCAATAGAATATCTCTTTACTGAGAATATTAATTAAGACCCATAATTTAACCAATAAATAAAAGTAATTTTTTTTATCATAGAAAAAACTAGAACAAAGAAATTTTTCTTTTGATGTGTAAATCTAGAGAAGCTGAAAAAACACACTCTTTTTCTCAACCAAACAACTAAAATCTAAAGACAAAATATATATACATATTCAATCTCAAATCTCAATTTTTTCTTGTACAAATTGTTGGAAATTTTGCCCCCTCACTATTTAAAGCATAAAAAAGAGTTTTTTATTTTTATTTTTTTTTATATAAAAAAGTGGTAGCTACTATGCTTCAAACTTTCTTCTCCTCATTTGAGTCTAATCCTTAGGTTTATTACTTATCTAGAACCCTTTTTTCTTTCTTGAACTTTCTTACTATTATTCAAGCTATTTTGTTTGGGTTTGGATGTTATTGTTGGGGTAAAAAAGTAATTTTAGTGTTAGGTTCAAATTTGAACCAATAATATTATGAAAATGTTGTGGACGTAACACCTCTTATATTTAATTTTGTAATTACTTTACATTCGGACTAAACTCATTTTCATTCATTCATTTAACAAATTGGGTGGGAACGTGGAGTAGCATACGGCATAGATTTATTTTATTATTTTTAGTAATCTTGGGAATAAATCTATACTTTTTTTTTTTTTTTTTTATGGCCAAAATATTTGGATTGCATTTATACTTATTTGTTAGGGTTCTAATTTTTTAAATAAATTTCACCTTCTCTTTTTGGATTTACCAAAAATAAACCTTCTCTTTCTGGTAATTTCTTTAATTCTTTACAATAATAAAAATTTACTGAATACTTTTGTATGGGGTCCACACTAACACTAATTTTTTTTTTTAAATTTTTATCGGACACATTAACACTCGTTGTTAACAAATAAAACTATTTTTGTGATTTAAAAGAAAAAAACTATTTTTGTGAAAAAAAAAAAAATCAATGTGCTAGTTCTAGCGTTTAAGTATAAAATGTACTGGATAATGCAAATAAATAAATTTTATAAATAATGTTAAGAGTCTCAGAAGAAGAGAGGAACAAAAAAAAAAAAAAAAAATTATTATTTAAATTTAAGGGGGAAAAAAAAAAACTACAAAGTTGTTGCCTTTAGGCCCAAAATAGATTGAGAACTTTAAAAACCCCCAAATTAAAAAAACAGAACTTTAAGTTCTTTTTCCCAGTTTGTTTGGCTCATTATCTGGGTTTCTGAATGCGTGATTGATGCTGAAATTGCAGAAAAAACAAGAGGATTTCAAAGGGGAAGAAAGGAGGGATGATGAAAGCGTAAGTATTTTCAATATATATGTTTAATTTTCTTTGAAATTGGGATTTGATTTTTTTTTTTTCTATTTTAGTTGTTTTAATGTAAAATTTTGAAATTTTATATAAATCTTTTCTGGGTTTCTTTTAAAATATACTTTTTAAATAAAATATAGTAGCGCCGGTGCGGTTTTTCTTCTCTAAAATATGTCCATGGTTTTTTTTTTTTTTTTGCTAAGAATATTTTTATGATCCCAAAGTTTTTGAACTGGTTGGCACGGTAGTATAAATGTCTTTGATTGTGATTAGCTGTAGCATTATTGGGATTACAACTATGTTTTTTGACTCCTTCAGTGTACTAGAATCCATGTTGAAACCCCTGTTTCAACCTTCTCTTGGTAAACAAGAGTTGGCATGGGAAGAAAAATATTGAGCTATTGTGTCTATTGGCAAAACTAAAACTTTATAGTTTACAATATTAGCTTGGTTCATATGGGTATAAGAAAATATTTTGAATGGTTGAACTAATGGATTAAGGAGGGGCATACTATCTAAGGCAAGATTAATGTTAGTGTCTTTTCTATTGTTCTGAACTTGCTTGTTTCTTCTTGCTTTTGTTTTGCACTATAAATCCACAGACTGTTTCCAATGACTTCTGGGTATCATAAACTTGATTGTACTGTTTGAAGAAGAGATTGCTGAGTTGGTCATTACTGACGTCAGGCATCTTACTGCACTAATAATTAGGTTTAAGGTCGTAAACTCTGCAGAACAAATGCAAAAAGGATAGTAATGAAGAAGAGGAAAGGAAAAGAAAAAAAAAGGGAGAGAGAGATGAGACAAGATTGCCTCAGAATCAGAAGAGGGCCTTTTTGGAGTTTTCAGCAATAAACTAGAATCTTTATTGTCAGTTGGGTGCAACCACTTAAAATTCTTTTAGTTATTGATGTTTTTAGTTGTTTATCCATGTATTGCTTAATTGGAGATGGAATCTGCATAGTTTTATTTTTGCTGCTGATGCTTTGGAAAATTTATTTACTATTTCTATATGCAGAGATATTTTGAAGGGCAAAGCAAACTTTTGAAAGGGTGCCAGAAGGAAACAGGGGACGATTGGTAAAAACTTCTCACATTCTAGGTATGTGCTTATTGTTTATTCTATGCAGGTTTTTTTATGATGAAAACATCTCAGTTGATCTCATATGCGGAACCAATTGATGCATAGGAAAACCTAGGTGTCAGAATTGGTGCCTATTCAAAATTTAGGGCACTGTAGTTGTACAACCTGTCAGCTAATGAAGCATAGGGAAATCAAGGTTTTATAGCTTACAATCATAGCTTGGTTCATAAGGTGTAAAAGAAAAAGAGTTAAAATTATAGAAGTAATGAGCAATGAAGTTTACACAGGACAAAAGTACATTTATAAAGTCTTTTAGGCTCCATCAAAAGGTTGACCTTTTCCGTCATCCTTAGTTCTAAACTTTCGGGATTTCTTTTTGGTTTGATGTTGCGTTAAAGATTTATAAGCGGTCTTTTCCAATGAATTTGGGTCTCGTAATAGTGATTACACTTTTAGAAGAAAGGTATGTGAGTTTGTCTAGAATGGCTTCAGGCATTGTACTGTAGTAATAATCATAAGTGGTGGGAATTTTAAGTTTGAAATTAAACTTAAGGAATAGCTGGTTGTGGTTGAAATTCTGCAGAGCGAAGCAAAATATATATGTGTGTGTGTGTGGGCGAGAGAGAGAGAGAGAGAGAGAGAGAGAGAGATGCATAATGGAGAAAGAGATTGCAGGGAGTTTGAGAGAGAAGCTGCAGCAAAAAGAGGTGGGGTTAGAGAGAGATTTATTTTTTACATTTGTTAGTTTAATAACTGATGGATTGATAAAAGAACACATGAAATCCTATGTATCATGGACATTAAGATTTGGTGATATGAACCCATGGCCAGCGAAATAGCAAAATTTAAGGAATCAAAATCGCAAACCCATTGCAGTTCAGTTATAAATTTACCAGGAAATTTTTTTAACTTATTTTAAACAGTTCTAGCTTTTTCTAACAATTTCTGATCCATCCATCATACACCATACATCCAATCCTAAACTCTATCTTAAAATGTAATGTGGTTGTTCTGACTTATGAGCATATTTTTTGAATTTGAACATTGTAGCATCTAATATAGAAACCAGTAGTATTACTCTTTAATAATTGTTAGGTAGATAAATAGTTAGTTTTTTAGTAGTTGGAGATCAGGATTGTCATAAATTAATCTTATCTCATCTTATTTTGTTCTTTGTAATCTATCCAAAACTAGCCATCATTGGCAAGAACATGGTCCTATGTGTACAAAAGTGGTATCAGAGCATGAGGATGGACAAAAGAGTGTAGTTTAACAAAATGTCTATTCTCTCATGACTAAGTCAGCAACAAATGCTTGAGAGAATCACAGAGATTTAAGCCAAGATTGAGGCACTCTCTTCCACACAGAAGGACAGAGAAGAGGGAAATTGATGGTTGATGCGGAACAACCAATCAACTCATTAGTTGTTTGTCATTGAGTGATCTTGGTGTTATTTTACTTCTTGTGTTCCATTTTTAGTTAATATTAGATTTGTCTGTGGTATGTTTGCAGCTATTTTTTATGTTTGACAAGTTGTTACGTAAGATTCTTCCAGACAATTCATACATGGATGATGATGAAGAAAAAAAGAATAGCACTGGTGTGGTTTTTCTCTTCAAAAATTTCTTGATCTTTTTGGTTCTTTTTCTTTTTCTCCTTTTCTTTGGCTAAGCATATGTTCATGATTCGAGTACTTTTGTGTTTCCCAAAATTATTCTGGTTTACAGTATATTTAATGAAGACGTGACGTTTTTGATTATTGTAATAAAGCTTTACTTATTAATTCATAGAAGGGTGGAGAATTAGCTCACATATTCTATGTTTCCCAAAGTTATTCTGGTTTACAGTATATTTTATGAAGACGTGAAGTTTTTGATTATTGTAATAAAACTTTACTTACTAATTCGAAGAGGGGTGGAGAATTAGCTCACATACAAACCTTCTCCTTTCCTGTGTTATTCTTTCTTATTTTCCACTTGAGTTCAATGGCATAATTTTGCACTAGTTGGCAGTGTATTATCTTGATTAGCTTTTGCATCATTAGGATCACACCATTGCATTTGACACCTTCAGTGTGCTAGAACCACTATTTAGTGTTCTAAACTTGCTTATTTCTTCTTGCTTAGGTGTCACACTATAAATCCATAGACCTTTTCCTATGATTTTTGTGGTATCATTAACCTGATTGTACTGTTTAAAGAAGAGATTGCGAGTTGGTCATTAATGACATCAGGAATCTTACTGCACTAATGATTAGGTTTAAGTATTTAAAGGTTGAGATTAGGCTTAAGGAATAACTAAATGCACTTAGAAACTCTGTAGAGCAAATGCAAAAAGGATAATAAGAGCATCTGCATCAGTGGATGTAAAATTTTTATCTATTTTGCAAAAAAATCATACTTTTTCTATTTTACACACCCACTTTTACAAAACAACCACATCAGTTTGTCTATTCTACACCCTCTTTTATTTAAATAATACATTCTCACTTATTGGAATTACAAGAATGCCTTTTTGGAGTTTCAACTACAAAATAATTACAAGAATCTTATTGTCAGTTGAGTGCAACCACAAAAAATTCTTAGTTATCCATGTCTTGCTTACATAAATGGCAATTACATCTGCATAGTATTTATTTTTCTGCTGATGCTTTGGACAATTTATTTTCAAATTAAAATATGCAGAAATATTTTGAAGCACAAAGCAAACTTTGAAAGGGTGCCAGTAGGAAACAGGGGACGATTAGTAAAAATTGCTCACCTAAAGTTTGGAGGGAATGAACCTCTCCGTCTAGTTGGTGCATATTCAAAACTTTAGGGCTCTGTAATTGTGCAACAAGCCAGCTGTTGAAGCATGGGGAAATTAAGGTTTATGGCTTACAATCATAGCTTGGTTCAAAGAGTTGAAATTATAGAAGTAATGAACAATGGAGTATATACAGGACAAAATCAAGGTTTTAGTGCCTTTTAGACTCCGTCCAAAGTTGGCTCCTTTTCTATGATCCTTAGAGTTCTAAAACTTAAAAGATCTTCTTGGTTTTGTGTTGCGTTAAAGATTTACAGGCCTTTCCCAATGAATTTTGGATCTCATAATAGTGAATATAGTTTTAGAAGAAAAGTGTGTGAGTTGGTCTTAAACGGCATCTGGTGTTGTACTACCATAATAATTAGAAGTGTTAAGGATTTTAAATTTGAGATTAGGCTTGTGTAGTAGCTGGTTCTGGCTGAAGTTCTGCTGAGCAAAGGTGCGCGCACACACACACACACACACACACACACACACACATGTATGTATGTATGTATCAGTGTGTTTGTGAGAGAGAGAGAGAGAGAGAGAGAGAGGGGAGAGAGAAGAAGAAGAAGAATCACAGTAAGTGAGGCTATTTGAAGTCTCATTTGTGGTAGTTGTGCGTCTAGATTCCTGAATAATGGTCCTTCACTTTTGTCTCTGTATTTGTTCAAACATGTTCTTATGTTGTGGTCTGTTATGTCTCTCTAGACATTATGTTGTAAGAATTTGTTAAATATGTTCCGATGCTTTGGGCTGTTATGTGTCTTTAGACTCATGTCTCTGAATTTGTTCATTATCATATGTTCTTATTTCATGGCCAGTTTTCCTTCTCATGCTCTAATGTCCTCCAGGTTGAGATCAACTTGAGCTTTGGTCTTCGGTTAAAAATCTTAACTATAATACAGGAATCTCTTATTATTGTAGGTAATTTTAGCTTTATTTAAGAAATTACAGTGAAAGTTGCTGGAGCTGCTGCCATGGATTTTGTGTCCAATAAATTGAAAGAAGAAATAAATGGCTGGGAGTTCTTGTAATGCATCCAAGTGCAAGATATGCACTTTATGTTATAAACCTGTAAGCATGGATTTTATTTTTTTTCTACTCAATTGATGATCTTCCAATGCATTCATTTCTTTCTTCTTGGTTGGCTTTATAATTAACACAAATGAGTGGTGTGTATTAGAGATCTCTCCATCTTGTTTTCCACTGGGGAGAAAGTACTTCAATTTAGCTACAGAATGCACTTGCATGATTTAGATACAGATACATGCATAAAAGAAAAAAATTTATGTTTCCAATAGAATTCATAGTTAGGTAGTGACTTCTCAAAAAAATTCATAGTTAGGTAGTGACTTTGTCTCAGTTAGTAAGTAGGACTTATTTCCATAAATCATTTACAAAAAACAGGATTCAAAAAATGATCTGATCTCACCTACAGAAATAATCTAAAAAATAACATTAGTCATGGTAAGATGTTGGAGCTAAACCGACGCAAAAATGGTGACTAAGGGGTCAAGTGTTCAAATCGTTATTGCAGGGACTAATTTGACTCACATCATAATTTCCAAGGAGTCAATTATTCATATTGAAAATACACGGACTAAATTGATGCTCATATAAGAATCAAGAATGAGATATATAAAAATGCCATGTAATACTTTTGCACAACCACTGTAACCAGGGCTGTGGATAAATAAAAATTATTATTCCTAGAATGGTCATCCTTTCCAAACAATGTGGCATTCTAGTAGTTATGAAATCATAAGTTCAATTCCCAATTTCTAAATTTAAAACTGGCTTGATGTCAAGATTTTTTTAAGTAGCTTTTTAACTTTTGTCTTAAAAGAAAAAAAAATCAAAATTTTTTTGGCATCTAAAGCAAGGAATTTGGATCTTTTATCAATAAAAAATGACTTCTTAAATTTGCCCAAAAATAGGTTTAAAAGGAGTAGTAAAAAATTGTGACTTCTCCTTCAACAAGTCATTTCTTCTTTAATGGTGGTGATCACACTTTTTTCTTTCTCTCTCACTTTCCCACTCTATCTTCCACTACCTAGAAAACCCAACCACCCATTTTCAAAGATCACAGCGTTGATTGGGTTTGACTTAATGGCCATTGCAAAATGTGGTTTATCAATTTATTTTTTGCTGGTTTTTTGAAAGAAAGTTGCATTGTTGTGTTATGTAGTGAGTGAAAAATTCCGTGCTTTCAGCTTGTGTTGGGCATAGGTCTGCTGCAAGGTTAATGGGGGTGACAATCACATGCATTACATTATTTTGGCCTGATTCATTCTGCTTTAGTATTGTCAAATATGTTTCAGGTGTTAGCTTTCTAGTTTAAAATTTTCAGTCTTTTTTCCCTCTTGAAAATTTCATCTTTTTATCATGCTACATTATAGTATGTGTATTGGTTGGTTAGATTATTGGGATGTGCTTTGTTGTGTTTGCTTTAAGTGAATGTCTAAATATATTATTAGTTTCCTACTGTTTCTGATGGTATGGGAGTTTTTTAAGTTATTTTCTTAATCTCTCTAGTGCATTCGGTGTCATTTGATTGATTGATCGATTTGTTTATAAGAGTATGATTCTTTTTTTAAATATCATTTTTTGTCTGTTGAAACATATAAGAAACAGAAAAAGAGAATGAATGAATTAACGAATGGGGAAAAGAGCAATTGGAGATGGGGCTTTCCAATTTATTTTATGGGTAGTCAAAGCATTATGGTTGGTTGCTAAGAAAATGGAAGAGAAGGATGTAATTTAAGTTTTGAGTCTCTTGCTTTTGCTGATGGCTTTAGTGTACCATTGTTTCTTATAAGAAAATGTTTGGTTGTGTTTGTTGTGATTGTGACAAATTTCTGTTTCATATTGGCTTGAATTTGGGTGATAGTTGTCTGAGTTTATGGCTAAATCAGTAAAATCTAGGATATTCGTTTATCTTTTAGTATATTTTTTATATGTATATCAGAGTGGAGCTGTGTGTGTGTGTGTATTTTGTTATGAGTGCATTTTTTCTTTCTAATTTGTTCTTACTCTTTTTATAAATTCAAAAACAGCATTCGTGAACATACTTTTTACAATTTGTGTAGAGAGAGACCATGTGAAGGCCCGAGAAGAGTGTGATTTCCATGTGCAGTGATTCCACATGGAAACCTTCTGAAACCATGTGAGGTGAATTTGAGTAACAAGATGGTTGGCAACATCATTTCAATTTTTCTTGAATTATTGGGCTTTGATGATTTAATTGGTTTCAAAAGTGATGTGGAAAAAGAATGTCATGATATTGATGAGCCACGCTTGTGGTATGGGGGGAGAATTGGGTTCAAAGATGATGAGATTTGAAGAGAAGACAGCCCTCATGACTGCTACCATGTTTGGGAAGCAAGGGTGTGTTGAGTTATATACTGGAAACCAGTTGCGTTGATGTTAACAAGGCTTGTGGTTTGGATGAGCTTCTGTACTTCATTTTGTTGCTGATGTGGACTTTGATATTTCAACTGAGGTTATTTAGCTTTTGCTTGAAGCTTCTGCACTTCCTTCTGTCTGGTTGCATACTATTGAGTATGTACAGTACACCTTGTTCATTTTATAATTTTTATTCTTGCTATTTCTTTGCCCTGTAGTAATTGTATTTAAATAATTTTATGTAATAGAACATGTATATATTAGGTGTGGATGTTGGATTCTATAAATCATGTATCCTTGATATGGACTGTAACATATATATATATATATATATATATATTTTAATGAATTCCTTCTCTTTTTTATTATTGAAAAAGAATCTCTTTCCCTGTTCTCATAACTCATAAGAGAAGCTGCGCAAAGAGAAAGTGGTGGAGGATGAGAATGAAGTTGGCTGCCCACAATAACCGTGACCAACAAGGGAGGTTATACTTTGATTAGTTTAATAACTGTTGGATTGATAAAAGAACACGTGAAATCTTATCTGTAACACGGTAACATGGTTTTTATTTTTATTTTTGGGAAATCATATCTGGTTGTTATGAGCATATTCTTTGAATTTGAAAGTTGTAGCCTCTAATATAAAAACAAGTAGTGTTACTCTTTAATAATTAGTTTTTGAGTAGTTGGGAGGTCAGAATTTCCTCAAATTAATTAATTTGATCTTATTTTGATCTTTGTAATCTATCCAAAGATAGCCGCCATTGGTAAGGACACCAATTTTATGATTACTTTGGTGAGCTCACTACACTGCAGCAAATGGAAATGGTGGAGGAGTTCCAAGTTCCAACCAAGGTTTGAGCATCTCTTGGCTAAGGTTAGGGATCTCCTGTCCAAACGCCAATGTGACGGTTGGCCAGCCTTCTGATTTAACAACAACAATTGTGTTAGCTCACTTATTCAAACCAGTAACCTCCCTAAGGACACTCTCACAGTATCACCTCCAATCATTGCAAAAGCCAATTCTCCTGCAAACAAGGAGGAAGGTGGTTCTGGATGTCCCAGCTGAAAATTTTTCGATAACCTTAAGAATTCAATTTTATGGGTTAATGTCCATAATACTAATATCCCCAAATTGGGCATAAACCCTAACTCGATTTTTTAAAAATAAATTGGGCATTTAAATCCTTAAGAATTTAATTTTCTTGAGGAAACACAAATACAATGCTTTAGCAAATATGAACTAAAATTTACTTATTTATTTATTTTTATAAAATTTATTTGTTTAAACCTGTTAGGGTTTAATTGCTTTGTTATTAATACTATAATATTAGAGTTTGCAAAATTGACATGTTGGGTGTTTTGTTGGAATTACAGCCAGGGAATAAGCAAACAGATATAAGGAAGTGGTTTATGAAATTTCATGACAAGGACAATTGCAAGGAATCCAAGCTTGCAAATCCTACCCCAACCAATAAATCACAGCTCGAAGAACCAGTGGGTATCCTTACATTACTATTAGTAGAACTAGTAAAAAAAGGAAGGTGTCAATTAATGAAGTAACAAAAAAAATATGAGTTTAGCTTTTGTACTTATTTGTGTATGTACAATTTTTTAAAGCCTTACTTTTTATAGGGTACAACCATCATTTAACTAACTTCAGCAAATGAGTGATAATAAAATCAGCATTCAAATACACACTAATTTTTGTATAAAACTTAGTTTTACTTTTAGCATTGGTTCTAGCTAGTTCAAAATGGATTCCTGTATTTTGTTATGTGTGTATGCGTTAAACCTGAGTTTAAGTTTCTAAGTTTTGGGAAAAATTGGAAAGATAGAATAGAATCCAACTTTTGATATGTGTCAGGTAAAAAAATGAAAAATATATTTTTGTGGGTTATTGTTTTCTATTAAGTAGATATAAACTGAAGGTACTAATCATCACCTAGTGCACGTGTTTAGTTTGCTATATATCTTGACTTACTAACACATGAATGCACCAATAAGCTTTGGGTCAAATGGCACTTCCTCCTCTTATAAGAATATGGGAAGGGTGAGATCATGGTTCAAACCCCTTTGGGTGTGTCCATAACTTGCCAATAAAAAATAAAAAGAAGAAGAAGAAGAGCTTACTAACACATGAATGCTATTGACAAAACAGGAAAGCATGAAATATGCACGACTATATGTTTTTTACCTTCTCTCTGTGTCTCTCTCCTCCCCCCCCCCCCCCCCTTTTTCTTATAATTGTCTTGAAGTAATTGAAGTAAGTTGATAACTTATCTATTTATTTATTTTATATTTGGGACAAATGCAAGCCAAGAAAGTTCAGGCAGAAGGAAATAGGTATTTTGTTACTGACAAACAGAAGCTAAAAACGCCTCTGGTATAATTGTAGTGAAAAAGGTTGCACCTCCACATTGGTGTGAAGGGTTATTTGTGATCGTGGCGTATATTGTAGTAGAAGATGGAGACATCATTATGGATTTAGAGCAAATGGAAGAGCAAGAAACACCAGGTATATATCTCACTGCATACCATTAGCAATGACCATGTACCCAAGACAAAGAAGGTATCGAGTTAAATTAATTCCACACTGGCTACAATCCTTTCTGACTTGGGTAGCTCACATAACAATTGACTAAAAAGCAGACGAACTGAGGCAGTGGAACCAGAAACTAATCTAACAGTTTGGCAGGGGTTTGGTTGAGGGCTTTCACTCTCAACTCTTCTTTGGAACAAATGATTCGTATGCATTTGGTATTGACTTATTTAATTTCATTCTAAAAAGGTGGTAGAAAGTGTGGTTTTAAAACACTTTACATAAAAGCTAAAAACTAAAATTTGTCAAATAAGCTGGAGGCAAACAGTGAAAGCCTCTTATTTTGGTGAGGATTTTTTGTTTTCTTTTTCTTTTACCAATTATACGGTTTCAAATTAACTCACACTTTTTTCCCTCAAATAATAATAATAATAATAACTCACATTTTAAAAGGAGTGATGTATTTTATTGATTCATTGAAAATTTTATTTTATTAATTAGGATTAATTATTAATTTGGATTAATTATTAATTTGATCCTTCAACTATTGGGTAAAATTCAATTTTGTCCAGCTACTATTAATTGTGTTATATAAAATGAGCTACACAACCTAATAAGTTGAAATTCATTCACCATTGAACAAGACAAAGAAAGAGGATTCAATAGAATGCCACAAAAGAATCAAATTGCGAGATGGAATTATCAAAATAATTACATTGCAACAATTTTGTTGTGGTTGTTTTTGTCGCATTTCCACGCATCATGTTAGGATGGACTTTCTCAAAAAAAAAAAAAAAAAAATGTTAGGATGGACTTAACCCTTGGGCTTGGATTCAATATGGCAGGCTGAGCCCACTACTCATGTCAATCACTCGTTGGGGGTGATAGATAGGGGTATGTCTTGGAAACTCACATGAAGACAATAAACCCATAAATGAGTAAGTAATCCAAATTCCACATATAGTCGCAGTTTGCTTTAGAAAATTGTTACGTTTATAACATTTTCACAACAAATCTTAGATGATAGGTTGTTATTAGTTCTAATTTGAATCCACAATTAAAATTATTTTTTTACTCATTAATAACAACCTATCACATAGTATTTTGTGAAAGTGTTGTAGGTATAGTATTTCTCCTTACTTTAACCCTCATAAAAGTGGATAATTTAGAGAGAGAGATCATGCTATCAAACAAAAGGAAAGTATGTGATTCAATCCTATTGTATATACGACCATGAATTGACTTAAGCGAGTAAGTAAATATGAGTTGTTAAGGGTAAGTATAATTTGAGTTAATACTTTTATCTAGTCATGCCTTTATAAAGGATTAGGGGAATGTCCAAAATCCTATTTTAGTAAGTGGGGGATTGTCTTTAGTTGTTGGTTTTCGAGTGTATGGCTACCTTGAGCATTAGGTTTCAATGGAGATCGAAATAATCCGGTTTGATGCTGATTTGGATAAAATAATAATCCAAATCCCTTTTAGCTCACATTCATGGGAGGAATGGCCCATCCTAAAGCTTCTAGATTTGGGGGACTAATGGAAGCAATGTAGTCGAAATTTATTGTAATATAGCATGTGAATTGGGCTTTGCAAAATGTGTTCAGCTTACAAGTGTGTCACTCTTGAGCTCATGGGTGTTGTAACTTGTAAGTGCTCAAGCCCACTTTGCAATCTTTCTCTTGGACCCATGGGTGACCTAAGAAAATACTTTTCTACTCTCTAAACCACACTTTCCCTTATGTTTATGTTTAACCTCATACTTGCACTATCACATGACATGAATTTATGATCCAAAATCCTCAATATATTATTTTATCTATTAATAATTACTATTAAAAAATCAAGCTTAGATATACAAAAATGAAAAACCTAACTTAAGAGAAGATACCCTTTTATTAAAAGCATGAATTTAATTAATCATATTCAAGTTCACCATTTAAAGATACAATTGAATTGGGTACCTCAATTTCGTATATGAACATTCAATTTGCCATCAAAACGCTCTGATCATCAAAAACCCCAAAATTTGGATCAAAGTCTTAATGTTAATGGTTTCCATATTTTATTACCCTGAAAACTATGATAAGTTTACTAAATTAAATTTAAAAATATTTTTTTGCTAATCTGGTTAAAACATTACTAGATTGAAAATTTCTAATTTAACGTAATAAATATAATACCTAAATACCTACTTTTCATTAGATAACCTTAACTTACCTGATAATAGCTTATCTTAGTTTTGGAAGGCATTATCACATCTGTTTTGTATTTATTCCCACACTTACTCGTAAATATGAGAGTTTGCATGTTTCTCTAAAATACACTTATTATGTGTATTTTTCTCTTGTAGGAGATATAAACTAATGAGTTAAGCATGCAGACATGAAGCCAAGAGAATTCGGGGGTGAAAATCAATTGAGAAGTGGCTTTTTGAAGAATTTAGTGAGTCAAAGATGTGTGGAAACATAAAAGAAAAGATAGATATTCATTTGAGCCAAAGATAGAAAAAATCCTGACATGGAAATATTCTAAGCAGTTTTGGTATTTTGGCCATATTTTTTTAGTCCAATATCAGATTGACTAGATTCTTGCGGCCACGGAAAAAGGACTTAAAGATCTAAAGCTTTGTAGTTTACCAAAACTTCATAATATGTCGTATTAAAGGCCAAAACCGACCTAGAAGTTGACCCACTATTGAATTTATAGTTTCCTTTTTGGGAAGTATGTGTTTTAGGATTTTGAATGTTATAAATATTGTGATACAAGGGCAGTCACGTTTTTGGCTGCTTAGAAACCTTATTTTTCATCGATTTTAAGAGTTTTTATTTTCTATGGAAGCGTAAGAACCTAAGCTAATGTTAGAGGTGTATCCCCAATGTTGTAAGTTGTCCACTATTCAATCCCAAGCATGTTTTTCATGTTTTGATTGTTGAAATCAATTATTCTCTTTTTATAATTGTTTTATTAAATTAATATTTGATTTCTAATTCTTTCATAAGTCTACTCTTGAATCTTCTTATTGTTAGAATAGGGTTTTATAATATCTCTAGTAAAACGTGGTAATCTTGTTAGATATTACTTTTGCCATAGTTTTGCCTTTACAATATGTGATGTTCTTGAATCTTTCTAGCAAAGTTATTATTTTCTAGACTAAATTGTTGATTTGATGAATATAATCAACCAAAGAAAGTCTTATTAATAAAGCTTATTTCTAAATCTTCCAATCAGATAGTTTAGGTGTTTACTTACCCGATTGTGTACTAAATTGGATTGGTAGTGGATACTTAACAATATTGGTGGACAAACACTAACACACTAGTGATTTTAATTATTGAATTTTACCAGACTTTATTTTTCCTAAGTTTTAATCATATATATATATATATATATATAATATTATTGGTGCTTTTGACGTGTTCTTGTTTTCCTTTTCTTGGTGAAACGACAACCTTAGTTACACTACAATTTCCGTTACAAAATTGGACGACATCACTACCTGGCCATAATTTGACCTAATTAGAAGTTCTAAACTTTAATTAGAATTCCTTAAGAATTCAATTTCATTGGTTAATGTCCATAATACAAATATCCCCAAATTGGGCATAAAGCCTGTAAGGTTGAATTTAATCAACTGTTTTGTTGGCTTTATTTCGTGCCAATTTGCTTGTAATTCAGTATTTAGAAACCTTGTATTTAGGTGGGAATCATGTAAGGGTAGTGGATGAGAGAGTGTGAAGAAAAACTCAAAAGTATGCATTCAGCAGCGTCTCGCGATTGGATCTCGCGACTTGCTCGTGGCTAGCAAGTCGTCAAAGGAGGCACATGTGTGAAGCATGCAGGGGAGTTGCAAAGTCACACTAGCTGGAGCACTACAAGACAAAACTTCCAGTTCGGCCAGGTTGTTAGCTTGCGACTCAGTCAAGTCATGAGGTCAAGTTGTCAGACCACTCTATTTGGGAAAAACTAGCCTTTCACATTCCAAACATACACCAGTATAAATACCCCTTATACCCACGTATTGTAGAGAGCTTCCAGAGAGAATTTTGAGAAAGAAACCCTAGAGAAAAATAAGATTGACTCATCCACAATCTTCATCCTTTGATTCTCCAAATTCCTCTACCCTCACCCTTTCCATTGATACATCCTTGAGAGGTACATTAGCCAAAACCTTTTCTTACCATATCCATATCTGTGAGGAGGCTATTTGGTGTTTGGGAAGCAGTTAGGAAGGGACCAATTGATATTGGTTGATGCTATGGGTTATAGCGAAATCCGGTAAGCTAGAGAAGACAAAGGTTCGGCGTAACCTCGTTGGAGCAAGAAGTTTGGGGGGCTTAGGTACACAGAGTAGATTAGGCTTGAAGGGTCTTCTGCTGTTTATGTATCCGAACTTCATTCTCTATTGGATTATTGATCGTTTGGAGGGCGGCAGAGAGGTTTTACGCCGAGGACTTTGGTTTCCTCTTCGATAACACATCGCTGTGTTGTCTTTGTGTTTGCATCTCTCTTCTCTTAATCTTTGCCATTTAATTTTTGTTGTGGTTGTGATTTTATTTGGTTTAGATTTTTTTATCAATTTTGTTTTAGCTTATTTTCATATTCCGCATATATATTGTTTGATAATAAGCTTAAATCGATAATTTATAATTTGGGGGTCTAAACGTTCAAGGTGTTTTACACACTATTTGAATATTCAATTGGTATAAGAGCGGGTGCACTTCCTGTGGTTTAATTACCTTAGTGCGATCCTTGACCCCGTTTGAGATGGACATGTCTCAATCTTTAAATGCTCCACCATATTTTGATGGTAGCAACTATGCCTTTTGGAAAGTCCGGATGAGGGCATTTTGTGTTCAATTGATGAAACCGTTTGGGATGCGATGGATGTTGGATGGACTAGGCCGGAGGCTGCTAAATCCACATGGGATAAGGCAGCCCTTGCAATAGCTAATGCTAATAGTAAAGCTTTGAATGCAATCTTTTGTGGTGTTTCTCCAGATGAGTTTCACAGGATTTCTCACGTAACTATTGCCAAGGAGACATGGCAGATATTGGAGACCACTTATGAAGGAACAAAGAAGGTGAAAGACATTAAGTTGCAGATGCTGACTACTCGATTTGAAGAGCTGAAAATGAGTGAAGACGAGTCATTCGACTCATTCTATGGCAAGCTGAATGAGGTGGTCATTGGCAAGTTCAACTTGGGTGAGAAAACGGAGGACTCAAAGATAGTGAGGAAAATCCTTCGATCATTGCCGGAGAGCTTCCGTGCAAAGGTTACAGCAATTGAAGAGAGTAAGGATCTTGATGATATCAAGGTTCAATAACTAATTGGCTCACTTCAAACATATAAGCTGTTGTTGCCATCACAAAGGAAAAGCAAATCCCTTGCTCTTAAGATGATCAATGAGAGGGTAGAAGCTTACGACTCATTAGATGAGGATGCTGTCGATAAAGATGTGGCATATCTTGTGAAGAATTTTCTAAAGTTCTTGAAATTCAAGAAGAATGGAAAGTTTGCTGAGAAGGGAAAATTCCCAAATTTTGGAAAGGAGAAAAGGGATTTCAAGAGGAAAGATGGGAAGGACTCTCAATCCTCTCAAGGAATCACGTGCTTTGAATGCAACGAACATGGACAGTTCAAGAAAGAGTGTCCCAATTATTTGAAAGCGAAGGGCAAGGTGTATGCCACTACCCTTAGTGACTCAGATTCTTCAAGTTCATATTCAGATGAAAGCTGTGATGGAGAGGGAAACTTCTCTGCATTCATGACCATTGCTCATGTGGAATCTTCAGATGATTTGAGTGTGCTTGTGGAAAAGCTTAGTGAGCACACTGAATTGGAGTCAATAGGATATTAGAGGAATCTGATGATGAGGAAGATGAAGAAGCAGTGGGACTGCAAGAGACCTACAATTCCCTCCTTGAGAAGATCGGTGATTTGCAAAAGTGGCTAAGGCATCCATTAAAAAGATGAAAAGGGCAAAGGAAGACTATAGAAGTCTTCTAGTGTGATACAAGAAGACCAAATGTGAAATGGAGATGCTGAATGGAGAGCTGACCAAAGCCTCTTCAAAGATAAAATTTCTTGAGCTTGAGATAGTTCAAGCCAATGCTAAAGTAGAGCGAGTTTCCTCCAAGAAGCTTGATGAAGTCCTTGCTCATCAAAAACCATTCTCCGATAGAAGTGGATTGGGATACACCGGAGAGAGCAGTTCAGTTGTTAATATCTCCAAGGAAGTAAAGTTTGTGAAAGCCAAAGAACCAATAGTAGTTGCCACTACTATTGAGAAAGTAAAGGTGGAGAAGAATAGAAATGTGGCTAACCAACGAGTGTTGAATAAGCCTCGTAACCAATCAGTGGTCAGGTCTGAAGCCAAAGGGAAATCATTTCCAAAATCACAAAAAGGTCCTAGAACAAAACATTTCTGCCATTATTGTGGACTTCAAGGACACACCAGACCAAATTGTCATAAGCTTAGAGCATTGAAGAATGCAAGTGATCAGAGGTCAAGAGGACCAAGAAATGACAAAAGGAATTGGGTTGTTGAGCAATCGAGAGATCTAGATGGTGATTCCGGAGTGATGGATGTGATGAAGATGATTGATGCATTCACCACCTGTTTGGCAAGCTTCAACAGAAGGTTTGAAAGCCACAACACTCGTACCCAATCCTATAGGGATATCACCCCAAACGCACATGACGTGTGGGTGAAGAAGGGTACTCATGCATAAGCATTACAACATATCCATGCATTAATACTTCCTATGTTTTGTGACTTTGCTTGGTTGTATGCCTTTTGTTGTGATGCTAGCTTGATTTGAAAATTTGTGTTTTGTTTGTTTGTTTTTGTTCTAAATGTTTTTACATTGTTGCTTTTGATCAATCTTTTCTTGCTTTTGTGTCAAAAATCCAAAAACACATAAAAAGTAGAAAATCCAAAAGTTTAATTGACATTATTGTGTACTGTCACAAGCATATTTTGCCTTGTACCTTTGTACTAATGGCTTTATGCATTTACGAGCTTAGCTTGTACTTAATGCACTCATATCATTGTGGGAGAAATTTTGACATCTATGTGATTATTGTAAATAGATCTTCATACTTGTCATGAATGATTAGTCAATGGTTTTGTTGATCTTGAGACATGCATAGACTTGTGCCTATATATCTTCCCACTTGTTTTATTTATTTTTTTTACTTAAAGAGCTTAACAAATGTAAATCTCAAAATGAAAAGAGATAATGAGCTGCAAAAGCCATTGCATATACTACTATTTGACTAGGAAAAAGGGAAAGCGACTTTTATGAAAATGTATGATGCCCAAAAAGCCAAAGGCTTGCTCATCAAATTGAAATATTAAAAATTTTAGGCATCGATCTCAAAATGAGATGTATTGATTCAAAAAGATCAAATGTTATGATGTGAATGAAGCCAAATGAAAAGCTTCAAAATTTTGTAATCAAGTTTATGTGGGAGGTCATATATGCATATTTCTATAATTGAGATTGGTCACTTTTCCTTGTGCTAATTGTATATGACTTGATTGAATTGATCATTGAAGCTTCACATTAGACTAAGGACTATCTCATCATTGGTATCCACACACATCACACATGTTTATGCTCAATGAATGTCTTATTCATTTGTGTGATTGTACTTGATTAAATATGTTGCACATGCTCAATTTTATGTTGATCAAACACAAAATTTTTTTTTTTGAGTGTTTTAGATGTTTTTGGAAAGTGTTTTTATTTTGAAAATTTTCAAAAACTGTGTAGTCCTGTTTTGGCGATTTGGTCGCGGGTCAAGCTAGTCGCAAGGCCCCAGTCACGAGCTTACTCAACAGGTTTTTGTAGCTCTCTGGTGGGTCAAGGCTCCAGTTGTGAAAAACACTTAGAAAAATTTCATAAATCTAGGTGTTTGGTATTTTCGCTACTCAGTCTGGCGACTTGTTTGCTAGTGGAAGCTTCAGTCACAAGCTTACTTAGAAGTTTTCGCGGCTCCCCACGTGACTTCCTCGCGAGTGAAACTTCCAATCGCGAAAAACACTTGGACATTTTTCAAAATTTTGTCTCAAAGGTGTTTGGTGGCTCTCTTTGGCAACTTGTTCGCGACTCAATCTAGTTGCGAAAATCGCGTGTTTTGTGCTTTAAGGACAGTTTTTAAAAAACTTTTTAGTTTTCCCTCGAATATTTTTGATTGTTCATTGTCTTGCCCGTTCATATCTCTCTCAAACTCACTGTGTTTCTCTCAAAAACCACCATTTTTCTTCATCATCTCTACTTCAATCTTCAAGAAAAAGGTATGGGTTTTCTTATTTTCTCTAAGTATTTCATGATACTGCCTTTGTTTTCTTGATTTTTGAGTTGTTGTTGAGATTTGATATATATGATGTTCGGATATGGGTTGGGTTTTATTTATTTATTTACGTATTTTTTTGTTGAGTTTGCTTGAATGGGTTTTGTTGGTGTTGATCATATGATGCTTGATATGCTTGTTCTCATGTTTGATTTTCTTTCTTGAGTATGATTATTGTTCTGACTTTTGTTGTGCATATCATACCCATTGTAAAATGTCTTGTAGACATTTGCTTAAGTTTTTGAGTTTTTTTTTGTGAGATGGATTGATTGTGGATTGTCTTTGATATACATTGATTGCCTATTGCATATCTGCTTATGTCATTTGCATTTTGCCCTAGCTTGTCCATGAATGTTTTGAACTCACACCCACAGAGTGTTCTGTTTAAATATTTTATGTTTACACCCTATTGTGTTTTGTTGTTATGTGTTTTCTCTTGTCCAGTTGATTTTGAAATGTACTGTAGACTTAATCTTTGGTTTCTCTCTTTACCCTTTTAAGTGCTACTAACTTGGTACTAATTTGTGGTGTTATCATATGTGTGCTCTGTTTTTATGGTCTTGTCTGCTATGGTTTTGCAGAAGACTCCTACAAAGAAGAAGACCACTGCAAAGAAGGGTGACAAGAGGATGAAAATGGACGATACAAAGTTCAGGTCTACCAACCATTTTGAGAGATACACTCAGTTCTACTCAAAGGCACCCATTATCCAAGAAAGATTTGTGGATTTGGTTGATTTGAAGGACACTTTCATTCCCAGTTGTTTTCAGGATAGAGGCTGGGATAAGCTACTGAGTGATCTGCTTGGGGTATGTGAACCTCCCATTAGAGAATTCTATGCTAATGCTGTTTTAAGAGAGGATGAGATCAACTGTTGGATACGAGGACATGAATTCAACATAGATCTGGATGATATTGATGAGTTGCTGGGTTTTGAGGAGTTGGACCATGATTTCACCCACTACAAGGACAGAATGCTCTCCATAGAAACTGTCCAATCTCATATTGGTGGAGTTAGAGAAGGGAGATGCTTCAACACTACTGCTTTTCCAGCTGACATGAGATGTCTTACTGTGATCATGATGTTCAACTTGTACCCGGTAAAGAAGATGACCACCATTAATAATGCTAGAGGCATTTTCCTCATGGAACTCAAGGAGAACACTTACATTGATATAAGTGCTCATATCTTCTTCATTATTGCTGATGAGACAAGAACCACTTCAACGGCAAAGTTGATTTTCCCTAGTTTACTTATGAGGCTTTTTAGAGCAAAAGGTGTGGAAATCCCTCAAGACATCAGTCTCATGCCTACTCTCTCAGCCATTAATACTCTAACCATTACATGGATAAGAGTTCTTCTTTTGGGTGATGAAGAGGAGGGTGATCAAGAAGAAGGAGAACAAATGGAGACTGAGACAGTAGCTGAAGGACAACCATCTAGTTCAAGGGGCCGTGGCAAAAGGAGCAGAACTTCATCATCCTCTGTAGTACCTCCAGATGCACTCCAGATCATCCTTGAAAGGATTGATGGACTCTGAGATGTCCAGAATGAGCAATCTGACAGGCTGGTTGCTATCTAAGAGCAGATGAACCTACTTTCAGCAAAGTTTGACAGTTTTACCACCCAGCAGTAGCCCTTTGGCCATTCCGGTAAAAAAGGGGGAGAATTTTGGAGAAGAAAAAGGGGTAGCTCTTGAGGGGGAGCAAGCCAAAAAATTCTTTTAAGCATTTTACTTCATGTTATCTATGGTTTTTGGGTGTTATGTTTTGGATGGTTTTTATTATGGGTTTACTAAGTACTATGTTAAATACCTTGGTTAAATACTTGGTTTAAACTCTTGGATATGGTTACAGTGCTTGTGTGAATATGTTTTTAATACTTTGGTTAAAGCTTTTGGTACTTTGGTTTATATATATAAGTTTATATTCAATATATTGATTTGTACCCATGCTTTGTAGCCTAGTACTTGTTGTTAAATGTTATGCATTTTCTTTAAATACATAACTCTTGTGCCCTTGTTGGATTTTATATCCTTGATGCAATTACCTTGAGTTGTTGTATCGGTTGAGTGTTGGACATGCAAATGATACTTTGCATTGAGCTTATTAGCTTGCATGTTCAGATGTTCATTCCTTGTGTGAATAAGCATTGTGGTCACTATTTATAGTGATTGTTCGTTTTTGGTTAAGCCATGCTTTATTGCTTTAATCTTTATTGCTTGATCGCATTGTGCTTACTTCATATGTATTTCAAGTTTTTTAGTATACAATGATCATATTGTGTTGTTGTTTTTCAGGAGATACTTGTTCTTATGATTCAAGAGCTACACAGATTCTAGAGTTAGGTGTGAGTGAGTTTTGTTCAACTGTTCCCAACTCATATGTTAAGTCTAGAGTTTGTTTTAGGGTTTTGTCATAGAATAGCCAAAGAGGGAGATTGTAAGGTTGAATTTAATCAACCATTTTGTTGGCTTTATTCTGTGCCAATTTGATTGTAATTTAGCATTTAGAAACCCTGTATTTAGGTGGGAATCATGTAAGGGTAGTGTGTGCGAGAGTGTGAAAAAAAGCTCAAAAGTATGCACTCAGTAGGGCCTCGTGACTGGCTCGCGGTTGGCAAGTAGCCAAAGGAGGCACACGTGTGAAGCATGCAGGGGAGCTGAAGAGTCACACCAGCTGGAGTACTATAGGACAAAACTTCCAGTCTGGCTAGGCAGTTAGCTTGCGACTCAGATTCGTGAGTCAATCAAGTCACGAGGTCAAGTTGCCAGACCACTCTGTTTGGAAAAAACTGACTTTTCACATTCCAAACACACACCAGTATAAATACCCCTTATACCCATGTATTGTAGAGAGCTTCCAGAGAGAATTTTGAGAGAGAAACCCTAGAGAAAAACAAGATTAACTCATCCACAATCTTCATTCTTTGATTCTCCAAATTCCTCTACTCTCACCCTTTCCATTGAAACATCCTTGAGAGGTACATTAGCCAAAACTTTTTCTCACCATACCCATATCTATGAGGAGGCTATTTGGTGCTTGGGAAGCAGTTAGGAAGAGACCAATTGATATTGGTTGATGCTATGGGTTATAGCGGAATCCGTTAAGCTAGAGAAGACAAAGGTTCGGCGTAACCTCGTTGGAGCAAGAAGCTTGGACGGCTTAGGTACACTAGGTAGATTAGGCTTGGAGGGTCTTCTGCTATGCATGTATCCCAACTTCATTCTCTAGTGGATTATTGACTGCTTGGAGGGTAGCAAAGAGGTTTTACGCCGATGACTTCAATTTCCTCTTCGATAACACATCGCTGTGTTGTCTTTGTGTTTGCATCTCTCTTCCCTTAATCTTTGTCATTTAATTTCTACTGTGGTTGTGATTTTATTTGGTTTAGATTGTTTTATCAATTCTGTTTTAGCTTATTTTCATATTTTGCACATACATTGTTTGATAAAAAGCTTGAATTGGTAATTTATAATTTGGGGGTCTAAACGTTCAAGGTGTTTTATACACTATTTGAACATTCAAAGCCTAACTCAATTGTTTTTAAATAAATCCTTCAAAGATAACACTCTTATCAAATTGGGAATTTAAATCATCAATTGGGGCTTTTAATTACATGTTTGCAAGATCAATTCAAAAAATTTATAACCAAAATAAATATAAATTCGAATACCTGATTTCATTAACCAATAAAACACAAATAGTATTATCATTTCTATGAACAATTAGTTTCAATTCAGTTATGTATTTAAATTTAATTGATAAACCTAATGTACTTATCTAATGTTATACTCTATCTAAGTTCTACCCTAAATCCCTAATGTATAAACTAAAAGGCAGAGGATCTAAGGCAATGGAACCAAAAACTAAACTAACAATTTGGTGGGGGATTTGTTTGATTAATAGAAGGGAGTTTCAATGATTCAGTCTCAACTCTTTTTCAGAACAACTTGATTGGTATTAACTTATTTAATTTTATTATAAAATAATAAATAAAAATGAGGTTTTGAAAAGCCGTACATAAAAACTAAAAACTAAAATTTGTTGAGTAATATGGTGGCGAACAAACAAAGTCTTTATTTTGGTGAGGATTTTTTATTTTATTTTACCAATTACATGGTTTCAAATAAACTCACACTTTTTCTCTTCTAATAATAATGATGATGATGATGATGATGATGATCATCGTCATCATAATAATAATAATAATAATAATAATAATAACTCATATTTTAAAAGGAGTGATATATTTTAATGATTTATTGAAAAATTTATTTTATTAATTAAGTTTAATTATTAATTTGGTCTCATTCTCAAAAAAAGAAATTATTAATTTGGTCTTTCAACGGGTAAAATTCAATTTCGTCCATCTACTATTAATTGTTTTATATAAAATGAGCGACACTACCTAATAAGTAGGAATTCATACACCATTGAGCAAGACAAGAAAGAGAATTCAATAGAATGCCACAAAAAAATCAAATTGCGAGATGGGAATTATCAAAATAATTACATTGCAACAATTTTGTTGTGGTTGTTTTTGTCACATTTCCACGCATCATGTTAGGATGGACTCAACTCTTGGACTTGGATTCAATATGGCAGGCCAAGCCCACTACTCATGAGTCATGTCAATACTGGTCGGTGGTGATTGCTGGTGGTATGTCTTGGAAATGCACATGAAGACAATATACCTACAAATGAGTATAAGTACTTCAAAATCCACAAATAGTCACAACTTGCTTTAATCCTCATAAATGCGAATAATTTGGAGCAATGTGACGAGGGAGAGAGAAGGAGAGTTTCACTTATGCTATCAAACAAAAGGGAAGTTTGTGGTTCAATCCTATTGTATATAAGACCATGAATTGACTTGAGCGAGGAAGTAAGTCTGGGTTGTTAAAGGGTAAGTATAATCTAAGTTCAAGGTTTTATCTAGTCATGCCTTTATGAAGGTGTGAGAGTGCTTTTTTCCTTAGCACACAGGCCCAAGGATCCTGGGCCAAATAGTTGTGTTTTGGTGGACTGGGTTTGGTTCACCGCAGCTAAATGGGGGCTGATTACGAACCAAGTTATGCGCAAGTCACATAAATCTCCTCAAGGCAAAAATGCGATTCCTCCTCAGACGTTCTGTCGTGGGATCCCGGGACGTACTGTCGTGGGATCCCGGGGCGTATGAGGCCTGTAAGAACCCAGAATCTCTGGTTCTCTACACTATACAATCTTTATACATATATGTAAGTGAATTTCATGAGAATGATTTAGCCACGAGGATCCTGGCCCCAATTCTCACAGACTTATGCTTTTGCACAAGACTTGTGGGATTTGGAACTCAAGTCTGAGTGGCTTTACTTGGGCAGGGACTCAGCTTTACAAGCAAGAATATATATGTATTAAGCAGCAAGAAGCAGTAAAGAAATATGCAAAGTAATTGTTAGAAATTCTCAAATCAATATGAGATATTTCATTATTTTTCTTGATTGTGGATTACAAATGTGCTCACTAAGACGTGATACAAGGTTCAAATAAGCTCAAAAATTACAGACTTTGATGGCTATTCAAGCCTCTAAGACTTGCAAAGTTTGAATCCTTTTGAATCCAAGTATGTGCTATAGTGGCTGTTTCTGGGATACCGGGAGACATTCCTCTGTTTTTCTTAAATTTTACAGAGTTCTAATGACTCTGTTATGATATTCTTCCTACTGAAAATCCTCCCCTTTCAACATGGGTTTTCTCTTCCTTTTATAGCGTGCTTTCTAGGGCTCTGAGGTACTAGTGATTTCTCTCTTTTGCCCCTCAGAGCTCGTGCTGTGTCATTTTCTTATGGGCTGGTCTCTTCCCTTTTTTCTCATGGTTTTCATCTTTCATTGCTGTTTCTCTAAAAGTCATTTGCTGACTTTCCATTCCGGGACGTCCTCAGCAATTAGCCTTCAATCTCTCTTCTTTCAAGTTTTCTCATTTTTCAGAATTGGCTGTCGGTGTTATTTCCTTTTTGTCGTTATTCCCAAATAGTTGGAATCTTTTACTGCTGGGTTGAAAGTTCTCTTCCAGTTGCTTCTTCGTATGATTTTCTCATTCTTGGTTCCTTGTGATACAGCTCATTTGTTCATGAATGTTTGCTTTATACTTTCTGATTCTTTGCTGCACCAGTGGGTACTTGAGAAGGACATCTCTGTTCTTCATTTCTTGTATTTCGTGGTACCTTTCTTGAGTTGTCTCAATTCTACAGTAGCTGTCCTGCATTACCTGAGGATCCCGGGCCTCTGAGGATCTCGGGCCTCTGGCAGCCTCTGGGTATCCCGGCCCAGTTGTTTCACTGAATTTTGCTGGACTTTTTGATGACCTTTTTGCTGGAAATCTGAATATAAATTGGGCCTTAATGTTGATTCTTCTTGCTACTTGAATTGGGCCTTCTTTACTTTTTCATGGAATGGGTATTCTTGTGAAATTTTGGCCTTCAACAGAAGGCTTATGGGAACGTCCAAACTCCCCCCCCCCCCTCTGTACTTACTAGTAGTCATATGAAAATAGAGATTTAACAGCTGGTGCTGTTGCAAATATTTGAAAATTAAAAACAGACAATACGCCCACTGAAAAATATTCACTGGGATATGATTATGCATAATTCTCAATAAATGTTAGTTTTGATTTTCATAAACTTTTTTGTATTTATACTTTGGGCCCCCAACTTCAAATCCTGGTTTCGTCCCTGCTCCTAGTTTAGTAAGTGGGGGATTGTCTTTAGTTGTTGGTTTTTGCTTTTTGAGTGTATGGGAACCTTGAGCACTAGGTTTCATGGGAGATCGAAATAATCTGGTTTGATTCTGATTTGGATAAAACGATAATCCAAATCCCTCTTAGCGCACATTCATGGGAGGAATTGCCCATCCTAAAGCTTCTAGATTTGGGGGATTATGTCAGTTAGAATTAAATGGGGGAAGCAATGTAGTCGAGATTTATAGTAACTAGTCACAGACCCATGCAATACACGAGAATACATAATTATTTTGTAATTATAATATAATGCATCATTTGTTCTCCTTAAAAATTAAACAATTGCAATTCTTCCAATTAGGTCTACTTCAGTCCACTTTGGTCTACTCGGTCCTTTTCTGTCCATTTTGGACAAATTGAGATCTAAATTGATTTTTTTGTAGGTTGCCTTTTCAAGTTTAGCTCAAAAATCCTTTTTTTTTTTCTTAATTTTTGAGTTGAAAAGTATGAGATTTTATTATATCTGGGTTAAACTCTTTAGTTTTGAATTAAAAAAAATACAAACAAAATAAGCATTTGAAATTAGAAATATGAGCCCTAGAAATGCAATAAAAATGATAAATATTCAAAAGTATTATTCGGTCCACGTTGGTCCATTCTGTCCTCTTTGGTCCATTCAGTCCATATTGGTCCTATTCGGTCCTCCTTGTTCCCATTCAGTCCTATTTTGTCTGTTCGGTCCACTTTATTCCATTTAGTCCATTTATGTTCATTTTGGTCCATTTAGACGACTTCGATTCATTTTTGTCCATTTTGGTCCATTTTTGTACACTTGCATACAGGAGAAAAGACATGTTTAGGTTGAGAGTACCTATTCTAAATATAAATTTGACATGTTTAGGTTGAGAGTACCTATTCTAAATATAAATTTGACATGTTTAGGTTGAGAGTACCTATTCTAAATATAAATTTATTATCTCTCTCTCTCTCTCTCTCTCTCTCGTAATATCTAAAACAATTGTTTAAGTATAGCATTTATTGGTGCTACACTTTTGTTAAACCACTTTTTTTTTTTGAGAAAATTTGTTGAGCCACATTAACATAGCATTTCAGTCCACTTTGGTCTAACTAAATTTAAGTAAAAGTCTTTCTAAACATTAAGGCTATGAATATACAAATCTAATATTTATGGCAGTTACTAATTTATTTTAATATCATTACTTTTAAATGAATTGCATGAGGTTGATTATACATTCAAGTAAAAAATAATAAAATAAACAAATATATATATATATATATCTCTCTCTGTGTGTAACTGGATCGAATTGACCATATGGACCAAATTGGATTGAATAGACCTAACTGGACCAAATTGGACCAAATAGAACGAAGTGGACTGAAGGGACCAGATTGGACTGAATGTACCGAACAGGACTGAATTGACCAAAGTAGATTGAATGGACCGAATGGACTGGATCGACCGAACTGGACTGAATTGGCCAAATTGGACCGAATAGACCTTGGTGGACCGAATAGATTGAATGGACCGAATAGACCTAAGTGGACCGTACAGATCAAATTGGACCGAATAGAGCTAGGTGGACCGTATGGACCAAATTAGACCGAATAGATCGAAGTCAATAGAATGGACCGGATTGGACAGAATTGACCGAACTGGACCGAATAGACCTAACTGGACTGAATTGGCCAAGTGGACTGTATGGACCAAATTGGACGGAATAGACCTAACTAAACCAAATTGGCCAAATTGGACCGAATAGACCTAGGTGGACCGAATGGAGTACATTGGACCGAATAGACCTAAATACACGGAATGGACCAAATTGGACCGAATAGACCTAAGTGGACAATATGGACCAAATTGGACCTAATAGGTCTAATTGAACCGAATAGACCTAGGTTGACCATATGGACCAAAATGGACCGAATAGATCGAAATGGACTGAATGGACTGGATTGAACTGAATGGAACAAAGTAGACCAAATAGACCGAATGGGATTGAATGGACCGAACTGGATTGAATTGACCGAACAGGACCGAATTGACTAAATTAGACTAAATGGACCGAATGGGATTGAATGGACCGAATAGACCGAATTAGACTGAATTGACCGAAGTAGACCGAATGGACCTAATTGAATTGAAGTGGACTGAAGTAGACCGAATTGGACCAAAGTTGACTGAAGTAGACCGAATCGGACCGAATTGATGAAGTTGACCGAATGCTGATCTGTTATTAGTATAGCCAAGATTGTGTTTTGATATATATTCAAATTCTTCCAAAATTATCAAGTATTAACTCAAAAAAAAAAAAAAATCAAACCAAAACTATAAGAGAGAAAAATATGCTACTCATAATGGGAAACTAAAAAATACAATACCAAAACCTATGAACCCAAACTAGAGTTTTAAAAATTACAATAATTCATCAATATTATAAAGAAAAGTTGTAAGAAAGAATTAAAAAAATGAAGAGAGAGAGAGAGAGAGGGAGAGAATAACCAGGTTTTAAGAGAGAATGTGAGAGAATAATAAGAAATTTATAGAAAATAATATTAGAAGAAAAAAAAGTAAAAATAAAAAATATTGTAATAAACACCAAATTATCAAAGTCATGTTATGTTATGTAATAAAATAGCATTATATTCTTATATACTATCTTTATATATAATGCAATAGGATAATATCCATGAAATCAAAGAGAAGAAAAAAGATAACAACTTAATAACATAACTTAATCACATCAACCCAAAGTATAGTTTCATATAATACAAAAACTTATCAACTTAAAGTAGAGATGCAAGAAAAATAATATTAAAAATCCACCAAAAAATCAAAAATAAAAATTTGAGAGAGAGAGAGAGAAATAACCTTATGTGTAGAATGAAATTGAGAATTGTAAATTTATAGTAAGAAGAAAAGCCAAAAATAAAGGAAGATAAAGGGATTGAGGAAAAGTGATATTAAGATAAATAGTAGTGGGGAGATGAAAGATAAAAGGGAGGGGAAAAGTTGGTGAAAGCATAACATTAAGTTGGGAAATTAATAAGAGAAAAAAAAAATTTAAAAAGAAGAAGACAGAGAACGTTGGAAATGGGTGGATGATGTGGCTGCTAATGTGGCTCAATAAGAGCGTAACAACAATAAATGCTACACTTCAACTTTTAAATATAATATAGATATAGATATAGCTTGTGAGTCAGGCTTTGCAAAATATGTTCAGCTTACAAGTGTGTCTCTCATGAGCTCATTGGTGTTGTAACTTGCAAGTGCTCCAAGCCCACTTTGCAATCTTTCTCTTGGACCCATGGATGATCTAAGAAAACACTTTTCTGCTCTCTAAACCACACACTCCCTTATGTTTATGTTTAACCTGATACTCGCCCTAACACATTACAGGAATTTATGATCCAAAATACTCAATTTATTATTTTATCTATTAACAACTATAAAAAATTCTTAAATTAAACCTAAAATAAATTTAGCTAAAGGAAAAGTATGTGGTTCAATCCTGTTGTATAGAAGACCATGAATTGATTTAAGCGAGGAAGTAAATATGAGTTCTTAAGAGTAAGCATAATTTAAGTTAATACTTTTATTAGTCATGCCTTTATAAAGGATTAGGGGAGTGTGTATGGCAACCTTGAGCATTAGGTTTTAATGGAGATCGAAATAATCCGGTTTGATGCTGATTTGGATAAAATAATAATCCAAATCCCTCTTAGCTCACATTCATGGGAGGAATCGCCCATCCTAAAGCTTTTAGATTTGGGGATTATGTCAGTTGGAATTAAATGGTGGAAGCAGTGTAGTCGAGATTTATAGTAATATAGAATGTGAATCAGGCTCGGCAAAATGTGTTCAGCTTACAAGTGTGTCTCTCATGAGTTCATGGGTGTGGTAACTTGTAAGTGCTCAATCTAGCCCACTTTGCAATCTTTCTCATGGACCCATGGATGATCTAAGAAAACACTTTTCTGCTCTCTAAACCACTCTCCCTTATGTCTATGTTTAATCTCATACCTGCGCTATCACGTTACATGAATTTATGATCCAAAATACTCAATTTATTATTTTATCTATTAATAACTATTAAAAATTCTTAAATTAAACCTAAAATAAATTTAGCTAACATAATTGAACATATAGGTGCTGTTCATTTCTCAAGCTCAAGCTTAGATATACAAAAACCTCAACTTAAGAGAAGATACCCTTTTATTAAAAATATATAAATTTAATTAATCATATTCCTTTTATCAGCTCACCAAGTTAAACATTCAAATCCGCAATTGGGTTGCTTACCTCAATTTCGTATATGAACATTCAATTTGCCATCAAAATGCTCTGATCATCAAAATCCCCCAAATTTGGTCGAACCGTCAAAGTCCTACTGTTAATGATTTCCATTTTTTATTACTCTCAAAACTATGATACGTTTACTAAATTAAAGTTATAAAACCCTAATTAGATGTCCCAATTACTTTTATAAAAAAAAAAAGATGTCCCAATTACATATTTTCTTGCTCATCTGGTTAAAACATTATTGGATTGAAAATTCCTAATTTAACTTAATAAATATAATACCTAAATACCCACTTTTAATTTGTTAGATCACTTTAACTTACCTGGCCATAATTTGACCTAATTAGAAGTTCTAGACTTTAATTAGGATTCCTTAAAAATTCAATTTCATGGATTAATGTCCACACAAATATCTCCAAATTGGGCATTAGCCCTAACTCTATTTTTTTAAAATAATAAATCCTTCAAAGATGATACTCTCATCAGTTTCTTATCCTTCTTCCTACACCATACATCTATCCTAAACTCTTATCTTAAATTACAACGTGGTTGTTATGAGCATATTTTTCGAATTTGTGCATTGTAACCTTTGATATAAAAACCTCTAGTGTAACTTTATTAATTATCAAATAAATAATTAGTTTTTGAGCAGTTGGAGGTCAGGATTTCCTCAAATTAATCTCATGATTCTCATCTCATCTTATTTTGATCATTATAATCTATCCAAATTCTAAAGCTAGCCACCATTGGCAAGGGCACGGTCCTATATGTACCGAAGTGGTATCAACGCCTGAGGGACCAAATTGGAGCTGTTTAGCAAAATGTCAATTCTCTCATGACTAATCAGCAACAAATGATTGATATATTAGTCAATTCTCATCAACTTGAAACCCCCCATTGTAACTGATGGAGCTCGAGTTAGATCCTCATAGTGGCGATTCTATTGGAGACAGAAAGCTAGACTTCGAGGCATTGTTGATAGTGGCAGTTCTTAATTTTTTTTTTTTTTTAATTCAAAAAATAAATTGTACAAAATCTAATAAAACGAGAACTTAAATATATCGACATCGCAAAAAAAAAAATGCAATTATATGAAATTTTAAAATTGTTGTAGCAATCGCGACAAGAATATTTTAATTTATTATTAATTAGTTTTTGTCTTTACTCTTTACAATTCTTTTATTAAGAAGAATTTTTGTTTTATCCATAACATTACTTAATTAAGAATTTTTGTTGTTGGACCTTTTCTTTTTGTTTAAAAATGCCAAGATAAAAGTTGGTATTGAATAGATTTGTTGTTTGGCTTCCCTTACGGTGTTCAAGATTTTATTTTAGAGTGTCAAAACAAAAAACATAAAAAATATCATATATGAATTTTAGAGTGCCGAAGTCTGTCACTGTCTATGATGAGTATAATAATCGGCAGCCCGTCAACTAGCATGGTTCCTAAGTTCCAAAAAATTTAGAAGCTCCATATATGTTATCAGGATGACATAATGAGCCCCAAGCTTGTGGAGGACCCTTTGCACTTGGAGATATAACGTTGGGAACTGTAGATTAGAAGCTTATCCTTACTTATCCTTAGGGCAGTCCAAATTACATGTGTGCCTGGTTTTATATATATATATATATATATATATATATATATATATTTATATTTTGTAGTTTCTTTCCGGGTTCTTGTAAACAAACATTAAAAATCAGAAAATCTAAAAAAGAAAAAGGTAAATGAAATAAAACCAAAAAAGATAATTTTCTGTAATGGCCTGCAACTAATTGCTATTAAAGCTTTTAAACAAAACCTCTGAGATGGCCTGCAAGCTGCAACTAATTGCTATTAAATTTGCGACCAATTATTATTGTACAAGTATATTTATTCATGAAACCAACCAAAAAATAAATAAGTTCAATTCGATTCCACTTAATTTAATTGTCAAACTTTTTTTCCTTAAGATCCATTGCCGTCTATATTATATTATTATCAAAAAAAAATTATTAATATCCTTATCTAGTCGATATAATAACAATTAGGATAAATTGCAAATTACACTTCTAAAGTTTGGAGATGTTTGGATTTTAAACCCTAACCTTTTAGAATTTGGATTTTAGCCCCTAAAGTTAGGAGATGCTTGGATTTTACACTCCCAAATTCTTAAACTTTAAGATATAAAATCCAAACACCCTTAAAATTTAAAGGGTAAAATCCAAATTTTGAAATGTTAGGATGTAAAACAAACACCCTCAAACTTCAGGGAGTAAAATTCAAATTCAGAAACTTCAATGTGTAAATCTAAATACTCCTAAACTTTAGAGATGTAATTTGCGAATTACCCTAACAATTATCGCCAACGTGTACACTACTAAAAAAAAAAAAAAAAAAAAAAAAAAAAAAAAAAAAAAAATAAAAAAAAAAAAAAAAAAAAAAAAAAAAAAAAAAAAACAACAACAAAACAAAACAACATTTTTGTCCCTATATTTTAGGGTCACAATTAATTTAGTCCCTACATTTTAATATCAGTTAATTTAGTCCTTATTAATTTTAACTTGTAGTTAATTTAGTCCCTACCGTTATTTCATTAACAGAAATACTAGTGGCAAATAACTTACATAGCTGGCAGCATACATGGCTAGTAAAACAATAAAATACATTTAAATATTTTTTTTTTTTTTAAAAGCCAGATCAACAAATTAAAAAAAAAAAAGTCACATCTAAATAATAAAAATAAAAAGTTTGAAGGGTAAACTAATTAAAAAAAATTCTTCAGATTTTCTCTCTCTCTCTCTCTCTCTCTCTCTCTCTCTCTCTCTCTCTCTCTCTCTCTCTCTGTGAGACCCACCATAACAAACAACAGTATCACAATAGCGCCACCACTAGCTATGGCCACTGCTCCTCATCTCTCTCTACTTTTCTTTTTTTATTTCTTTATATTTTTTTGGGCAAATTACAACTTACACACTTGTGGTTTGGCCCGAATTTAAATTACCTATCTGTGATTTAAAATTTGACACTTTACCCACCTGAGTTCTATTCTGCTAAGCTTCCGTAACCCACCTCTACTTTTTGTTATAAAACACATTTTAATACAAAAACATGACACAAAACATATCAAAAGGTTAGAGTTTGAACAAAAATTTTCACACTACATCAAGTTGCCCATAAATTATACGCAAATTTGCAATAGAAAATGTTATAAAAAATGAAAGTTAAGGATTTAATTTTACTTTTTATTTTTTAAAAAAGGAACCTTACTTGGCAATATACCCTTCAGTGCAATGTTAGCCTTTTGATCTATTTTATATTGTATTTTCAAATTTAAATATGTTTTTTTAAAGGCAAATGCAGAGGTGGATTACAGGAGATTAAGGAAATAGAGCTCAAAAGGGTAAAGTGTCGAATTTCAAACCACAGATAGGTAATTTGAATTTGGGCCAAATGCATGTGGGTAAGTTGTAATTTGCTCTAATTTTTTCCTCTTGTATTTCTCATCTATGGCTGAAACCCATTTTGTATTTCATATTCCTTTTAAATCTAATTTGTTTCATTTTGGTTCATACAATGGTTGGGTTTTGTTTTAGGTTGTGAGAAATCTATGTTGTTGGAGACGTTGAGCTCTTAGGTTCGCCTCTTGTTCTTTGAGCATATGGATGGTTTGGGTTTTTTGTTTGAATGACTATTTCAGTGGGTTTTCTTATTTCTTTCTTGTGGGTTTACAAATGATATTTCTAGTGAAGAGAACTTCAATGCATGAGTTAAATTTCTAGGTTTGCAGAGAAGGTATTCCGAGTGTTCTTGGTTGCGATTTCCAAGCATTATTTTTTATCTTAAAAAAATTGAGAATTTAAAAAAAAAAAAAAAAATTTAGATGCTAACGTGGTATTTTAATTATTATTTTAGTAGTCACGTCAACATTAACTTTGCCAACTTTCCAAGTAGTTTGTCAAGTAGACATTTTTCGTTAGTGAATTAATGGTAGATATAAATTTTTATTTTTTATTATAACAATGGTAAAGACTAAATTGAATATAAATTGAAAATAACAAGAATAAATTAATTGTTACCAAAATGTAACGGCCAAATTGAATGTGACACTAAAATGTAGGAACAAAATTGAATGTGATACCAAAATATAAGGATCAAATTGAATGTGACACCAAAATGTAGGGACAAAATGATGTTTTCACAAAAAAGTAAAAATAAAAAATAAAATGTGCAGTACAGCTGGAACCATTGTGACCTACATTGCAAATATTTATTTAATCTGAAAATTAAAATATCCTCATATAGTTTCTCAAAAAAAAAAAAAAAAAAAAAATCCTCATATAAGACTCATCGAGCAGTTGAGTTTTATTAAATTTGCAATTTCTCATTTAAAATTTTATATTCGAATTTTAATGAATCAACAGTCAAATGTTCACATGCAATTGGTCATTTGTAAAAATAAATTAATCCTCTTTAATTCTTCACGCGGAACAACTATTAAACGACTCTCACAAACAGGCTAACAGCCATTGAACTAATATAAAACTCAAATATAGTATTTCTTTGTGTCCATGCTTTGAATCAGTCAATATGAACAACAGCAACAATTTTTTTTTAGATGAATCAAAGATAAATTCAATACTAAAGAAAAAGGTATACAAGTTCTACCACTCAGCTAAATTTAGCATCTACAAAAACAACACCAAAACCATAGTAAGGGACAGCAAAACCCTCTTCTACACTGCACAAATTATAAGGAACAAATAGCAGCTCTATTACATATCAGAGAAGAAGATATACACATAAATTCATTTTTTTTATAAGTAAATTAAAAATGATTTGGTAACTTATAAATAACAACTAGCAAATCTTCTTCAGTTCTTGAAGGAATCATGGTTATCAATAAACCATCAAACTAAAACACGTACATTAATAATCAAACAAAACTAGCAAATCCAAAACTCACATTAATAATCAAACACAATTCATTCAGAAAAAAAAAAAAAGAATTAAAAATATGTAAATTTAGTTATCAATGAATAAAACAAAAGGAAATTTAGTTTTGACTGGTGGAGCTAGCGGTGGAGACTGGGTGCGCCGACGGTGGAGAAAGGAGGGTTTGAGGTTGACCAATGGTGGTGGCAGAGGAGATTTAAGGGGTGAGCTGGGTTACAAAGATGTCAATGAGAGAGAGAGAGAGAGAGAATACATGTAGGTTTTTATTTATTTATAATTTTTTAATAGATGGTGTGGTGTGGTTAATTAGGGTTAGTTGGTTTAAGTTTAGTTAAGTAATCATGTGCCATGCACATGCCATTTTTTACACATGTCAGTTTATTAGAGTAGTTTGTAGTCTTAGGCTACAAGGTTTTATAGCTAAACTTTGTCATTTCTTTACTTAAACAACTCCTCATAGTTTTTTTATTTTTTATTTTTTAATTTTTATATACAAAAACTCATTTTAAACTCAAAACATAATTTTGCAACAACTTATAAAAACTCACCCTTAGTATATCATAGAACTTATCCTTAGGGCAGTCCAAATTGCATATGTGTGCTTTGTTTTTTTGTTTTTTTTAGTTTCTTTTCGGCTCCTTGGAAACAAACATTAAAAATCATAAAATCCAAAAAAGAAAAAAGAAAATGAAATATATAATTTTCTGTAAGGTTACCCCCAAGACAATTTTCTTGCTCCGGTATTGAGACTACTAAACATAGTGCGTGACCTTTTTTTGAGAAGAACTTAGTGCATGACTTGTTTCTGAAAAAAAAAAAAAAAAACTCTAGTGTATGGTTCCCTTTGTAATTTAATCATGATATCTTCCTTTAGAAAATTATCTTCTTCTTCTTTTATTACTTATTTTTTGAATGAAAAAAATGAGATTTTTCGTATAGACTCATCAACACTATACCATATGACGGCAACGAATAATATTACACATTTCACATAGACCTTACTTAAACTATCGTTCGAAGTGCTCATATCTAGATGCTAGGACAATTACTCTATCATCAAGTCACATCCGGTACAGTGAATATTATCTTCTCGTAGTCTTTAACGGGATATTCCTATTCATCATACTTGCAAGACCTTTTAAACAAAACATGTGCAACGGCCCACCAACTAATTGCTGGTGTTAAATTTGCGACCAATTATTATCATACACGTATATTCGCAAAACCAACAATTATAAGGTCAATTCGATTCCACTTAATTTAATTGTCAAAGTTTTTGTCCTTAAGATCCATTGCCGTCTACATTATTTAAAAAAAAACAATTATTAATGTCTTTATCTAATCGATATGATAACAATTATCGCCACCGTACCGCATACACTATAAATAAAAATAAATAAAATAAAATGTAAAGCTGGAACCATTGTGGCCTGCATTGCATATATTTATTTAATCTGAAAACTAAAATATCCTCATATAATAATAATTATTAATGTCTTTGTCTATGCTTGGAAGCATTATTGAGCAGTTGACTTTTATTAAATTTACCATTTCTTAACAATCATTTAAATTTATACATAGACGAGATTATAGTAGAATTTCTAATTTATATAAAAAAAAATGAAATAAACAATCATATGTTCACATGTTGAACCACTATTAAACGACTCTCTCACAAACAACCATTTATAAAACTCAATTATAATTCTTTAATTCTTTATTTAATTTTTTAATGAATTCCTTCTCTCTCTCTCTCTTTCTATCTCTCAAAAGAATCTCAACACCAAAATATGGGAAGGGTGAGATTATGGTTCAAACCCCATTGGGTGCGTCCATAACTTACCAATAAAATAAAATAAAAAAATAAAAAAGCTTACTAACACATGAATGCTATTCTTTCTCAAAAAAAAAAAACACATGAATGCTATTGACAAAACAGGAAAACATGAAATATGCACGACTACATGTTTTTACCTTCCTCTCTCTCTCTCTCCCCTCCCCCGTTTCTTTTAATTGTCTTGAAGTAATTGAAGTAAGTTGATAATTTATCTATTAATTTATTTTATATTTGGGACAAATGCAGGCCCATGCAAGCTAAGAAAGTTCAGGCAGAAGGAAAACTAGCAAGTATTTTGTTACTGACAAACAAAAGCTAAAAAGGCCTTGGTATAATTGTAGTGAAAAGGTTAGTATTTTTAAATACATGCAGGATTTCATCTTCGAGGGCCAAAGGATAAATCTTTTTTTTTTTTTTTTTTCATTCAAGAATATAGAAAATATAGTAAATTTATAACAAAATCAATACGTGAAAATTCATATTAGGATACATTTAATACTGAGTACAACATTTTTTTTTAATCATTGATTTGGGGTGTCAAAGATGATCTCGAAAAAATGAACACTGTTCTCGCTATTCAAGCTGTACTTCAGGATGCGGAGGAGCAACAGGTCGAGAATCACCAAGTCAAGCACTGGCTCATGAATCTCAGAGATGCAGTTTATGATGCGGATGACTTGTTGAGCGAGTTCACCACTCATGTGTTGCAGCAAAAGGCGATGGATGGTGATAAAATTGTATAGAAGGTACGCATTTTCTTTTCTAGTTCAAACCCACTTGTTTTTCGTCTTGAGATGGCTAGCAAACTAAAGGCTATGAGGGAGAGGTTTAATGATATATCAAATGATAGGGACCAATTTCAGTTGAAGTTGGTAGGTTGTCCTTTAGAGACACGAGTTGTGACTAGGGGGAGGGATCAAAGTCACTCTTTTGTACCTGATGAAGAAGTTATCGGGGGAGAAAAGGATAAGCAAGCCATCATAGATCTGTTGTTGGACTTTGATGTGGAAGATAATGTTTCATTCATATCAATAGTGGGAATTGGTGGGCTAGGAAAAACCGCACTGGCCCAATATGTATTCAATGATGAGAAGGTCCAAGCTAATTTTGAGTTGAAGATATGGGTGTGTGTGTCTGATGTCTTTGACATTAAAACAATTGTTGAAATGATAATTGGATCTACAACTGGTAGAAAACCCAAAAACCTAAACATGGATCCATTGCAAAATGAACTTCGTAGAACTCTCAGCCAAAAGAAGTACTTACTTATATTGGATGATGTCTGGAATGAGGATAGTGAAAATTGGTGTAATTTGAAAAGACTTTTGATGGGTGGTGCAAAGGGAAGTAAGGTAGTGATGACTACACGAACCAACATAGTTGCGGAGATTACTAGTACTATCTCATCGTATTTTCTAAAAGGCTTGTCAAGGGATCAATCCTGGTCATTATTATCATTATTATATTATGCAAAAAAAAAAAAAAAAAAATCCTGGTCATTATTGAAGAAAATGGCATTTAAAAAAGGCCAGGAGACCGTCAATTCCAACCTCGAAGCAATGGGGATGGATATAATAGAAAAATGTCAAGGAGTACCTCTTGCTATAAGGACGATAGGGAAAGTCTTATTCTTCAAAAAAACTGAAGATGAGTGGTTATACATCAAGAATACTAAACTCACAGATGTAACTCAATTAAAAGATGGCATTATGTCGGTTTTAAAATTGAGTTACAATTATCTCCCATCACATTTAAAATGTTGTTTTGCATATTTTTCATTGTTTTCCAAAGATTATTTGATCGATAAGTTGACATTAATACAATTATGGATATCACAAGGTTTTATCCAATCATCAGAGGAGAGCCATGAAGTAGAGCATGTTGCCAATGAGTACTTCATGGAGCTACTTTGGAGATCTTTCTTCCAAGAAGCAAAAGAAGATGGAGGAATGAATAGGAGGTTTAAAATGCATGATTTAATTCACGATCTTGCTGCACACTATGTATCAGAGACTGATTGTATACTAGTTGATTCCAATGCAAAAAATGTGAAAGAAAAAGGACACCATCTATCGTTTCCATTTTACAATATTTCATTCTTTGAGGAGAATTTAAGCACGTTGGTTAAAGCAAACAAAATACAAACATTTATATTGGCATATAATAAGTGGAAATATGATCAGGGAACAATTGAAGAATCAACTCTCAAAAAACTTATTTCTACTTTTAGATACTTGCGTGCATTAGACTTACATGGTTTAAATATGAGGATGTTACCAAATACCATAGGTACTTTGATGCATCTAAAGTACCTTGACCTTTCCTCTAATGATATTGGGGTTCTCCCTAGTTCTATTACAAAATTAGTGAATTTGCAAACATTAAAGCTCTGTCAGTGTAAAAAGCTTAGGGAGTTAACGGTAGATATTCAAAAATTGGTCAGCCTCAAGCACCTTGACATAGATGGTTGTGAGAATTTGACTCATATGCCATGTGGATTAGAGCAATTGACTTCTCTTCAAACATTAACCTTATTTGTTGTGAGTAAGGATCCTGTAAGTTCTTCCAAGCATTGTGGTGGGCTAGCGGAATTAAACAAGCTAAATGACTTGAGAGGAAAATTAGAGATTAAAAATTTGGCACGATTGAAAGATGCCACTCCAGAATTCAAGGTTGCAAATTTGAAGGAGAAGCAACGTCTCAGTGAGTTGATATTACAGTGGAATCTAGAGAGTGATGATAGTGTAGATGCCAGTGATGATGAAAATTCCATGGATAGCCTTCAACCACACGAGCATTTAAAATCTTTGAAAGTGGACGGGTACATGGGTGTGCGAGTTTCAAGTTGGCTTTCATTCTTAACAAATCTCGTTGAATTAAGTATACGCAATTGTAAGAAGTGCCAATATTTGCCACCGTTGTATCAACTCTCATCTCTACGAGAACTAGATATTTGGGATATGGATGGTCTGGAGTACATGACTAACGGGGATATGAATGATGAGATATCTACTTCACTGGCATTACCATCAACATTTTTCCCATCCCTTGAGACACTCGAACTCGGTTGTTGCGAAATCTAAAGGGATGGTGGAGAAGGGATAAGGGGAATGAGGCAACAACGACATCAACAATATCATCATCATCAACTAATCATTATCACCAATACATACCCCTACCTTCCTTTCCGCGTCTTTCTTTTTTTAGTTTCCAGATTGCCCTAGGATGACTTGCATGCCACTATTTCCAAATCTTGAAAGAGGGCTTTGGTTGAATAATAGCAGTTTGAAGGCATTGGAAGTGACAATAGAGATGAAGATGATGAATAATACGGGAGGAAGGGCTTCTTCATTTCCGTCCTCTTCCTCTTCCTCTTCCTCCTCCTCCACCCCTCCTCTATCCAAATTAAAGTATTTGCGTTTGTTGAAGATACAGGAGTTGGAGTCTCTGCTAGAGGAGTCGTTTAAAAACCTAACTTCTCTTGAGAGATTACAGATTTGGTTGTGTCCCAATCTGACGTCACTTCTCGAAGGGATGAGTGAAAGCAGTAGCAGCAGTTGTGTACTTGAAGAACTTGAAGATGATTCAAGCCCTGTTCCAATGGTCAAGAAGAAACAAGGCAAGCCACCAGATGATGTCGTTTAGTCACTATAGCCATAAGCAACAACACGATGTCATTTGGCCTTATTTATTTTAAGTGCAGACACGTGTGCACGTGTGTGAAGTAGTTAGAATAGATCAGTCCTGTATTTGGGTATATATTAGAGATTGCTCCTCTGTAATTTTAGTGTGAACGATTCTTGATAAACTACATTTTCTGTTAGAAGATTTTCTCTCTTCCTCTTGTGTTTGTTACAGTCTGGTGTGTGAGTTTTAGAGCTTCTCTATGTTCTTTCATGGTATCAGAGCATTGATCCTTATCAATGGCTTCCACGACTTCATCTTCTACCTCTGGTTCAGCTCCTGCTGTGACTAATACAGCTCTACCTGCAAATACCTCGTTACTTCTCTTATCCAATATGTCTTCAATGATGACTGTCAAGCTTGACCATGGCAATTACATTGTTTGGAGGCATTAGATTGAGGTAATTCTTGAAACTTACTCAATGATTGATATCCTAGATGATTCAATTGCTGCTCTAGATCGTTTTTTTTTGGGCAATGAAACTGTTACAGTAGGCAATGGACAGGAACTTCCAGTCACACATGTTGGTCATGGTGAGCTTAAAACTTCTACTCATAACTTTAGGCTTAATAATATACTTAGAGTTCCTGATCTTGCTTCTAATCTCTTGTCTATTCATAAGTTGTGTCTCCAAAATAATGCTTTTTGTTATTTTGATGCTTACAAGTTCTTAATTCAGGATTTACCTTCGGGGAAGATCCTCTACAAAGGGTTGAGTAAGGATGGTGTTTATCCTATTCCATCATCTTCCTGACTCTCATCTTCCACTGCTTTTAACTCTACCTCAACTGTGTCTGCTTCTCAATCCATCAAGTCTGATGTTCTTCTGCTTTGGCATTACAGGCTTGGTCATCCTAGTTCTAGGCTTTTATATTCTGCTCTTAAACCTTTCTTTCAATCTGTTTCATTGTCTCAAATTGAAGCTTGCTGCGCTTCTTGTGAATATTGTATAAGTGCTAAGATGCACAAGTACCCTTTGAATAAATCTCCTATTGTGTCTACTTCTGTGCTTGATTTGGTTCATAGTGATGTATGGGGACCAGCTCCTTTATCTTCTGTTCTTGGTTTTGCCTATTATGTAATCTTTGTGGATGATTACTCTAGATTTACTTGGTTATTTCTGCTCAAGCATAAACATGAAGTCTTATCTGTGTTTAAGCACTTTAAGGCACTTGTTGAGAATCAATTTTCCACTAAAATTAAAGTGCTTAGGATAGATAATGGTTCTGAATATACCAACACTGCTTTTCATGCCTTCTGCTCTTCTAATGGCATTTTACATCAAACCTCTTGCCCACATTCTCCTTCACAAAATGGTGTTTCCGAAAGGAAGCATAGGCATATTGTTGAAACAGGTCTTACCCTTCTCTACAGGTCTCATTTACCCTATAACTATTGGTCTTATGCTTTTGCTACTGCTGTTTTTCTTATTAACAGATTACCTTCTTCTGTCTTGAACTTTAAATCACCCTGGGAACTTCTATACTCTACCTCCTCTTCAAGCCCTTAAGGCTTTTGGTTGTGCTTGCTATTCCTATCTTAGGCCCTATAATAAAAATAAGCTTCAACCCAGGTCTTAACAATGTATTTTCCTAGGTTACCCTCCTTTGTCAAAGGGCTACATCTGTCTTGATCCTACTTGCAATAAAATTTACATTGCCTGTTATGCTGTGTTCAATGAATCCTTGTTCCCTTTTGCTCAGTCCTCTTTTTCTACTAATCCTAATACTCCTTTTACTACTACTATCTCTCTTTGGTTTCCCAATTCCATATCAGGTTCTTCTTCTGATAATGTTAGTTCTCCCTCTACATCTATTCCTCTTTCCACTTCTGATTTTGGTCCTTCTTCCACTTCTTTGGATTTCACTTCATCTTTGTTACCTTCTTTACTTCATACTTCTACTCCTATTCCTATGGTTCCACCTCCACCTCCTTCTAGTCTTCCTTCTTCCCTTTCCACTATTTCTGCTCCTGCTGCTACTTCTCTTCCTATCTCATCTTCTGTTGTTCCTTCTGCTTCTGAATCTGCTCCTAATTCTTCTTCCAATCCTATTTCTCATAATTCTCATCCTATGGTAACAAGATCTAAACATGGGATATATAAGCCTAAAGTTTTATCAGTTCAACATGATTATACACAGACTGAACCTCCTTCCTATGCTATTGCTGCTAAACACTCTCAATGGGTGGCTGCCATGGACTCTGAGTTTCAATCTCTTCAGAAACAGAAAACTTGGTCCTTGGTTCCCTTGCCTGCTAACAAGAATGTGGTCACTTGTAAATGGGTTTATAAATTGAAAAGGCATGCTGATGGGTCTATTGCTAGATACAAAGCCAGGTTAGTGGCTAGGGGTTACCTTCAGCAATTTGGGCTTGATTATGATGAGACATTCAGCCCTGTGGTTAAGCCTGCTACTGTGAGGCTTCTTTTGGCTTTGGCTATAAACAATGGTTGGGAGTTACGGCAACTAGATGTGAGTAATGCCTTTCTTCATGGCATCTTAAAGGAAGAAGTTTATATGAGACAGCCTTAAGGCTATGTTGATCCTCAATTTCCTCATCATGTTTGTCTCCTTCACAAGGCTCTCTATGGTCTTAAGCAGGCACCTAGGGCCTGGTTTGAGAGGTTTACCTCACATTTGTTTCATGTTGGGTTCTTTGCCTCTGGTGCTGATGGGAATTTATTCATCTATAGGCATGGTTGTCATTTGGTTTTCCTCTTGCTCTATGTGGATGATATTATACTTACTGGGAATGATAAGGTCTTCACTGCTTCAATTATTCAGCTCTTAAGTTCTGCCTTTGATCTTAAGGATCTTGGTCTACTCCATTATTTTCTTGGACTGCAAATTGAATATACTGATTTCGGTCTTTTTGTACATCAGACAAAGTATGCCACTGATTTGCTGTCCAGGTTTGCTATGTCTGATTGTAAGCCTTGCAAGACCCCTTGCCCTTCTAATCAACATCTTCTGCCTCATGATAGTCCCTCTTTATCTGATGCTACTTCTTATAGAAGTCTTGTAGGTGCCCTTCAATACCTTACATTTACAAGGCCTGACTTGTCTTTTGCTGTCCAGCAAACTTGTCAATTTATGAGTGAGCCTACAGAGAATCATTTGCAAGCTTCTAAACGTATCCTCAGATATCTTAGGGGTACCTTACACTATGGCTTAGCTTTTACTCCGGGTTTTCCTTCCTTGTCTGCCTTTTGCGATGCTGACTGGGCTGGTGATCCCGTTGATCGTAGGTCTATTTCTGGTATTGTGGTTTTCTTTGGCAATTGTCCTATTACTTGGTCAGCCAAGAAACAGTCAACGGTTTCCCGATCTTCCACTGAAGCTGAGTATAGAGCATTGGCTTCTACAGCTGCTGAGTTGTTTTGGCTTAGGATGCTCCTTCGTGATTTGGGCTTATTTCTTTCCACTCCTCCTTTGTTATGGTGTGATAATGTGAGTGCTTTGGCTATTGCATCTAATCCTGTCTTCCATGCTCGTACCAAGCATATCGAAGTGGATTACCACTTTGTGCGTGAGAAAGTTCTTAGAAAGGATCTTCTGGTGAAATTCATTTCCTCCAATGATCAACTTGCTGATATTTTTACTAAAGGGTTGCCTTCCTCTCGGTTTCATTGGTTAACTTCCAAACTCATGTGGAAATTCCCCTTTCGTTTGAGGGGGGATGAAAGCAGTAGCAGCAGTTGTGTACTTGAAGATGATTCAAGCCCTGTTCCAATGGTCAAGAAGAAACAAGGCAAGCCACCAGATGATGTCGTTTAGTCACTATAGCCATAAGCAACAACACGATGTCGTTTAGCCTTATTTATTTTAAGTGCAGACACGTGTGCATGTGTGTGAAGTAGTTAGAATAGATCAGTCCTGTATTTGGGTATATATTAGGGAAAAAATTGCCAAACAGACTATTCTTGGGAAAAAATTAGGCGCATGGCACGTGTTCGAAGTTATTTAGTAAGGTAGACTGTTTTTGAAAGTCGAGTTTGGCAAACTCGACTTTGGACTGGAAAACAGACACTATAGTGACGTTTTTTTTAGTGGCTATAGCAGCGTTTATAGAAAACGCCACTATAGGTTCCTCTATAGTGGCGTTTTTTGACAAACGCCACTAAAAAAAACGCCACTATTGTGTCTGTATTCTAGCCCAAAGTCGAGTTTGCCAAACTCGATTTTCAAAAACAGTCTAACTAACTAAATAAGTTTGAACGCATGCTGTCCGGCTAAAATTTTTTAGAATTTTCACTGTTTGGCAAATTTTGCCTATATATTAGAGATTGCTCCTCTGTAATTTTAGTGTAAACGATTCTTGATAAACTACATTTTCTGTTAGAAGATTTTCTCTCTTCCTCTTGTGTTTGTTACAGTCTGGTGTGTGAGTTTTAGGGAAAAAATTGCCAAACAGACTATTTGTGGGAAAAAATTAGGCGTGTGGCACGTGTTCAAAGTTAGTTAGTAAGTTAGACTTTTTTTGAAAGTCGAGTTTGGCAAACTCGACTTTGGGCTGAAAAACGAACACTATAGTGGCGTTTTTTAGTGGATATAGCAGCGTTTATAGAAAACGCCACTAAAAAAAACGCCACTATTGTGTCTGTATCCCAGCCCAAAGTCGAGTTTGCCAAACTCGACTTTCAAAAACAGTCTAACTAACTAAATAAGTTTCAACGCGTGCTGTCCAGCTAAAATTTTTCAGAATTTTCACTGTTTGGCAAATTTTGCCGAGTTTTAGAGCTTCTCTGTGTTCTTTTAATGAGTCACCTCACCTCTTTACAAACACTGGAAATTCGCTATTGTCCCAAATTAAAGCAAAGATGCGAGAAGGAAAATGGAGAGGATTGGAATAAGATTTCTCACATCCCATATCTTATCATAAGTTGAACTACTGCATACGCTTCCCTAGTATGTTCTTCACTCTTCTCTGATTTTTTTTTCTTAAAAAAAAAAAAAAAAAAAAAAAACTTCTTTTATAATTTCTGTAATTCCAGACGAGAGATTTTCAAAGCACAAGCAAAACCAAAATTGAAAAACTCCATAATTTCTTTTTCTTCGCCTAGATATGGCTTGGGCCTCATTATCTAGGTTTCTGATTGATGCTGAAATTGCAGATAGAACATGACATGGATTTCAAAGGGGCAGAAATGAGGGAAGAAGAAAGCATAAGTAAAACTCTAATTTTTTTTTTTCTTTGAAATTGAGATTTGATTTTAGTTATTTTTACGTAGAAATTTGAAAATTTATATAAATCTTTTTCTGGGTTTCTTTTAAAATACACATTTTTATACTTGATTGTACTATTTGAAGAAGAGATTGTGAGTTGTTCGTTTTGGGGCATCTTATTGCACTAATAATTGGGTTTAAGGATTTCTAGATTGAGATTAGGCTTAAAGAACAGCTGGATATGGTTATAAACTTTGGAGAACAAATGGCAAAAGGATAGTAAAAAAGAAGAGGAAGAAAAAAAAAAACAGAGAGAGAGAGAGAGAGAGAGAGAGAGAGAGAGAGAGAGATGAGACAAGATTAACTTAGAATCAGACGAAGGCCTTTTTGGGGTTTCAATTAGAAAATAATTACTAGAATCTTTATTGTCAGATGGGTTGAACCAGTTAAAATTCTTAGTTATCGATGTTTTTAGTTGTTTATCCATTTCTTGCTTAAATGGAGATGACATCTGCATAGTGTTTTATTTTATTTTATTGCTGCTGATGTTTTAGAAAATTTATTTACTATTTCTTTATGCAGGGATATTTTGAAGTGCAAAGCAAATTTTTGAAAGGGTGCCAGCAGGAAACAAGGGATGATTGCTAAAAACTTCTCACATCCTAGGTATTTGCTTAATTTTTTATTCTATACTGTTTTCTTATGATGAGAAACATCTCAGTTGATCTATATGCAGAACCAATTGGTGCTTATTCAAACTTTAGGGCTCTGTAATTGTGCAACAAATCAGCTAATGAAGCATAGGGAAATCACGGTTTTATAGCTTAAAATCACTTTATTCTTCGATGTAATACTTCTACACCAGCATGGCAATCATGGTTGAGTAGGGGGTCTTTTTGCTAATTAAAAAAAAAAAAAAATTGTTACTAAAATTGCATCGTTTCCAAACAATGATGCAGTCTATGGGAGTTTTGAAATCATAAGCTCAAATCTTGGTTTCTAAACTTAAAACCAGGCTTGATCTCATGATTTTTTTAGTACATTTTTCACTTAAAATATTGGTTTCTAAATTTTAGGAGTGTTTAGATTTTACTCCCTAAAGTTTGGAATTATTTGGATTTTACACTCTAAAGTTTCAAAATTTGTGAGTGTAAAATCCAAACACTTCCAAACTTTAAGGGGTAAAATCCAAATACCCTAAACTTCAGGGTGTAAAATCTAAATTCTGAAATTTCAAGGTGTAAAATCCAAGCACCCCCAAATATTAGGAATGTAATTTGCAATTTACCCTTTATTTTATTATATTTTTTTGCTACTGATGTTTTGGAAAATTTGTTTACTCTTTCTTTATGCAGAGATATTTTGAAGAGCAAAGCAAATTTTTGAAAGGGTGCCAGCAGGAAAAAAGGGACAATTGGTAAAAACACCTCACATCCAAGGTATGTGCTTAACTGTTTATTCTATGCTTTTTTTTTTATGATGAGAAACATCTCAGTTGATCTCATATGCTGAACCAATTGAGGCATAGGAAAACATAGGTGTCAGAATTGGTGATTATGAACATCTTACTGCCATGGCGTTTAAATTACATGGATTGTGCTTTGTTGTGTTTTCTTTAAAGTAAATGCATAAATACATTGTTGGTTTCCAATTGTTTCTGATGGTGTGGGAGTTTTGAAGTTATTTTCTGAATCTCTCTACTGCATTTTGTGTCATTTGATTGATTGATATGTTACTTAGAGTATGATTCTTTTTTAAATATCATTTTGTGTCTGTTAAAAAATATAAGAAAAAAAAATGAATGAATAAATTTAAGAATGGGGAATAGAGCAATTGGATATGGGGGTTTTAATTTATGAATGGTTAAAGCATCTTGGTTGGTTGCTAAGAAAATGTAAGAGAAGGATGTAACTTATGTTTTGAATCTCATGGTTTTGTTGATATGCTTAGTGTATCTTTGGTACCAATGTGAAAATGTTTGGTCGTGTTTGTTGTGATGTGGCCTTATGGGGGTTCACATGGCACCGGTGCTTCACAGCCCAGCCAAGTGATGCAAGTCTACAAATGCATTGCAAAGCCCCTCATGCCCACCTACAACACGTATAGACGTGGGGCTTTGCTCTGCTGCCATTGGATAAAGTCTTTGATGTGCCTCTTCCTAACACCTTAAGGTTTTTGGAGCACTGGTTAGCATTTATGATCCTAATAATATTGGTTTTAATTTGGAGCACTGGTTAACATTTATTCTACATATGATTTATTTTCTTCACATATTAATTATTCTACATATGATTTATTCTACATAGGTTTATTAATTTAAAAGGGTTTGCTAGAATCGATAAGAATTGCCATTGATGATAAAGTGGGAGTTTAGACTTGGCAAACAAGCTCTTGCTGTGGAACTTGTTGATATTGAAGTAACATTGTGTTTGAAGTTCATTTCAAATAACTAAACTGGCTCGGTTTGGCCTTTGATTTCTCGTGTCCCAAAATATTCCAATTTTGGGATTAAATTGGTGCTTGCTTTTACGCTAATATGCTTCCACAGTTCCACTTCCTTGGGTATGTTCTTCTGCATATATATTTTTAGCAATCATAGAACTTTAAAAAAAAAAAAAATTATTTATCTTCTTCAATATTGTTGTTTTATGAAATTTATTTGCAATTTCATATGCAGAATTTTAGAAGCACACTAACTGAGGAGGACTGCCCAAGCAAGTTAATGATATCGAGACTGGTCCATCAAATTTTCGCGTGTAAAATCTTAATCCTTTGTACAAACTCAAATTCCATAGTTATTATTCCTCTTCTTCTTTCTTCTCATTGAATGAGAAGCATTTGATTTGAGCTCATATGAAGACACAATTGAAGCAAAAAAAATGCCCGGTCCTCATAATTGGTTATTGTTTCACACTTTTGCACTATACAATTTTCTACATTTAAGTGCTGATTACCTTATTTTTCTTATTTATAAAATAGTTCATTTTAGATATGATTTCTCCGCATATTATGAATTGATAAGATGATTTACTTGCTTGGTTTATTGAATTAAGCCTGGAGCCTCTTACACCAGGCAAAGTATTGCAGGAGATAGCCTAGATAGAGAAAGGATATCGATGGCGGATGGGAGATGGGAGAAGTGCATTAATTTGGCGAGATAGGTGGCTGCACACCTTACCACATTCCTAATTAGCTCACCAAAACCTCCTACTTTACAAGATCCCCCCGTGAACTCTCTAATTAACATGGAAAAAAGATGCTGGAACTCTTAACTTATCAGCAACTTATTCTCAAGAGAAGAGATAGATGCAAATTTGGGTATTCCTCTTAGCAAGAGATAAAATAATTTGGAGTTTCACACCACATGGTCGGTTCACGGTTAATTGTGCCTATAGTGATGCTAAATTTCCAACAATAGGGGAGACTTTCATGTGCAACAAAAGGAAACAGTTTTAAAAATCACATTAATAATTTGCATGGAGGGCATTTCATAATGCAATTCCTACTTATGAAAATCTTGGTAGGCGTGGAGTTCCGGTGGAACCATGGTGTCTCTTATGCAAGCTTTTTGAAAATGGGATTTATTGAAAAAGCTGTACCTAGAAAAAAAAAAAAAGTTCAAAAAACTTTAATTTGAAAAAGTAACCAACCAAGCACATAATCTTATTATAAACAGAGGAGATAGGTCAAATACAACATATATGTGCATTGGCCTACTCCTAAGGAGTAAGGACCCAATGAACATTTTAAACTTATAAGCCGAAACATATACATACTTGTCCAAAAGGACTAAAACACAACAATAATGGAGCATTTTATGAGACGAAAAAAGTATAGGGAAAAAACAATGCAATAAAGTTTAATTTGAAAAAGATTTCACTAGATCGACAACCCAAAACAATATGCCATCTCATGATATCAATATTTTTGTAAATGAAACAACAATAAACTTTATCACAAAAACAAACTTAAACACCACAGAATTTTATTAGTAAAATGATCAAATTCAAATCAACAAGAAACCTGGTGATACTGCACAGAAAATAAAACTATATGGGTAAAGGCATAAACTGAAAAAATAAAAATTAAAAAAGATAACAGACCTCCTCATCACTTTCTCGAGTCAGCCCAGACCCAAGTTGTGGTCTGACGGCTTCGTTTGATTTACCAGTTAATTAAAAGTCAAGCGCCTAAGCTCACTACATCTACAAGAGCGCAAGCCCATGACAGATCAACCCAAACTCAAGGCCCAGTAGAGTTAATTTGGAAATCACATGGGTCAGTACCAGGCCCAAGATATGGACCGCATCAGTTTGAAAACCAAGCATAGAGCAAAGCCTTTTTTAATTGAGATTTATTCTCTTAGAGAAACATGGGACTTACAAAGATCGAAGTTACATGGCAAAGGACATGAAGGCACATCTTTTTCCTGATTTTCTTCAACCATTCTCCAAGTTCATCTCTTTGTTTACATAATAATAATAATAATAATAATAATAATAATAATTAGTTTAGAATGAACAATACCTAATTCATTTTGATCAGTAATATAAACCAATGTTCTGAATTTCGTTCCGTTCCGGCCGCAATGGCCGGAAAATCTCGTACCGGTATGTAAACCGGAACGAGAAGCCCTCTTGTTCCACCTCGGACAGAGTTTCGGGTTGTTCCGGTGAGTTTCGGCCGTTCCGATGAGTTTCGGGTAATACCGGACGAAATGGAAGATTCGGCCGGAATGGAGTTCTTGGTATTCTTCTCCTTAAACTTAAAACAACACAGGATTTCAGAGTATAAGGAAAAGATGAACCTTACATGCTTTACTTTGTTGATGTTTGTAGAGGGAAAAAAGTGATTAAATCTACTGTGGGGAAAAAAGGAAAAAAAAAATAAAGGAGAAAGATGAGAACAAAGAGTCACTAAAGAAGACTCTGTAATAGAAAAATAGAAAGAAGACGAAGGTGACAAAAATTCTTTTATTGAGAAGTGGACTCACGGGTTATTAAGGAGTGGTAAAGGTGTTACTTGACTTTCTCTCCCCTGTAGGAGTCTTCTTTCTCTCTCATTACAGTAAGAGTTTTTCTCTCTCTCAACTGGGTAACAGTTTACTTCCTTCCTTAAAAGCCTCTTGAAGGGTTTTTCTTGGACTATACCATTTTTCTAGTGGTTGTAGCCCTTTTTTTTTCCGGTTGTGGCTGAATGGATCAGGAAGTAGTGAATAGTTTGGGAAAGTTGAAGCTCACAAAAGAAGAAGAAGAGGATATTGTTCTTGCGAATATTAACAGCTTTGAAATTTTTGAAGAATGCTCTTTGAGCTTATTTGGGCGTCTACTTTCAGATCGTCATCAAAATCTAAGAGCTTTAAAGAACACTTTAAAGGTAGCATGGAAGATGGGTTCTAATTTGAGAATTGTGGAAGTGGGGAGTAATATTTTGCAGTTTAAATTTGGTTCAAGATGCCAGTTAGTGTGGGTTGAAAAAAGTGGCCCTTGGAATTTTGACAACAACCTTCTCCTTCTTTGTAGGGGGAGGAAAGGCTTAACATCAAAAAATATTAGTTTTTCCCATTCTCCTTTCTGGGTGCAGATTTGGGGTCTGCCATTTGAGAATATGACTGAAGATATTGGGAATGATATTGGCAGCAAGATTGGAAGGGTGTTAGAAGTTGACAAGAGGGCTATGCAAGCAGATTAAGCTAAGTTTTTAAGAATTAGAGTTGAGGTACAGATTGATAAACCTCTCCGTAGAGGAGGGGTATATTAAGAATGATGAAGGTGGAAGATTTTGGGTTGATTTTAGGTATGAGAGGCTGCCTACCTTTTGTTATAGATGTGGAATACTTGGGCATGATGAAAAGCATTGCTAAGCAAGTTCATTGGAGCATTTGTCAGGAAGGCAATATGGTGAATGGTTGAAAGCTGGTGGAGTTCTAAAAGTTGGAGGTGAAAAGGAAAAGCTGAAGGAGCAATCCGTGACTGAAAAAGGATGCTCGACTTCTATGGCGATGGACGGTGGAGTTGGTGAAGAGTGTGTGGCTGGTAGCCGGAGCTCGCCTGAGCTGGTAGTTGGCGGTGGAGCTGAAGAAGAGAATGGTACGATGATCATGGTGGAGGCAGCTCCCTTGAACATGGTGGAAAGTCCTGTCACGTCCAATCATGGGGAACAAGGAAAGCAGGTCAACTGGAAAGAGAGAGTGCCAGAAGCTTCAGACAATGAGTTGGAGCGGGTTGCACATGAAGGATTGAATGGAATTAGAACTACTTTAGTCAGGAATGAATGGCATGGGACTGAGGCTGGTCAGCAAGTAATTAGCAAGGAGTATGGGCCGGTTTTAAGTGAGGCTGGAAAGTTAAGCCCATTAAGAATAAAAGAAATAGAGTGTTTAAATGGGGAAAAAAGAGATGGGCTAGTTTTAAAAGAAACTGAAGGTTTTAAGCTCGTAAGGCCAAAAGAAAAAGAATGCTCTAGTGTGGAACGGACACAACCACTTAGCCCAATCCGTGTGATCAAACAAGGAGTTAGAGGAAGGATTAAAAAAATAGCAAGGGAAAAAGGAAAGGCCCAAGAGGTGGTGCAGTCTGAACAAGCCTAAGAGGTAAGTAGAAAAAGAAAAGTTTATGATGAAATGTTGTTTATTTCCGATAAAAAAGTCCAAAAACGTTTATGTGAAGGGGAACAAGAAGGGATTGTTAATTTATTTGCTGAAATGGCGGTGATTGTGGAGCAGCACCGCCTAGACCAATGATTGCATTAGGATGGAACTGCCGGGGGCTTGGGAACCCCCGGTCAGTTCGTGTGTTGCGTGAGCTTGTGCAACGTTGGAAGCCCAAAATTGTCTTCTTGTCAGAGACAAAGATGAAGAAGTATTGAATGGAAAAGGAGAAATTTAAAACTGGTTTGCTGAATGGTTTAATTGTTCCTAGTGTAGGGAGAAGTGGGGGATTAGCTATGTTATGGAGTAGGGATATAAAGGTGGAAGTTCAAGGCTATTCAAGAAATTATACTGATGCAGTGGTGACTGACCCGGAATCAGGTTTCAAGTGGTGTATCACCGGTTTCTATGGAAATCCTGAAACTCATTATAGAAAAGAATCATGGGATCTTTTGAGAAGCCTTAGCCAAAAGTATCAACTTTCCTGGTTATGTTTTGGTGATTTTAATGAAATAGTATCGGTGGAAGAGAAATTGGGTGGGGTGCAAAGGTCTCAAAGGTAGATGGCGGATTTTAGAGATGCAATACACCATTGTGGGTTCAAGGATCTCGGGTTTATTGGTCCTGAGTTTACTTGGTGTAATATGCAAGAGGGTGAAAGCAGAATGTATTTAAGACTGGATCGAGCTTTGGCTACTCCTGATTGGGTTGATCATTATAAAGAGGTTAAAGTGCATCATTTGGTGGAATCCACATCTGACCACTGTGCTTTGCTTATAACTGATGCCAATGTTGTTCAAAAGTATCCTAAGAGACGTAGATTCCAATTCGAAGCTATGTGGACAAGAAGGGAGGAATGCAAAGATATTATCCAAGGAGTCTGGGATGGTAGCCAAGAATTAAATTCTCCTATGGGGATAGCTGCTAGATTGAGTTGTTGTACTGAAAACCTCTCTAGATGGAACAAAATGGTGTTTGGGCAAATTCCAAAGCAAATTCAAGAGAAAAGGGAGACTCTCAAGAATCTGTTCTGTAGAGATAGAAATGGCAGCTTGGGTGGTGAAATCAATATATTAAGAAAGGAGATTAATAAGTTATTGGATAGTGAAGAAATTAAGTGGAATCAGAGATCAAAGGTGCAATGGTTAGGCCTTGGGGATCAAAATACGAAATACTTCCACACTAGAGCTTCAGATAGAAAAAGGAGAAATACTATTAGCTGTATTATGGATGAAAATGGAAATTGGCATGATTCCATTGATGGTATTGTGGAGATGGCAGTGTCATATTTTAAAAATATATATTCTTCTTCCTACCTGACTCGCATTTTGGAAGTTCTTGATACTATTCCAACAAAAGTCACGGAGGAAATGAATCAGCTCCTTATTCAAGAATTCACAAGGGAGGAAGTTGAGATAGTGCTAAATCAGATGCATACAACAAAGGCCCTTGGTTCGGATGATATGTCTGCTATTTTCTTTCAAAAATATTGGGGTATTGTTGGTAATGATGTCATATGCATAGTCTTAAATGTACTTAACTCTAATATGTCTATAGTAGAGATTAATAAAACAAACATCACTTTGCTGCCAAAAATAAAACACCCCACAAAAATGACAAATTTTAGACGTATAAGTCTTTGTAATGTTGTTTATAAACTCATATCAAAAGTGTTAGCGAATCGTCTTAAAATTATCCTTCCTCAGATTATATCTGGAAATCAGAGTGCGTTTCTAGTAACAATGCGGATAAATCTTCAGTCTTTTTTAGTAACAATACCCAGGATGATAGAAGATATGAAGTGTTGAATATGTTGGGTCCTATGCAAGATACCCACCATAAAAAATACCTTGGCTTACCCTCAATCATTGGTAAGTCAAAAGTTGAAATTTTTGCTGAAATCAAAGAGAGGGTGGAGAGGAAATTATCAGGGTGGAAGGAGAAAATGCTATCAGTGGGTGGCCGAGAGATCCTTATTAAAGCTGTTGCTCAAGCAATTCCAACATACACAATGAGCTGTTTCTAGATCCCAAAGAGTCTTTGTGATGAGATTGAAGCATTGATGAGAAAGTTTTTGTGGGGTCAAAGGGGTCAAGAATCAAAAATTGCTTGGGTTAGTTGGAAGAAAATGTGTAAGTCTAAGTTGAATGGAGGAATGGGGTTCAGAAATTTACAGGCTTTCAACCTTGCTATGTTAACTAAGCAAGGATGGAGGTTGATTTTGAATCCTAACTCTCTGGTGGCCCAAATCTATAGAGCAAGATATTATCTGCATGGTGATGTTTTTCAAGCAAAACTTGGATCCAACCCTTCTTACACTTGGAGGAGCATCTTCAATGGGTTGGAAGTTGTGAAAAGAGGTACCTGGTGGCGAGTTGGCAATGGTGAGAGAATTCTTATTTGGGAGGATAAATGGCTTCCTACTCCAACAACATACAAAGTAATCTCCCCCCCACCCCTAAAAGCCTTTTAATGATTATCCTAGGGTCTCGACGCTAATTGATAAAGACACGAGGAGGTGGAAAGGTGATGTCGTGAGATCTTTGTTCTTGCCTTTTGAAGCAAGGACTATTCTGAATATTCCCCTCAGCCATAGCCTTCCAGTAGACCAAATTATATGGGTGGGTAATAGAAAGGGAGAATTCAATGTAAAAAGTGCTTATTATATTGCTATTAGGGTATACAATGGAGGAAGGTGAATGTTCTTCAGGTGATTCTAGGAATCCTCTATGGAGAAAACTATGGCACTTAAACATTCCTCCCAAGGTACGTATTTTTGCTTGGAAAATGTGTATGAATGCTCTTCCTACTTTTGTAAATTTGCAAAGAAAAGGTGTAAATATTTGTGATATTTGTCCGGCTTGTGGAATGGAGCCTGAATCAAATCTCCATGTTTTTGTTAAATGTGAAGTGGCTAAGAGAGTATGGAGATGTTGGCTGGATAGTCCTATTGATTTGTTGAATGTAAATATGGATATTATAGATATTGCTATGGAAATTTTTGAATCTGGTACATCCAGTGGCTTGGAGATTTTCTTTGGGGCAATATGGTATAATAGAAATACAATTGTGCATGAGTTTTCTAGTCAGGTTCCTAATCATATTTAGGGTTTTGCTAGAAATTATATTCTTGTGTTCAAAAGGGCCTTAATAGATTGCTCTCAAAGCTTGTCTCGGTCAGAAGGAAAAAGGATAGCGCCTCCTCCAGGGGTGTTTAAAATCAATGTTAATGTTGCTACATTTGAAATTGATAGAAACTCAAGTATGGGAGTTGTTATAAGGGATGCAGCTGGTAATGTTCATGCGGCCTGCTATAGATATCTTCAGGGTCAATACTTCGTGGAGGAAGTTGAAGCGCTGGCTATGGAGTGTGGTCTCCTTCTTGCCAAAAAGCATAAGCTTTCCCAAATTATCTGGAATTTGATGCTTTAACAGCTGTTACTAATGTCACTACAGCTGAAACTAGTGGCTGTCTTGGCCATGTTTATCAAGGGATTCTTAGTTTGCTTTCTTCTTTAGTTAGCTGGAAAATTAAGCATGTGAAAAGGGAATACAACAGAGCAACCCACAAGCTTGCACAGTATGTAAGGATGAAGGAGGAGTCTCATAGCTAGAAGGGAGTTTGTCCTCCTATGGTGATTCATGTTATTCAGGAAGATGGCTTTTAGTTTGTTCTGTGTTAAGCTTTTCTTTTGTGGCTTTGTTGTACTCTCTTTTCTATTTGGCAATAAGAATTCAGTTTTTATGCTTTCAAACAAAATGAAAAAGGAGGGGTATAGGTAAAACTAATCAATGCGCCTTGGGAAAGATGATTTTCATGTGGGAAGTAAAGTGGGAAGCTTCTTTCATCTTAAATGTGGTATTGTTTTTGTTTTTTTTTTTTTTTTTTCAAACGTTGTATTCGTACTTCGTAGATTTGCTTAATAATTTGAATATTTAGATTAACTAGTCGCTAACTAGTGCGATGTACAGAAAAATTATTATCTTTGAAAAAAATCCAACAATGAGTAAATAGACATTTTGCTAGTTAGTATTTTCTTTTAAAAAAAATGAAAAAAATATTTAACTTCTATACTTTTCCATAGTTTATAAATGTTGTTTAACATTTAACGTTATTGAGTTGCAAATGCATAGTTACCGAAACTTACAAAGTAATTTACAATTCTTAAATTAATAAAACAAAACTCCCAATAATTATATATACACACACACTCAAAACTAATATAAACTGCAAATATATAAACAAAAACCATGATATGAGGAAGTAATAATATGACTTTCTCGTATTAATAACAATATAGACAATTCTCTCCCCAAAAAAAAAAAAACTATATAGACAATTCAAAACTTGGAATAATATCAAAATTATAATACCTAATTCCATTATTTTTATGTTGAATCCAAACAAATAATTAAATGAAATTAATCCAAATAAATAATTAATCAACCAAAAATCATAGCTTTTAATAGGAAAACAAAAAATCACATGAACCTAAACAAAAAGCATTTAAGGTGAAAAATTAAAATCAACCTACTGAGACACAAATACCCAAAACCCCAAGAGTTAAAAATTCAAAATTTATAGAATTCCCAAATTCTACTTCAAAACCAAACCAACTTCAACAAATTTATATATAACATACCAAATAAAAATTTATCATTCCCTAGGCTAGAAGACATAGGTTGCAGTTTTGATTTTTCTCCTAAAAAATAGAGTTGCTTTCTCTGCCATGTACAATTAAGAAAAAAAAAAAAAGTAGAAATTTCAACCCAAAACCCAAACCCACAAAAACAATGTCAATATAAAAATGGAGATTAACCCAAATACTCAAAAGAAAATCAATTCTAAACATTACAAAAGAATAAGATAGAAAGAAAATCTAAGCACATATGAAAGCAAATAAAAAATTCAACATAAAAGATAAAATTCATTAATAACAATATAAACAAACATCCACATATGTTGAATTGAAATTTTATTAATAATAATAATAATATAAAAAAATTCGATATAAAATTCATTAATCAAAGAAGAAAGTTGAATCAAATTGCTTGCGTTTTATTTTTTGTTTTTACATTAGTCTCTGTTTTTTGCTTCGGTTTTATACATGTGGGGCCAGAGAATTTATGACCTTGGCCCACTTTACATTAGGGTCCAAGGTCTGAGCCGAGGAGAGGCATTGTCGAGGACATACAATGCAAGTCCAAATGGCCTAGGGATATAGCCAAGGATGATTTTGTCATCGACATCCCAGAGCGCTTCTAAAAGAGAGGGCGAGCACAGTGTAGGAGCGCCCCAAGTAAAAAGCTGCCAATACTGCAATTAAGTACTCTACGCTTGACAGGTCTATGCTCTTCACCATACTTTTTAGCTTTTGCAACCACCCCCAACCACTTTGGGTATGGGCTGAAAAGACAAGTACCAGTCCTAAAAAGTGAAACCTACACGTGGACGCATAAGAGAGGGGAAAATCTAGTATAAAAGAAGGGGGAAACGCCAAAAGAGAGGGGGGGACGCATCGTCTCCCGGACCATGGAGCCTTAAAAAAGGAGAATAATACAAACATGAAGCTCCTCGGACGAGGTCTAAGGACCGGAGCCACTCAAGTCATGCCAGGAAAAAGTCTTATTAGATACGATATGTTCACTCCATGCGTCCACCATGAAAACCATGACTAACCATCGTCCGGTGACCAAGACTTAGCCTTTCAGCCCACTCTCTACAAATTTATTGTTTGGGCCTTTAACATTCGAACCCAACTCACCAACTTAGGGTCGTTACAAATTGAGTCCTCACAATTGGCGCCGTCTGTGGGAAGGCTTATGCGTTGGCACAGGCGGTGGTAGAATCAAGCCCTTGCCAAACAAGGGTCTGCGAAATCCCCTCCATCATTTCCAGTAGCACGCTGTTGTGGCCCCAATATAAAGTTCCACTAAGGGCTACACTTCGCAATGTCAGTGGCACGGGCAGTTCTAGGGGCTTCTAACATTAAGTCAACGCCCCACATCTTAGTTGAGGGGCTAATCCTCAACTACTTAAAGAAAATCTAAGTTTTGGACAGAACCAAGGTATTGCATGGTCTTCGAACTCAAACCTATGGGGAAACCAACTACTTAAAGAAAATCTAAATTTTGGACAGAACGAAGGTATTGCATGGTCTTCGGACTCAAACTTATGAGGAAACCAACTACTTAAAGAAAATTTAAGTTTTGGACAGAACCAAAGTATTGCATGGTCCTCGGACTCAAACCTATGGGGAAAACCAACTACTTAAGGAAAGTCTATGTTTTACACAGAGCCAAGGCCTTGCATGGTCCTTGGACTCAGGCCTATGGGGGAGATTAGTCATTAGAAAATGGATTAAGTCCCACACAGAATGGAAATCCCGCCCTGTCCTTGAATCCCCAGCTCTAAGGAAACTAATGCAAACGAGTGTTTAGGCCCAGTATAGTCATACCACGGTCCTCGGACCGGATGCCAAAAATGGTTAAGGCTATGAATGTTGTCAGGAATGTGGCAAAGCACCCTAGTACTCGGCAACCTTCTCGGATAGTCCATTTTGGGTTACCCTATCCTCGGATGATCACCTCATACACAATACAGAGCATTCAGCTGTTATCTCGGTTAGTCTTATATGTTTAACCTACTTCAGGTCGGCATTATTGTGTCTATTAGTCTCAATAAGTTCAAATTGATAGCCTTTTGTTACCAAGGGTTTCGGCCCTAAGTATCGTTCAAAAAAAAAAAAAAAAAACCAGCACATTCATTCGCAAAATAACTATTGCAGAAAAGAAAAAATACGTAGAATAGAATAAAGTCATTTTTTATTAAGGCAAAGAAATAGTATAGTATACAATGAGGGGCTTAAGCAAGCCTATACCAGAAGCTAATTACAGAATTAAAAAGAAAAGCAAAAAGAAAAAGATACAAGGGAACGATAAATCCTTCAAAATTCTGCTCTAATAGCGACTAAGCATGTCGGGATGGCCCCATTGGTGGGAGAGAAGAAGAAGCAGAAGAAGAAACAGAAGCACCAGGAGGGCCCCAGTGATGGAAGAGAAGAAGAAGCGGAGGCAAAAGGAGGCACCAGTGAAGGAAGAGAGGAAGAAGCGGGGATGCCTAACCCCGCACCAGCTCTGACTCCCATCAGGCAGGTGTCATATTAGCAACGCTCGAGAGAGAGCGGATGGTACCGAAGATGAGAAATCCCAGTTCTGTCGCACCAAAAATCTGAGGCAACTAACACCTGCTTCGGATTTTGGCTGAAAGAAGAATAGGCTTCTTTCCCATCTTATCAATGGGGAGAAATGTCTTGAGTCTCTGTCTCCCTTGCCCTGACCGGGCCATCTTGAGTCTCGGAGAGACCCAATGCCTCTGGAGAGGGTGTGGTTCCTCACCCCTATCTTTGCCTCAAACATATCACTCCCTAAGGCTTAATCACACTGATAGTGGGGACTTTGAACACAGCTGGAGGTTTATGGATTTGAAAAGATTGAGGGGTTTGTACATAAAGGAAATGACCCCTTACCTTGCTTCTTATATGGAAGGCAAGTCTGGTAGCATTTAATCTATACAGATTTCTAAGAAAAGCTACAAACAAGATAAGTCCTGCTCAACTCCCAATGTCGTCTTCAGCCGTTGGATTAACGTCGCCTCGTAAAGAAAACTTATTTAAGACACGCCTCGTGCACTGAAACGACAGGAGTACAACGTGAGTAAACCTAAAGGAATGTCTCATAACTAGGAGCATTTCCCAGGCTAATAAAGAGACACCGACATTGATGAAGGACAAAGCTGAGTAAGCCGTGATATCGGCTTGACATCACCAAAACTCCCCTTTCCGACCAAGAGGTCGGACAACAAGATTTTGAGAGGCTATTGTGGGGCCAAAGAATTTATGACCCTGGCCCACTTTACACTAGGGCCCAAGGTCCGAGCCGAGGAGAGGCATTGCCGAGGACATATAATGCAAGTCCAAATGGCCTAGGGATATAGCTGAGAATGATTTTATCCTCGGTATCCCAGAGCGCTCCTAAAAGAGAGGGCTAGCACAGTGTAGGAGCGCCCCAAGTAAAAAGCTGCCAATATTGCAATTAAGTACTCTGTGCCTGACAGGTCCATGCTTTTCACCATGCTCTTCAACTTTTGCAACCACCCCCAACCACTTTGGGTATGGGCTGAAAAGACAAGTACCAACCCTAAAAAGTGAAACCTACACGTGGACGCATAAGAGAGGGGAAAATCTAGTATAAAAGAAGGGGGAAGCGCCAAAAGAGAAGGGGGGACGCATCATCTCCCGGACCATGGAGCCCTAAAAAAGGAGAATAATATAGACATGAAGCTCCTCGGACGAGGTCTAAGGACCGGAGCCACTCAGGCCATGCCGGGAAAAAGTCTTATTAGATACGATATGTTCACTCCGTGCGTCCACCATGAAAACCATGACTAACCACCGTCCGGTGACTAAGGCCTAGCCTTTCAGCCCACTCTCTACAAATTTATTGTTTGGGCCTTTAACGTTCGAACCCAACTCACCAATTTGGGGTCGTTAAAAATTGAATCCTCACAATACATATATAGAATATCAAAGTTTGAGTTTGAATTTAAGTTGGACTTATTAGAGAGATAGAGTTTCACTCCTTGTTAAATTTGGATTAAACAAAAATAATTTTGTTTAAAAAAAAATGATAATGATGAGTTTGAGTTTAAGTTTAAGTTGGACTTGTGAGAACTTTAGAGGTTTTGGTTTTATATATATATATATATATATAGATAATCATAAAAATAACTTCTATTATTGTTAACTTTTATTATTATTATTATTATTATTATTTTTAAGAATCTCAAAATACCAAGAAACAGTACGCCGAAATAAGCTAGTACCGAAATATTCTATTCCACTAGACCAACCGAATGGGGTCTGAAATAGTATTCATAACATTGATATAAACAAACACTAATAAATTGATCATTATTAATATTATAAGAGATGGGTTCAAGTTACATATAACTTTACAAGAGTTACACATTTTTTGAACCATTGATTTGTATTAGATCTAAGAGTGAAAAAAAAAAAAAAAAAACACTCATAGTCATGTATTTAGTAACTAAGTCATTAACTCTTCTAATTAAAAATAGAAAAATAAAAAACAGCATTAACTCTGCTCTCCATCATCGTCTTCATCTTCTCTCCCTCTTTCACATGGTCTTGTGTTTTATGTACATTCACCCTCAACAATGTAAATTAAGGGCGAGTTCAGGAAACAAGTGAAATTTTTATTATTATTTTATGTCTAGAGTGTTTGATTGCTTTGTTCATTTTTAGTAAATAAGTCGTTAACTCTACACTATTCTGTGGTGAAAAGCCAAGAAAAGGAAGACCATGATAGAATCTGTCATAAAACATGTCATTCACAAGAAACGCTTTTTGCTGCTCTCACCAAAAATGATTAAATGAACAAAATCATTATATCACGTGGGATTGTTCATGTGACTTGAACCATTCGGTTCATGAATCTAAGGTAATTTTTTTTTTTTTATATGATAGGAATTTTACTATAACCTAATCTAAGTGTATATATGTGTAAAACCTCCCTCTTGGAGACTTGAACCTCAACATTTTCCCTCACACATTCCATAAACACTTATAGCAAATGAAAAGACAAAACCAAAAATGCGCAAGGGTATTAAATGAAAATAGATGCTAAACATAAAAATTAAATTTTAAAAATTTAAAAAGAAAAGGCTAAATCACAATCAAAACTGTTTTTTTTTTTTTTTTTAATAATAACAAATATAATTTTGACAGCATTGGAACTTCCAGTTAGACAAGAAACTAAAAAAAGTCATAAAACCGAAGATTCATATACAATTTTTTTTTTTTTGAATGGGGATTCATATACAAATATGATTCTGACAACATAGGCGCACCAAATTAATATGTGATCTATCGGTTGAAATTCCTTTCCTCTCTGTATGCAAGACATGATGATGATGGAGAGCAGAGTTAATGCTCGTTTTTATTTTATAATTTTTAATAAGAAGAGTTATTGATTTAGTTACTAATTTCTAAGGAACAAAAAAATACATGATTATGAGTGTTTTTTTCACCCTTAGATCTAATACAAATCAATGGTCCAAAAAAGACGGAACTCTTGTGAAGTTACATCAAGTGTAACTTGAACTCATCTCATATTATAATAGTATCACAATTCAATTTCACCACCATGATTTTGTCAAATCATGATTAGAATTTAAAATTGATAATAGGTGAGATTACTAAAAAACACTGAAAGTTTCGAATTAATTCAAATAATCTTCCAAACACATCAAAGGCATAATAAGAGTGCAGGTAAAAAAAAAAAGAGAGAAAGAAAACATCAAATTCCAATTACATACTAACAAAAAATAAAATAAATGTTACGTACAAAAAAAAAAATCAATTCCAGGAAGATGTCTTGGGTATCAAAAAAAAAAAAATTTAATGGTTGGTGTATTTTGGAGGCAAACTATTTTAGAGAATTAATCAAAATATTAAAAGTCAGAATAGCCTAAATATGGTTGCTCACATGAAACCATAAACAAATCTCAATAAGTCAATATATACTATATAGTTCTATACAGTTCTTTAAACCAAGTCTCTCACAACCGTAATCTGTAAACACATCTCCAAAAGGTTCCGTGCTCTGTGTAGCACCTCTTTACCATAAAGCATTAGAGTTTTCCTCTTCCGTGCTCTGGTAGCACCTCTTTACCATAACCCATAACCTGAGTTAAGCTTTTCACCTACCTACCTACCTTCTTTCCCTCCCTCCATACCCGCATTCTTTCCAAAAGCTTACCATTATGGAAGTCACAGACCTGGTTAACCGCACCAAACTCTGTTCCTTTAAGGATATACACCTTGAGCTCCCTCCAAACCAAACCCCTCCCACAAACTCTAATCTGACCTTAATTGGAAAAATCATCTCCTCCAAGTCTATCGGTCTCAGTTCTGTGAGAGATGTTGTTCTAAAAGCATGGAAACCTATGTTCCCCTTAGAAGTATCTTGGTTGGAAAACAATCTGTTCTTGTTCCGATTCCAACATGAAGCAGATGTCAACAAAGTCTTCCACAGAAGACCTTGGTCCATTAAAGGAGGCCATCTCATTTTCTTAAAAGATGGGATCCAAAACTATCTTGGCGAGAAATAGAGTTCATTTCATCAACCATATGGGTCCAAATCCATGGCCTTCCTTCACTGTGGCAATCCGAAGAAAACCTCAGGAATATTGGAGCCAAAATAGGCAATGTTGTCGAGCTCGATGTCACCGGCGACGGAGGGGGAGAATGGAGAAGATATTCTCGAATAAGGATTGAGGTTGACTACACCAAACCTCTCCTTCCTGGAGTTTTTCTTCCCCGCCTAAACCTAAATGATTTGTGGACAAGCCTGAAGTACGAAAAAATTTCTGAGATATATTACAAATGTGACATAATCGGACATGAAGAGAAGCTATGTCAAGGGGACACTTTCTACCTCCAAAATCCCCATGGTGTTACGTTCTTCGCAGCTGGCTCATGGCTCAGACCAGAGAATGACCACATCCCCACTTGAGCTTACCAAAAATCTAGCAATCCTCAATCAGAGCTAGAAGCGGAGCTGAGCTATCCATCATACATTCACGCATCTGGTGACATTGACAATTCCCATTCAATCCAGGACGCTCCTTAGCTCAGTCCCACGCCTCCACTACCTCTGAACAGTGTACCCCAAGACACATGTCCACTATCCCTGCTCAGTACACCACAGACAAACACCTAGACCGAATACAGCCAAGAGCAAAAAAGCATGGGATTGGCACAACACGACATGGGCCCCAACAATATCACGCCTCCAGCTGCTAACCTTGGGTCCACTCAAAACCCCGTAGACGTTCCAGCCCTCTTACTCCTAGCCCGAGCTTCTCTACCCAAAAACTCTGATACCTTAAACACACTTAAGCCTATTATTAGCTCTGACTCAGTAGTTTTGCACCCTCCTTCCTCATTGCAGCCAAACCTTACCAAGGAGTCTAACCCACACAATATTAACCTTAGCCCCACAACCCAAACACCATCCCAAAAAAGGAAAACCTCCAATGATGAACTTCTAATCTTCACCAAGAAAGTAAAGCAAGCTTGTGAATCCTCTAAACAAACCCATTCCTTGAAAGTCCAAGGTGTACTGTTGAAGGCTAGAGCACGCAATAGTCGACACTACCAAAGTTCTAGCACTACCCATCATGGTAATGATTCAAACTCTCTCTCTGATCAAACGGCCGAGGAGGCGGGCCTTATCATGCCCTCACCTTCACCATAAGGGCCCTAAGCTGGAACTATCAAGGCATCTACAACGCCTCGACAGTCCGAGGGCTCAAATAAGAGGCTCCATGCCCAATTTTGTTTTTCTTTGTGAGACGAAAGCATCTGATGAGCGTATGGAGTTTGTGATGAACTCCCTGGGGTTTAGGTTTAGGCAAGTCATAGAAACAAAAGGATCCGCAGGGGGTCTTTGTATGATGTGGTGAGATAATGATATTGTGGAAGTGTTGGAGTACAATAAGAATTTGATTGCTGTTCAGGTATCTGACAATTTGTGTAAATGGGTGTTAGTGGGGTTCTACGGTCCAACCTACCCAGCAAAGAAGGCCAAAGCTTGGGGAAACCTTTCAGCTCTACTGGAATCCTTTTCATGCCCATGGATATGTATGGGCGATTTCAACTACACCTTACATCAGGATGAAAGGGTTGGTGGCAGCAGGGGTAGCTCATTCGCTGTGAATCATCTAAAAGACCTGATGTTTGAGTTCGGAGCTATTGATTTAGGGTCATCAGGCAATAAATTTACCTAGGAAAAAGGCAAATAGGGGAGTGCAGCAATGAAGCAGAGATTAGACAGGGGGATTGCAAGCATTTCTTGGAGGTTAGCATTCCCAAATGCAAACATCACCCACCTAGGTGTAGTTAATTCAGACCATACCCCCCTCCTGCTTGACACATGCCCGTCAGACTCCTTTGCCCATAGATCTTTCCGTTTCATTGCAGCTTGGATCAGAGACCCAAATTGCTACTCGGTTGTTGAGAATGCTTGGTCGAAGAACGTTAGAGGATCTGAGTTTACCAAGCTATGTAAGAAACATAAGGCAACTCGGAAAGCTTTACGCAGTTGGAACAAGGAGGTCTTTAGGCATTATCAATCAATAATCAATGACCTGCTACAAAAAATCACAAATGTCCAAGGTTTGAATCCTTCTGAGTATATGGGTAGAATTGAGACCAATCTTCAAACTGAATTATCTGAGTGGCTTGTTCGTAGTGAAAGTCTTTGGAGACAAAAGTCAAGGGAGCTCTGGCTCAAGGTAGGAGATAAAAACTCTTCTTTCTTTCACTTGTCAACCATTATCCGGAGGAGACATAACAATATTGATGCTATCAAGGCCGATGATGGGACTTGGATTAATGGTTCTAGAAATATCAGACATTTCTTCTTTGACAAATTCAAGGAGCTCTTCTCAGAAGAAGAAGTGGATTTCCCGGATCATCTTGAGGGCCTCATTCATCCTTCTATATCAGAAGAGGATAATGAGAGGTTATGTGCCATCCCTACCCCTGAGGACATTAGAGCCACTTTGTTCATGATGCAAGACCTCAAAGCCCCTGGTCCAGACGGCTTTCCAGTGGCTTTCTACAAAACTTATTGGCCTATTGTAGGAGAGAACCTTACCCAAGCTATCATTTCTTTCTTTAGATGTGGTTCCATGCCTAAGGAGATTAACAGTTCTCTCATTGTCCTCATTCCAAAGGTAACAGCTCCTTTAACCTTCAATAATTATCGTCCCATTAGTTTATGTAATGTGGTTTACAAGGTTATTTCCAAGATTCTAGTCTCCAGGATCAGATCCCTTTTGCCTAAGTTAATCTCTCCAACCCAATCTGCGTTCATACCGGATAGATGGATTGCAGAGAATCAAGTGATTGTTCATGAGCTAATCCATAGTTTCAAAACTAGAAAGATTAAAACAGGGCAAATGACTATCAAGCTTGATCTCCAAAGGCTTATGACAAGGTCAATTGGGATTTTCTCAAATCAGTTTTATCAAAGTTTGGGTTCTGTGATATGTTTGTTAGCTAGATTCTGGGGTGTGTTTCCTCGGTTTCTTTCGAAGTGTTGGTGAATGGTGGAAAATCAACTCAATTCAAGCCAACAAGAGGGTTAAGACAGGGTGACCCCCTCTCCCCCTACCTTTTCATTATCAACCAGGAGATTCTATCCAGAATTATTGACCATCAGCTTGCCATCAAGAATCTAGATGGTGTAAAAGCAAGTATTAATGCCCCGGCAATCGCGCATGTCATGTATGCAGACGATATTGTCTTGTTTTCTAAGGCCACCAGGAGGAATGCTAGAACCATTATGGAGTGTATAGACAAATATTGCAAGTAGTCTGGCCAAAGCTTCAATAAGGCAAAATCTGGAGTTTTTTTCTCAAAACACACACCTCTACCGTCCCAAAGATCCATCAAGCACATCCTTGAGATGAAAAAGCTTAAGCATGATTCTGTCTACCTAGGTGCACCCCTCTTCCTTTCCAAATCCCCATCCAAGGATTTCAAATACTTGGTAGACAGGCTTGAATCCAAGCTCATAGGTTGGAGAAGCAGAACGCTATCGAGGGCAGGGAGAACCACTCTTATAAAGTCTGTTGCACAAGCCATTCCAAACTATGCCATGTCCTCCTTCAAAATACCCTCAAGTGTTTGTGATAAGCTAGATGCCTTATCCCGTAGATTTTGGTGGAAACCAAAATCCTAAAATGGCCCTTACCTAGCTATAATAGCCTGGGATAACTTATGCAAGCCAAATTACAAAGGTGGCTTGGGATTTAGAAAGGCAAAGGAGTTCAATGATGTTCTACTAGCTAAATTAGCATGGATGATAGCTTCAAAAGAGGGATAGTTTATGTATGTCCATTCTAAGAGCTAAGTACAAAGTTCGGCATAGTTGGTTACATGATGACCCCCCTTCAAAAGCTTCACCTGTTTGGAGGGCCATTGAGGGTGCAAAAAATCTGATCATTAAGGGGGTGTGCTACCTAATTGGAGATGGAGCTACCATTGATGTTTGGTGAGACCCTTGGGTTCCGTGGCTTCAGAACTTCAGTCCCAAACCTCAATAGGCTGTGTATACATATTGTCCTATGATGGTTTCCTTGCTCATTGACAACACCACTAATAACTGGAAAGTTGGGTTAATCAATGAAATCTTTGAGCCAGCCTCGGCACAAGCAATTCTAGCTCTCCCTATTCCACAAAGGCGCAGACCAGATAAATTGATATGGATTCCAGATGCTAAGGGAGCTTTCTCTGTGAAGTTAGTTTACAAAGTCAACCACAATTTTAGTATTACCACCCCTTTGAATGAGGCTCAATGGAAAGGCTTATCGAAAATCAAAACCACGGAAAGAATTAGAACTTTACTATGGAGGATGGCGACAAACTCTTTACCAACCAAAGACATCTTGAACCAAAGGTTTGAAACATTTAACTCCTCTTGTGCTTTGTGCGGCAATGAGGTTGAGTCCATCTACCACTTGTTTTTCACTTGTCCAATTGCCAAAGCTGTTTGGTTCGAGTCTTGCTGGGGTTTCAGAACTGATTCTTAGAATGTACAAAGCAGTGGTGACATAATCAAGCTCATCCTTGCACCCCCTCCTTCCACCACCACCTCAGACGTAGAAAGCTGGTATGTTTCTTCAGCTATGACCTTTGTGATAGATGGAATTTGGAATTTAAGAAACAGAGCTATTTTCCAAGGCGAGAAAGTTAACATCCGTGAAGCCTGCTTGCGGATTCAAAGCAGAATCATAGAGTTCTGTACTGTAATCTAGGTAGCCAACAAAGCTCACTGCGCACCTTCATCCCAAGTTTGGAAGCCACCCTTGACTGGGTTTATAAAGCTAAATGTGGATGCTGCAACTGGACCATCAAGAACTACTTTAGCAGTAGTAGCAAGGAACTCCCTCGGCGAGGTGATCAAAGTTTGGGCTAAACCTCACCATAGCTACACCCCCATCCAAGCGGAAGCAAGTGCAATCCAATGGGCAGTCAACCTAGCCTCTATTGAAGGGTGGAATCAAGTAATCATCGAGAGCGATTCCAAGTTGTGTATGGATTCACTGTCTGACAATCCTTCTGTGCCTAATTGGACCATCAGCAATGTTATTGTTAATATCCTAAACTCTGCATCAGTTTTTCTTAGTTGCTCTTTTGTTTAGGCCCATAGGTCTTGTAATTTTGCAGCACATAATGCTGCAAAAATAGCTTTAAATTCTACTTTTCCTTTGTTTTTTAACAAGGAGAATCCACCTGAGGTGATCCTCTTTGCTTGTGTGGTAGACTCCCATGCTATAGTTTCTTCTTTTTCGTTTGAATGACATTGAAGTTTAGCCAAAAAAAAAAGTCTCTCACAACCATTGCCAAGTCTTTATAATCTATTTCTTTATTCTTCACGCGGACTCGTCATTGTAAAGGCAAATCAATATATTACTAAAAATTGAAACATAGCATTTAATGTTGCTACGCTCCCATTAAGCCACGTTAGCAGCCATGTCATTATCAATTTTTTTCCAATTTTTTTATACAATTTTTTAACATTTAAAGTGAATTAAAAACTTTATTATATTACAATCAAAATATCATATTTAATTTATCTTATTTTTAATTATTCTTATTTATTATTAAATTTTCAATTCCATTTTAACTTTTCATATCCCCACTACTCTCTACCTTAACTTTCTTCAACCTTTCTCATTCCATTTCAACTTTTCATATCCCCACTACTCTCAATATTAATATTATTCTATCTTTATATCTTCCTTTATTTTTTATTCTTCTTATTCTTATCCTCATGCTATAAAATTGTCATTCTCTCTCTTATTCCATGCATAATTTCTATTTTTCCACACACAAAAGCCTCTCTCTCTCTCTCTCTCTCTCTCTCGCTCTCTCTCGCTCTCTCTCTCTCTCTATATATATATATATATTTTCCTTCAATTTTTGGTATATATATATATTTTTTAATTTTAGTGTAACAGGTTGACCATCAAAACAAACTGATGCAGTATTGAAAGTTCCACCAAATGCATCGTAGAAATCAGTTTTAGACTACTAGAAGTTAGTTTGCTAAAATTGGAATTGACAGGTAATCGAGCTTGATACGATTTAGTTTTATATTTTATGTTGTTATCTTTTTTATTCTCATTGATTGTTAAATGTTATATTATTGCATTATAAAGATAGTATATAAAAATTTAATATTATTTTATTACCTAGCATAACTAATATAATATGGTGTTTATTGCTATACATTTCATTTTTATTATTTTATTCTCATCTTATTTTATTCAACATTTAAATTTAGCAACATCCTCCATATCATAACTATTTATATTTTGTCTCATTTTTTTTTAAAAATTAAACGTATAATATTTTATTCAATAAATAAAAATTTTTCTTATAAAGTCTTCCCATGAAATGTTACAATGCATCAATGGAAAAATGAAATCCAAAACAAATATCAATTTAGAAACACTCAATTTAAAAAAAACAAAAGAATAAACAATTTTCTTATAAGGTATTCCCACAAAACGTTACAATGCATTAATAGAAAAAGAGAATACAAAATACATGCTATTTTAGAAACACTAAATTTATAATAATAATAATAATAATAATAATAATAATAATAATAATAATTAGAAACACTCAATTTAAAAAAAAAACAAAAGAATAAACAATTTGATTATAAAGTATTCCCATAAAATGTTACAATGCATTAATAGAAAAAGAGAATACAAAACACATGCTATTTTAGAAACACTAAATTTATAATAATAATAATAATAATAATATCAAACCAAACATATCATAAAATAATAAACTAATAGTTATGGATGTACTAACTTCATGGCAGCAAAATGGAGTAAAATAAAAATAAAAATAAACGTTACAATATGCATATTTAGTACATTAGAATTATCATCAAATTTGGGAAAACAATAGGATGTTAACAAAGAGTGAGAGAAAGAGATTAGTAAAAGAAATCAAACGTCAATTAAATAAATTAATTAGTAACCGTTAATTGGAAAACAAAGAGACCGACGGCTAAAGGAGTAAAAAATTAATTAAAGATGACCCTACGAATGTTATTATAAACTTTACAATGCAAATAAATAAATCGTTAAATTCACTTAATTAAATCATATAATCAACAATTAAATAAAATCATACAAAATTTAAGCTTGAAACTAATCAAACTTTAATCTAGAAAATCATATTTATTATCAAAACTAAAAGGAAAACGTTCTTTAGTAATAATAGAAATATATAAGAAATAAATATGAAAATTTTCAAAATCTTTTTTTTTTTTGACATTTCATTTAACATTATTTAAAAATAATAAAACATAAAAAAAAGTCCTTAAATGCTTATATTCTTCACACACCATGACTTTTAAAATCTAATGAAAGGTTCGAAGAATTTAACTCTCATTTAATGCCTCTATTATGAAAATCAACAGCCAGTAAAATATGATAATAGTAAGAAACGTTATAAATGAGAACATAAAAAAACTCATTGGCCACTATTATTATGGAATATATGTCTTTTTTTTTTTTATGCATCTAAGAAAATGAAATGTATGGGGTTTACTTATTAAGGTATACGTCAAGATTCACGTTAAAAAAATATGTAAAGGTTTTTTGAAAAAAAAAAAGTAGATGTAAGGTTTTTATTAACTTAAAAGACAGTGAAAAACCAATTTTTAATTACTACAACCGTTGCTACTCTATAAATCACACACAACACTATTTTTAATATCCTAAATAACATAGTTAGGCCCTTTTGGATATACACCACCATATTCAACTTATAAATTACAACCCAAATCAATCATACAATTACACAATCAAAGCATGAACATGTAACATGTATTACCTTCTGAATTATTGCTTGGAATTTTCACAATTATTGAAAGAGAATCTCCAAGTTTAATTTTTAGAAAACATCAAGACAAGGTGAATTTTATTCTTTTTAACTTCCATAGAAAAAAAATATTACACACATTATTTCAACCCTTATGGAAAAGAAGGTTTACATGTAGCATGCAAAACGTATTTAATTGACTTAGAGATGTAAAAATTAATCAACCAACTATGGTAGAATTAAGGTTTCAAATTTTAAATAAAACAATTCTACAATAATAAAAAATTATTTTGTGATAAATATGATTATGAAATGCATTACTTTTCATTAAATTAGTTCAAATTACTTAATAATAATAATGAGATCACCATAAAAAATAATCACGCGCAACGCGCGGGTCTGTAATTAGTATATTAAAAAAACCGGTCGTTTCTCAAAAAAAAAAAAAAAAAAAAAAAAAAAACAAACAAACTGGTCAACGTCTCCGTAGTATTTACTTTAATATTCCTTCTCCCACATTTCATCCTTGCTTTCAGCTTTCTCATCTTTCTTTCAGTGTTTTCTTTCATCCACAAAAAGCAATGGCTGATGCAATCCTTTATGGCGTTGCGAGGACAATCATCGAAAGGTTGGGTTCCTCGACCTTCCAAGAGATTGGATCCATCTGGGGTATGAAAGATGAGCTCGAAAAAATGTCAAACACAGTTTCCACTATTCAAGCTGTTCTCGAGGATGCAGAGGAGATGCAGGTCAGTAATCGTCAAGTCAGGGACTGGCTCATGAACCTCAGAGATGCATTTTTTGATGTGGATGACTTGTTGTGTGAGTTCTCCACTCATGTATTGCGGCAAAGCGTGATGGGTGGTACTAAAATGGCAAGGAAGGTACGCATTTTCTTTTCGAGTTCAAACCAACTTGCTTTTGGTCTTAAGATGGCTCACAAAATTAAGGCTATGAGAGAGAGACTTAATGATATAGCAAATGATAGAAACAACTTCCAGTTGGTAGGTCATCCTTTAGAGACACGGGTTGTGACTAGGGGTAGGGACCAAACCCACTCATTTGTAACCGAAGAAGAAGTTATCGGGAGAGAAGGGGATAAGAAGGCCATCATTGATCTGTTATTGGACTTTGATGTGGAAGAGAACGTTTCGTTCATATCCATAGTGGGAATCGGTGGCCTGGGGAAGACCACACTCGCCCAATATGTGTACAATGATGAGAAAGTCAAAACTTATTTTGAGTTGAAGATGTGGGTGTGTGTCTCCGACATCTTTGAATTAAAAATAATTGTTGAAAAGATCATTGCATCTGCAATTGATAAAAAACCTGAAAACTTTGAAATGGATCAATTGCAAAATAAACTTCGCCAAAATCTCAACCAAAAGAAGTACCTACTTATATTGGATGATGTTTGGAATGAAGATAAGGAAAGTTGGTGTGAATTGAAAAGACTTTTAATGGGTGGTGCAAAAGGAAGTAAGGTGGTGGTAACTACTAGGACCAAACTGGTTGCGGAAATTACTAGCACAATCTCACCATATTTTTTAGAAGGCCTATCAAAGAGTCAATCTTGGTTATTATTGAAGCAAATGGCATTTAAAAAAGAGCAAGAGACTGTTGATCCTAACCTTGAAGCAATTGGAATGGAAATTGTAGAAAATTGCCAAGGAGTGCCTCTTGCTATAAAGACAATTGGGAGGGTCTTATACTTCAAAAACACAAAAGATGAATGGTCATATATAAAAAATAATGAACTTACAAATGTAACTCAATCAAAGAATGGTGTTTTACCAGTTCTAAAAATGAGTTATGATCATCTTCCATCACATTTGAAGTGTTGTTTTGCATATTGTTCACTATTTCCCAAAGATTATTTGATTGATAAGCTGACATTGATACAACTATGGATAGCACAGGGATTTATTCAATCACCAGAGGAAAACTTACAATTAGAGGATGTTGCCAATGAGTACTTCATGGATCTAATTTGGAGATCCTTTTTCCAAGAAGCAGAAGAAGATGAAGGCATGAATATGAAGTTTAAAATGCATGATTTAATTCATGATCTTGCACAATTAGTATCAAGAATTGAATGTGCATTGGTTGATTCTAATGCAAAAAATGTCAATGAAAAAGTTCGTCATCTATCTTTTCCATATTACAAGGTTTCATTCTTTGCGGAGAATTTAAGCACATTGATTAAAGCAAATAAGATACGAACATTCATTTTGGCATACCATAATTGGAACTATGATCAGGGAACAAAGGAAGAATCAACTCTCAAAACACTTATTTCTAATTTTAGATATTTGCATGCATTAGACCTACATGGTTTAAAATTGAAGACATTGCCTAATATCATAGGTAATTTGATGTATTTGAAGTACCTTGATTTTTCTTTTAATGATCTTGAGGTTCTCCCTGGTTTTATTACTAAATTGGTGAATTTGCAAACATTAAAGCTCTCCATGTGTGAAAACCTTAGGGAGTTACCAATAGACATTAAAAAATTGGTCAATCTCAAGCACCTTGACATAAGTGGTTGTGAGAATTTGACTCATATGCCAAGTGGATTAGGGCAATTGACTTCTCTTCAAACATTAACCTTATTTGTTGTAAGTAAGGACCCTGTAGGTTCTTCAAAGCATTGCGATGGACTAGTAGAATTGAACAAGCTCAACAACCTGAGAGGAAAAATAGAGATTATAAATTTGGCATGGGTGAAAGATACCACCTCAGAATTCAAGGCTGCAAATTTGAAAGAGAAAGAACATCTTAGTGAGTTGGAATTAAGATGGAACCTGGAGGGTGATGATGCTGTAGATGCCCATGATGATGAAAATTCCATGGATGGCCTCCAACCACATCAAAATCTAAAATCTTTGGTATTGAATGGTTACAGGGGTGTGAGATTTTCAAGTTGGCTTTCTTTACTCACAAATCTTGTTAAATTATTTATATCCAATTGTAAGAATTGCCAATATTTGCCACCGTTATATCAACTCCCATATCTCCAAAAACTAATTATTGATGAAATGGATGGTTTGGAGTACATGACAGACCGAGATATCACTGATGAGATCTTTGCTTCACTAGCATCACCGTCAAAGTTTTTCCCATCCCTTGTGACGCTCAAAATTTATTATTGCCCTAATCTAAAAGGATGGTGGAGGACAGATATTGTGGATAATGGCAATGCGGCAATGAGAACATCAACATCATCAAGTAATCACCATCAGCAACACATACCCTTGCCATCCTTTCCGCGTCTTTCTTATTTTTGTTTATGGGGTTGCCCAAAGATGACTTGCATGCCGCTATTTCCAAATCTTGAAGAAGGACTTGAGTTGACAAGGACCAGCTTTAAGCCATTGCAACAGACAATTGCGATGACGATGAATACAACGGGAGGGACTTCTTCATTTCTATCATCTTCCTCTTCCTCCTCCTTCTCTCCTCCTCTCTCCAAATTAAAGCAATTGCGTTTGTGGATGATGCAAGACTTGGAGTCTCTGCCAGTGGAGTGGTCTAAAAATCTAACTTCTCTTGAGGAATTAGAGATTTTGGGGTGTCCCAATCTAATGTCACTTCCCGAAAGATGAGTCACCTCACCTCTTTACACACTCTGGAAATCTTCAAATGTCCCCCACTTAGAGCAAAAATGCTATAAGGAAATTGAGGAGGATTGGACTAATATTTCTCACATCCCAAAACTTTCCTTACGTTGAAAAGGTTGCTTAATTTGAGAAAAGTTCAACTACGGAATACACTTCCTCAGGTACGTTCTTCAGTGTGTCATTTCTCGATTTTATTTATTTATTTTTTTTAACTTCTCTATTTTATTCAATTATGATATTGGGCAATTTATTTGCAATTCCAGATGCATAATTTCCCAAGCACAAGGCGAAACAGGGGAGGGTGGTCCAAAATTGCTTACATCCTTGAGTTGGGAGCAGATGAAGTGCAAGTTCTCAGGTAATCTTCTCCCTTACTTTCAAGTTTTACAATTTTTAGCTTCAATATAGCTTTTACAAACCTAAAGGAATACCTTCCCTTCGTTTTGATTCTTAAGCTTTGAAATCTTTGCTTTGTCCTGCATAAAATAACTTTGAAAAAACTCAAATTCCAGCAAAACCAACGTTCCCACTAATTCCCAACTCAATCCTTATCTTGTTATAATGTTATACCCATTTGCAGATTTAGTTAATCATATATGACTTTTTCCTCCAATTTTTCATGCAAGATACTACAAATATTATAAGTTCCATATTCTACATCATCTTATTCTATCTCTCTTTTTTGTCTCTAAATTCTAAAAGTTTTGTTTGGTAGAATGGTTGTGGAAGAGAAAGGCTGAGCAGTATTTGGCTAACTCTGGTATGCCATACACAAATGCGGTTGGCAGCATCAAAGAAAGCTGCCATTGACGATAAAGCAGAGTTCAGACATGGAAAACAAGCTCTCGCTGCTGGATTTACTTGGTTGGCTGACAATCACTTCTGACACCTTTAGTGTGTAATTTTGTATGGCTTCATTATATAGATGAGTTTACACTCACTTGATGCATATTTAATCACCTAACATTTATTGAAATGCTTCATAGGCAATTACTCAGTTAGGGTCCTTTGACTAATATATCATAAGCAAAGGGAATAACTGTCCAGATTTGCATATCATTATTTAGTTTTTAGAATTTCCACCCACACCCCCCCCCCTTTTTTTTAATTTAGATAGCTAAAGTTGCTAATTTATTCTCTATCTGCTAAGATTTGTATTTTCTATGTTTGTGATGTCTTAAAATGCAACAGCACTTGTTTTGCATTTCTTGCCATGTGTGTGAGTCTAGAAGTTGTATTAATTGGGCATTCATATTCATTGACCATTGTAGATGTAAATCATGCAATTCATCTATAAGAACTGGTCGAATCTTTTTAATGAAAAGAATTTTAGGAGATGGTTGGGAATTGAGGATTACAGCAAGCCTTTCATGGCTGCGATGTTTATTGTTGAGTTGGAGATCCCATCACCCATGGTGGGTACTGGGTTTTTGTGGGGTGCTTGGGTTTTCAGTTTTGGGCCTCCTTTTATGTCGCACCTACTACTATTTCATTATGTCGGCTCCTTATCTTCCACGCTAAAGTAAAGAAACGCCCCACATTATTTTTGGGAAAATTGGTAAATCATATTTTTTTTATTTAACATTAATTATTTAAATGGACACTTTTTAAAAGTTATTTAGGAATTTAGCTTCTGCATTCAACTAAAGACTCTAGGGATGAATGTGGATGACTCTTTCCTTATTCAACTCTCAAAACACTTATTTCTACTTTTAGTCCAATATCATAAATCAATCTGAAATGCCTTCTTTATCTTTGGGTTTTGGTATTCACAGCACATTTAGTAAACCCCTTCCCTTCGTTTTGCTTCTTAAATTTTGGGCTCTGAAAATAGAAAACAGCTCAATTAAGCCACTTACAGAAGCAATTGAAGCCTAAAAAATCCTGGGCCTCATAGTTGGTGCTCAACTTTTAGGCTCTGCAATTGTCAACAACAAAGTGATGGTTCCCTTCTTTTTATTTATTTATTTTTTTTTTTGAAAAAAAAAAAGCACTTGCGATGACTGGCATATGATTTCTCATGTCCAAAATATTCCAATTTTGGGATCAAAATGGTGCTTGTTTTAACACTGCTTGGGCATATACTTCTGCATATCATTTTTTTTTAGTAATCATAGAACCTTAAAAAAAGAACTTCTTTTATCATCTTCAATGCTAATGATTTATGCAACTATTTGCGATTCCATATGAAGAATTTATAAGCACACTAAAATGAAATGAATAGAAGTCAAAGGTAAACAAGGGAGGATTGCCCAAGCAATTTAGGCTTAAAAGAAAATCCTAAACCTCATATCATGTGAAGTGAAGCTCAAACCATCCCTTGAACAGATTGGGTAATGGCAATATTTTGGTTTCTATGCCTGTAAAATGATTGTTCTGTAGCTAAACTTGGATTAACAGCTCAGCTTGAAATTTTTGAGTTTAGAAATGCACTAGATTTTGGATGGATTCCACACTACGCATTAATTTTTTTTTTTTTTTTTTAAATCCCAGTGAATTGAAATAACTTATTGTTTGGAATTGGAGAAACCAAAATTCATGTGAAGGAAACATTTTAGAATGTTCTTTTTCTTACTTGACATCATGATGTCAGGTGTGATTATGTGGGGACTATTCTAAGACTGCTCAAATTCAGATTTCCCTAAGGATCATCCACTTCATAATTCCTAAAGATTTATACATCCCCTTTAAAATACACACTTTTTTTGTGTTAATTAAATTGCCGACCTTCTCTTCTTTCCTTTAGCTTAATTACTGGTAAGTTTCTCCTTTTTTATTTTTTATTTTTTATTTATTTTTTTGCAGGTATGAGATACCAAAATAGACAAGTTTAAGAGTTGGTGTTTCTTCATCAACAAGGAAAAAAGTGAGTGTTAATTATCTCAATCCTTATGTTGAAATATCTTTCCTCCTAAGAGTCACATTGAGAATCCTTATCTTGTTATTCCCTATTTGCAGATTTAGTTAATCACATATGACTTTGAGTCTTCAATTTTGCATACAAGATACTACAGATATTACAAGCTCCATAAACTACATCATTTTATTATTATTATTATTATTATTATTATTATTATTATTATTATTATTATTATTTGGTTGAAATTATGTTCGATAGAATGATGTTATAATTGAGGACCACGGCTTGGTGCTAATACTCACTCAAAATCAGTCTTTTGTTCATATCAGAATATTACTAAGGTAATCAATTGTTTATTTATTTTTTCTTACCACAGGTTGGCCATGTGTGTCAATTTGATGCATTTTTTTCAGTTGCTCTTTTGATAGCAATATTTGTAAAGCCCCTGGTTGTAAAGCTTGTATTTATTTATTTGAAGCTTTTCCCTTTTAGTAATCCTAAAACTTATGAATGTGTACTGGTTGGTCAACAAAGCCATTGGATTCATGGGACAACAAAGCCTTTTAGTAGTTGATTCAATTTACTACAAAGAATAACAAGCTGAGTAGCTGTTGTCTTGGGTATGTTTGTGATTGTACCATCAAGAGAGATTACATTAAAAAGTCATAAATTTGAAGCTTTTGTATGCTCAAGTACAGGAATTCATTTCCGCTGATTAAAAAAGTTTTGAAATAGAATGCCTCATAATAACAAAGAAAATAACTAAATATGGTTAAAAACTCTGCAGAACAATGCAAACAAGATAGCAAGGAAGAAGAAAAAAAAAAAAATAGACACAAGTGACAAGATTGCCTTAGAATCACAAGAAGGCCTGTTTGGAGTTCCAACAAGATAATAATTACGAGAATCTTATTGTCACTTGATTGCAACCACTAAAAATTCTAAATTATCCATGTCTTGCTTACATAGATGATAAATGGCCATACCATCTGCTATAGTTTCTTTCTTTTTCCTTTTTCTTTTTTCTTTTTGCTGCTGATGTTCAGGAAAATTTATTTGCAATTTGAATATGCAGAAATAGTTTGACGCACGATGAAAACATTTAGAAGAAAGCCAGCAGGAAACATGGAAGATTGCTAAAAATTGCTCACATCCTGGAGTTTAGAGGGAATGAAACTGCCCATCAGGTGTGTGATTAATCATTTATCCTATTCTTCTTAGAAACTCCAATGCTATTTTCTTCTGATGAGTAAGATTTCAGTTCATCTCATATGCAAAACCAACTAAGGCATAGGAAAAACCTAGTGTTTATTTGTATTTGATATGGAAAAAGAGTGCAACTATGGCACCTATATGTTAGGTTTATGGTCCTTCTCATTTGTTTGAACACGTACCTATGCTTTGGTTCATCTGGTACGCTTTTAAGCTAATTCAAAACCATTGATCTCTCTCTCTCTCTCTCTCAGTTTTTCTTCTCATGCTCTTATGAATTCTAGTTTGTGATCAACTAGACTTAGTCTTTGGTTAATAATCATTACTCTCATATAGTTATATCCTATTACTGTAGGTAATTTCAGCTTCACAGAAAAATCATACACTCAAATATGCTGGAGTTTCTGCTATGGATTTTGAACGAAAAAAAAAAAACAATCCATGACTGTTGAACATTCTGTTCTAATGAAGCTGCATAAACATTGGCGGATGCTACAAATGACTGGGAGTTACTTGCTATGCATTCAAGTGCAAGATATGCACATTATGTTGCAAACATGTAATCATTAATAACATTTTTTTAATCAATTGATGATCATGAAATGCAATGCATTCATTTCTTTCTTCTTTGATGGCTTGATGATTAAGACATGAGTGATGTGCAGAGATATCTCCATGTTCTCCCCCGGTGGGAAGAAAGTACAACTTAAATTGAACTACAGAATGCATTCATTGCATGATATAAGTACAAACACATGTATAAGTTGGAAAGTCTTTTTTTTTGGTTAAAATACGATTTCATTCAAAAAAAACTACCCAGGAACATCAGAAACAAGGCAGACCCTGTTCACATACATACCAACAGCATCCTCATCTAACATACTTCTAATGTCCACAAGCGGACAACTAAAAGAAATAAACTCAGCATCCTGATCAGTACTCATCCTAGCTAATACATATGCACAATGATTGACTTGGCGAAAACAATGCCTAAACTGGACCTGCTGAAACCGAAGCAACAGCTCCCTACAGTCATTCAAAATTGGCGAAATAGCATTATTTTGATTGCTTGGATTCAGAAAAACATCCATAGCAGCTTTAGCATCAAGTTCAATAATTAACAAAAGGATGTGTAAGTTGCTGCACATGATGAGGCCCTCCCGAAGCCCCCAAAACTCAGCCTCAAAGCTGGTAGTCACCCCTATATGCCTAGAGAACCCACCCACCCATCTTCCATTCTCATCCCTAACCACGCCTCCACAACCTGCCAAACCCAGATTGCCCTTAGAAGCTCCATTTGTATTCAATTTTTTCCAACCTGCCTGCGGCTTCTCCCACCTAACTCTCTTAATGATGCTACGAGTCAAGTCCCTAGGCAATGCTGCACAGTACAAAAACTCCATCCCTTGGTTTGCAATCACCTCGGCTAAATTTGGGTTCAGGCTTTTACCTCTAAACACACACCCATTTCTACACTTCCATATATTCCATAAGGCAAAAGAAAAAATCATCTTCCAAGGCAAAGATCCAGCAGTACCATTAGGAGGCAGATTCCCATTATAAACCAACCAATCCTGCAACTCTAGACTCCAAAATTCTTGATTCGAAGTCAGCACACCCAATTGCCTCCAAATTGATCTAGCCTAAGAACAATCCCTAAGAGCATGCATCACTGTTTCTACTTCATCTTGACAAATAGGGCATGTATTATCAATTCCCATTCCTCTTCTAAAAAGACATCCCTTCACCCCCAAGCTGTTATGAGCACACTGCCACATAAAGGTCTTGATTCGAGGTAATGTATTGGCTTTCCCAATCCATTTAGCCAAAAAGGCAAAATCTTGGGCAGACCCATTAACAAGTTTATAGGCACTCCTAAGATCAAAAATACCTCTAGGATTGTACCTCCATGCTAAACTATCACTTTCCCTACCTGTGAAAGGGATTGGAATTGCTTGGATCATGAGTTTCACCTCTAAAGGGAGCACAAAGGAAATTTGATTTAAGTCCCACCCGGTATCCGTCATGAGTTCTTTCACTTCCCACTTGGATTCTTCACGGTTTAGAGGGCCTTGAATGAGATGTTGAAGAGGCCCTTTCTTAGTCCAATTCCCATACCAAAAGCTCAACTTGTTGTCCCTACCAACCATCCACATGCTGCCTGCATAGAACACTTCCCTACCTTTCTTTATCGCTGCCCATACTCGAGAGCACGGAAGCCTATCAGCATTAGGAGAGGCTAATCTTTTGTTATTACAGTACTTAGCTCTTAGGACCTTAGCCCAAGGGGCTTCTTTTTCACTATTAAACCTCCAATTAAGTTTTGCAAGAAGGGCTACATTTCTTCCCTTAGCAGTTTGCAACCAAGGCCTCCTTTATCTTTGGGTCTTGCCACCTTTTGCCAACCAACCCAATGGACATTCCTAGTTGTCTCTGAAGAACCCCAAAGGAAATTGCGATTGACCTGATCTAATCCCTCGAGGATCTAATACCAAAGGTGACTTTTCTTCCAGTGATTTTTTTTTTTCCTTTCTTTCATTCTCATTTGCCATTTTCTCTGTTTGTAAATTCCTAAAAAGCAGTTATAAATATTATATTTGTTACAAATTTTGTTGAGAGAGATTGTGTGGAGGTTTGAGATGAGAGTGATTTCAATGTGCAGTGGTCCTTCCAAGAGTCTTCTCTAATAGGTTTCATCATGGGTGGTGAATTTGAGAAACAAGAGGGTTGCATTGTCATTTCAGTTTTGCTTGAAGACCTTTGATGATTTAATCTATTTCAAAATTGCTGTGGAAGAAGAGGTTCATGATGTTGATGAGGCAAGCTTGTGGCATAGGAGAATTGGGTCAAAGATGGGATTTGAAAAAAGGACAGCCCTCAGCCATGTCGATGTTAACAAGGCTTGTGGTTTGAACGGGCCATGACACTTAATTATGTTACTGTTTGGGCATTTGCTATTTCAGCTGAGGTTATTAAACTCTTGTTTGATGCTCTTGCACTTCATTTTGTCACGTTGCAAACTGTTGACTATTTACACTATTTTCATTTTATTCTGGCTATTTCTTTGCTTATAGTAATTGTATTTAAGTAATATTGTGCAATAATGCATGTATATATTTGGAGTGGATGTTATATTCTATAGCCATGCATTTTGGGAATGAATTGTAACATGAATGTGAAAAATGGGAACCTCTATTTCATTTTCAGTTATAAGTTTATGCTGAAAAATAAGTGAATAAAAGGTTACACTTTCAATATTATACCCAATGCAACTTCAATCAGAGTAACTTTTTAACTTTGAGAGAATTTTTTCTAAACATCATAGCAATGTAAAGAATTCAAAAAAAGAAAAAGAAAAAAAAAAAAGGGAACCATTTTTTATGTAGAAGTTTAAAACAAAACGTATAGATAAGTTAGAGAAAGGATGTCGATGGCAGATTGGAGACAGGAGAAGTGCATTCATTTGGTGAGATAGGTGGCTCCATACCCCTACCACATTCCAAATTTGCTAACCAAAACCTCCTACTTTACAAGATGCCCCAGTGAACTAACTGACATGGAAAAAAGATGCTGGAACACTGAACTGATCAGCAACTTATTCTCAAGAGAAGACATAGATGCAATTTTGGCTATTCCTCTTCTAAGCCGAGATAAAATAATTTGGAGTTTCACACCACAGTTAATAGTGCCAATCATGTGGCTAGTGAGGCTAAATTTCCAACAATAGAGGAGACTTCCATGGGCAACAATAGGAAACAGTTTTGGTCAGCACTGTGGAAGACCAAAATTCCAAATCCCATTAAAGTCTTCACATGGAGGTCATGTCATAATGCAATTCCTACTTATGAAAATCTTGGTAGGTGAGGAGTTCCAATGGAACCATGGTGTCCCTTATGCAAGCTTCAAGTACAATGATGATTTTGTTGATGCTATCAATGTAAGCCGAGCAGGCACAATATTAAACAAAGCAGAACTTTTTTCACTTGAGAGTTCAATACCGTGGCTAAACCAAATAAACTGCACTGTTTACGTTATTACATACACTGCAAATCCAGAACAGTAGCTTTACAAATCTTCACAAAAGTCTGATATGCCTTGTTCCTAAATAGTTTCCTATAATGAAGCCCTTTTTTAAAAAATAAAAAAATAAAAAAGTGACAGTAGGCTACACAATGAGGTAGCCTTCTCTTTGCAAGTCCCTTACTTCCCATGGTTGGAGCCCTACTAATCCCACCCCCCAATAGGAAGAGATACCACCTCCCAACTAGGGTAAGAGGTGATGAAGCCAGTTCCAAAATACATATTTCTAATGCATAATGTTTAAAAGCTTATAGGGAAAAAAAGAAAAAAAAAAAAATACTGATCTGAAAGACAAAAAAAACTCATTAACCTTCATCAAGTGATACTAGCATATTGTATTATCATATCCGTTTATGTAAATGTGCATGTGATTGACACTGGCCTATACTTAGATGTGCATATGTATCTCAAGATTCCAAAAACTTTCACTTTTGATTATAAACAAAGAGTCGGTAGATGCCAATGGTGAAACATAGTAAAGTACCACTTATTACCCAAAGAAGAAATTCAGGGGGAAAAAAGATTTTAAAGTTAAAATCCCAAGTTGATAGATGAGAATAAAAGCTGGAAAAGCAATAGCTTAACAAATTAAAAGCCTATCTTCAATCAACATACCAAAGGTTGTGATACCTTTATCTTTTGGATTTCCTACTTGAAGTTACACTTTCCTTTACTGAACGGAATAACATTACCATTTAACTCCCTAACCTGAAGCTGCCTAGAAGCTCTTAATCCAGTTCTTCTGCATAAGTTCAATTCCTGGGATAAAACGAGACAGAGCAAGCTAGAGAATTTGTTTGCAAAATTTAAGAAAGAACTACAAGCAATAAGCAAGTCTCATTTCTTCTGTATAAATATAAAACAAATTTCATGAATAGATATTTTTCAAGTAAGAAGTATTATTCATAAACTGAAAATATTATCTAAACTGAAAAGGAAAGGTTTTCTTTTTCTTCTCAATAAAACTGACTGTAATAAAGAAAAATATACTCTGTTTTGTTTTTTATTGTAATGATGTGGAACCTCACCAAGGTAGGGCCCTTTGGACCCACCCTTGAGGAGTAAACCATAGATACGCAACTCCACCCACCAGAACCGTGTATCAAGTAATGCAGGGAAACCCCTAGTGGGGATCAAACCCAGGATGCTTGGGTCTACAGCTCTTCCCAAGCTCCCAATCCAAACACTAAACTGCACCCTTATGAGTACAAGAAAAACATATTCTGTAACAAAGATAAGCAACCTGAATACTTATCATGCAAAAGTACAATTTCCTTTTAGTTTCTTTTTTTATTTTTGTGTGTGTTGGGGGGGGGGGGGGGGGGGCGGCGGCGATGGGGAGGGGGTTTACCATGGTTCAAATACATATACATGCTATAAACCTGGACAAAGCTGCAATTTATCAAACAAATTGCTTCTCAAGAATAAAAATAACAAGTGTTTTTGTTTTTAAGTTATACTCTAACCCTCACCTTTCAAATTTTACAATTTTTAGCTTCAATATAGCTTTTACACACCTAAAGGAATACCTTCCCTTCGTTTTGATTCTTATAAGCTTTGAAATCTTTGCTTTGTCCTGCATAACATAGCTTTGAAAAAACTCAAATTCCAGCAAAACCAACGTTCCCGCTAATTCCCAACTCAATCCTTATCTTGTAATAATGTTATACCCATTTGCAGAGTTAGTTAATCAGATATGACTTGAGTCTTCAATCATTCATGCAAGATACTCCAAATATTACAAGTTCCATAATCTACATCATCTTATTCTATTTCTCTCTCTCTCTTTTTCTCTAAATTCTAAAAATTTTGTTTGGTAGAATGGTGAGGAAGAGAAAGGCTGAGCAGGATTTGGCTAACTCTGGTATTCCATACACAAATGCGGTTGGCAGCATCAAAGAAAGCTGCCATTGACGATAAAGTGGAGTTCAGACATGGAAAACAGTCTCTCGCTGCTGGATTTACTTGGTTGGCTGACAATCACTTCTGACACCTTTAGTGTGTAATCTTGTATGGCTTCATTATATAGGTGAGTTGACACTCACTTGATGCATATTTAATCACCAAACATTTATCGAAATACTTCATAGGCAATTAGGGTCCTTTGACTACATCATAAGCAAAGGGTAATAACTGTGCAGATTTGCATATCATTATTTAGTTTATAGAATTTTCCTTCTTTTAAAAAAGAAAAAAATTTTAGATAGCTAAAGTTGTTAATTTATTCTCTATCTGCTAAGATCTGTATTTTCTATGCTTGTGATGTCTTAAAATGCAACAGCACTTGTTTGCCTTTCTTGCCATGTGTGAGAGTCTAGAAGTTGCATTAATTGGGCATTCATTGACCATTGTAGTCTGTAGATACAGATTATGCAATTCATCTATTAGAACTCGACAAATATTTTTAGTGAAAAGAATTTAAGGGGATGGTTGGGAATTGAGGATTACAGCAAGCCTTTCATAGCTACTATGTTTATCGTTGAGTTGCAGATCCGATCACCCACGGTGGGTACTGGGTTTTCGTAGGGTGCTTGGGTTTTCAGTTTTGGGCCTCCTTTTATGTCGCACCTACTGCAATTTCAATACATCAGCTCCTTATCTTCAACGCTAAAGTAAAGAAAAGGCCCACATTATTTTTGGGAAAATTTGTAAATCATATTTTTTTATTTAACATTTATTATTTAAACTGACACTTTTTAAAAGTTATATAGGAATTTACATTTATTATTTAAACTGACACTTTTTAAAAGTTATATAGGAATTTACATTTATTATTTAAACTGACACTTTTTAAAAGTTATATAGGAATTTAGCTTCCCATAACAAACAATAGTCTCACAATGACGCCACCACCAGCTGTGGCCACTGCTCCTCATCTCTCTCTACCTTTTTTTTTTTGGGGGGAAAATTACAACTTATACACTTGTTGTTTGGCCCAAATTTAAATTATTTACCTGTAATTTAAAAGTTGACACTTTACTCACCTAAGTTTTATTCTGTTAAGCTTCCGTAACCCACCTCTATTTTTTGTTATAAAACACATTGTAATACAAAAACATGACACAAAACATATCAAAAGGTTAGAGTTTGAGCAAAAATTTTCACACTACATCAAGTTGCCCATAAATTATACGAAAATTTGCAACCGAAAATGTTATAAAAAATGAAAGTTGAGGATTTAATTTTACTTTTTCTTTTTTTTAAAAAGGACCTTACTTGGCAATACCCTTTAGTGCAACGTTAGCTTTTTGACCTATTTTATGTTATATTTTCAAATTAAAATATGTTTTTTTAAGACAAATGCAGAGATGGCTTACGGAAGATTAACGAAATAGAGCTCAAGTGGGTAAAGTATCAAATTTCAAACCATAGATAAGTAATTTAAATTTGGGCCAAACGACATGTACGTAAGTTGTAATTTGCTCTAATTTTTTCCTCTTGTATTTCTCATCTACGGTTTGAAATCCATTTTGTATTTCATATTCCTTTTATATCTAATTTGTTTCATTTTGGTTGATAAAATGGTTGGGTTTTGTTTTAGTTGTGAGAAATCTATGTTGTTGGAGATGTTGAGCTCTTAGGTTCACCTCGTATTCTTTGAGCATATGGATGGTTTGGGTTTTTTGTTTGAATGACCATTTCAGTGGGTTTTCTTATTTCGTTCTTGTGGGTTTACAAATGAAATTTCTACTGAAGAAAACTTCAATGTATGAGTTAAATTTCTAGGTTTGCAAAGAAAGTATTGCGAGAGTTCTTGGTTGCGGTTCCCAAGCATTATTTTTTAACTTGAAAAAATTGAGAATTTTTTTTTTAAAATTTAGATGTTGACGTGGCATTTTAATTATTATTTTAGTAGTCACATCAACGTCAACTTTGCCAACTTTCCAAGTTGTTTGCCAAGTAGACATTTTCTATTAGTAAATTAACGGTAGATGTAAAATTTTTTTTATAACAATGGTAAAGACTAAATTGACTACAAATTGAAAATAACAAGAATAAATTAATTGTTACCAAAATGTAGTAGCCAAATTGAATGTGACACTAAAATGGAGGGACCAAATTGAATGTGATACCAAAATATAGGGATCAAATTGAATGTGACACCAAAATGTAGGGACAAAATGATGTTTTCACAAAAAAATAAAATAAAAACTAAAATGTACAGTACAGCTGGAACCATTGTGACCTGCATTGCAAATATTTATTTAATCTGAAAATTAAAATATCCTCATATAGTTTCTCAACAAAAAAAAAAAAAAAAAAAAAAAAAAATCCTCGCATAAGACTTATCGAGCAGTTGAGTTTTATTAAATTTGCAATTTCTCATTTAAAATTTTATACTCAAATTTTAATGAAACAACAGTCATATGTTCACATGCAATTGGTCATTTGTAAAAATCAATTAATCTTCTTTAATTCTTCACGCGGAACAACTATTAAACGACTCTCACAAATAGCATAGCCATTGAACTAATATAAAACTCAAATATGGTATTTCTTTGTGTCCTTGCTTTGAATCAGTCAATATGAACAATAGCAACAAATTTTTTTTAGATGAATCAAAGAAAAATTCAATCCTAAAGAAAAAGGTATACAAGTTCTACCACTCAGATAAATTTAGCATCTACAAAAACAACACCAAAACCATAGTAAGGGACAGCAAAACCCTTTTCTACAATGCACAAATTAAATGGAACAAATGCAGCACTATTACATATTAGAGAAGAAGAAATACACATAAATTCATTTTTTTCTAAGTAAATTAAAAATGATTTGGTAACTTATAAACAATAGCTAGCAAATCTTCTTTAGTTCTTGAAGGAATCATGGTTATCAATGAACAATCAAACTAAAACACGTACATTAATAACCAAACAAAACCAGCAAATCCAAAACTCACATTAATAATCAAACACAATTCACTCAGAAAAAAAAAAGATTTAAAAATATGTAAATTTAGTTATCAATGAATAAAACAAAAGGAAATTTAGTTTTGACCGATGGAGCGTTGGAGACTGGGTGCGCCAACAATGGAGACAAAGGAGGGTTTGAGGTTGACCAATGGTGGAGGCAGAGGAGATTTGGGGGGTGACCGGTAGAGGGAGAAGAGGGATTGGGTGATTAGTGGGGAGCTAGGTTACAAAGATGTCAATGAGAGAGAGAGAGAGAGAGAGAGAATACATGTAGGTTTTTATTTATTTATATTTTTTTAATAGAGAGTGTGGTCAATGGTGTGGTTAATTAGGTTTTGTTGGGGTAAGTTCAGTTAAGTGATTATGTGCCATGCACATGCCATTTTTTACACATGTCAGTTTATTAGAGTAGTTTGTAGCCTTAGGCTACAAGGTTTTATAGCTAAACTTTGTCATTTCTTTACTTAAACTACTCATAGGGTTTTTTTTTTTTTTTTTTTAATACAAGAACTCATTTTAAACTCAAAACATATTTTTCCAACAACTTATACAAATTCACCCTTAGTATATCATAAAATCCAAAAAATAAAAAATAAAATGAAATAAAACCAAAAATATAATTTTCTGTAAGGTTACCCCCAAGCCCATTTTCTAGCTCCGGTATTGAGACTATTAAATATACTGCGTTACCTTTTTTTTGAGAAGAACTTAGTGAGTGTTTGGTTTCAGCTGAAACCAACGTCCACGTTTTCATTTCCGCGTTTCTGTCCTTTTTTTTTTTTTTTCAATGCATGAATAGTAAATTTACTGTACAGAGACAAAAATTACTGTTTATGCACTGTAGCAGTACTGTTTACATACTGTAGTAGCATTGTTCACGCATTAAAAAATATTAAAAATGGGTCCCACGGTACTTTTCACACATTTAAAAATTATTTTGCTACAGTGTTTTTAGTTTTCAGTTTTCAGTTTTCAGTTTTTAGTTTCAGCAACAGTAAGCTCAATCCAAACGGACCCTTAGTGCATGACTTGTTTCTGAAAAAAAAAAAAAAAAAAAAAGTGTATGGTTCTCTTTGTAATTTAATATGTACGTAAATCATGATGTCTTCCTTTGGAATATTATCTTCTTCTTTTATTAATTATTTTTGAATGAAAAAAAAAAAAAAAAATTTTTGGTATGAACTCATCGATCCTGTACCACATGACAGCAACGAATAATATCACGCGTATCACACAGTCTATACAAGTCTTGTTGGGACTATCGCTCGAATTACTCATCTATAAGTGCTAGGACAATGACTCTATCATCAAGCCACACTCAGTACAGTAAATATTATCTTCTTGGAGTCTTCAACGGGGATATTCTTTAACGGGATATTCCTATTCATCATACTTGCAAAACCTTTGAAACAAAACATGTGCAATGGCCTACCAACTAATTGCTAGTATTAAATTTGGTACCAATTATTATCGTACACGTGTATTCGCAAAACCAACAATCATAAGGTCAATTCTGTTCCACTTAATTTTTTTTTTTTTGAGGGTCCTGTTCCACTTAATTTAATTGTCTAAGTTTTTGTCCCTAAGATCCATTGCCGTCTATATTATTAAAAAAAAAAAAAAAACAATTATTAATGTCTTTATCTAATCGATATAATAACAATTATCGCCACCTACCGTATACACTATAAATAAAAATAAATAAAATAAAATGTTCAGCTGGAACCATTGTGGTCTGCACTGCATATATTTATTTAAGCTGAAAACTAAAATATCTTCATATAACAATTATTATTAATGTCTTTGTCTATGCTTGGAAGCATTATCGAGCAGTTGAGTTTTATTAAATTTACAATTTCTCAACAACCATTGAAATAAACAGTCATATGTTCACATGCAATTAGTCATTTGTAAAACTCAATTATAATTCTTTAATTCTTCACGCGGAACCACTATTAAACGACTCTCTCACAAACAGCCATTTGTAACTCAATTATAATTCATTAATTCTTTATTTATTTTTTTAATGAATTCCTTCTCTCTCTATCTCTCTCTCTCTTTATTTTATTTTAATTATTATTGAAAAAGAGTCTCTCTCCCTGTCCTCATCAGAGGTTGAGAACGAAGTTGGCTGCCCACGATAACCGTGACCAACAAGGGAGGTCATACTTTGATTAGTTTAATAACAGTTGGATTGATAAAAGAACACGTGAAATCTTATCTGTAACACTGTAACATGTTTTTTTTTTTCTTTTATGGGAAATCGTATCGTGGTTGTTATGAGCATATTTTTTTGAATTTGAACATTGTAGCCTCTAATATAAAAACCAGTAGTGTTGCTCTTTAATAATTAGTTTTTGAGTAGTTGGGAGGTCAGAATTTCCTCAAATTAATTAATCTTATCTTATTTTGATCTTTGTAATCTATCCAAAGATAGCCACCATTGGTAAGGACACCAATTTTATGATTACTTTGGTGAGCTCACTATACTGCAGCGAATGGAAATGGTGGAGGAGTTCCAACTAAGGTTTGAGCATCTCTTGGCTAAGATTTGGGATCTCCTGTCCAAACGCCAATGTGACGGTTGGTCAGCCTTCCGATTTAACAACAATTGTGTTAGCTCACTTGTTCAAACCCAATAACCTCCCTAAGGACACTCTCTAGTATCACCTCCAATCATTGCAAAAGCCAATTCTCCTACAAACAAAAAGGAAGGTGGTTTTGGATGTCCCAGTTGAAAAATTATCGATAACCTTAAGAATTCAATTTCATGGGTTAATGTCCATAATACTAATATCCCCAAATTGGGCATAAACCCTAACTCGATTTAAAAATAATAATAATAAATCCTTCAAAGCTCTCATCAAATTGGGCATTTAAGGAAGTGGCTTATGAAATCTCATGACAAGGGCAATGGCAAGGAATCCAAGCTTGCAAATCCTACCCCAACCTATAAATCATAGCCCGAAGAACCGGTGGGTATCCTTACATTTTTATCTTGCATCCTTACATTAGTATTAGTAGAACTAGTGTAGGGGCCTTTTCTGTGTGATATGGTATGTTGGACTGCCTCCTGTGGTAATGGACTGGGCTGCCTCCTGCGGTGATGGGCCTTAGTGTTTCTGAGTAAGGGAGCTGGGGCCGGTCCAATTGTAACTCAACTTGGGCCGGTTTGTGCACAAACTTATGCCTTGTCTGCCAGGAGCAAGTTTACGGCAAGCAGAACTGTTGCAGATGAATTACAGCAGGCGGAACTGCTGTAGACGAGTTACGGCAGGCAGATATAATAATAACTAAAATAGAGTATTTTGACTTATTTAAATAAATAGCTATGTATTCCCTACTTAATAAAGCATGATTACAGTCATAATGATATCGATCACAGAGAAGAACGAAGAAAATAATACTGGTTAATTTAAATGGGCATAAATTAAGTTTTAAGCTTAGTCTGTCGCAGCAAAGCCAAAGAGGGGAGAACGCCTCTTCTCAATAAAAATAACCCCCTTAGGAAAAGGATCCTGCAGTGGAGATTAAGGGCTTTGAGGGAGTCGGACCTAAATGGTTGTTGCCCAAAAGAAAAAGTCCTTGTTTGCGTTTTGGAAGAAGGTAAGATTTGAAGGGGGAGAGGGAGAAAACGATCTATGGATGTATGCCCTCTTTGAAATAACTCTCGTTTTTCTTAGTTTTTTTCTTATCTTTTTTCTTTCTTCTTGCTCTGTTTTCTCCTTTTTACTCAAGAAAATATGCTTTGTTTTTCGATCCCCCTACAGGGCACGGCAAGAGCCTTTTTATAGTGCCTGCTGCGACCATGGTTTTACCATTTTGCCCTTTAACCGCCTTTGTCTGGTTTGGGCATACTTGCCGACCACCAGAGGTGTGTGCCACTCACCCTTGTCAGACAGAGGCAGGTTTCAGTTCACCCCCTGCCGTAGCACTTCTTTCCTGCCACAGTATAAATGCTTTCTCTCTCTACTCTCAGAGCATGCACCAACGGTTCCCCCTTAAACTTGCCTCTTTTGGGTGGTTTATCATCCTAACAGGACGTACCTCCCAAAAGAGGGTTGGGCAGGAGCCGTAAATAGGTCTTTTCCCCCCTCCCCACCACCAAACCACACCCCCTTTACCTCTTACCTCTGGCCCATGGCCCCACCATGTCCTATATTGGCTGGGTACAGGCTGGTGGTGTTTGGGCCTTGCGCGTGCTTCCCTTTCAAATCTGTCCAAGAGTCTGCCTGCTGCTTATGCGTCTGTCGTGACCTGGAGACTCTCCGTCTGCGTTTTCCTGGCTTTTCATGTGGGCTTTCCTTTGGTTTTTCGCTCCATTCAGGAGCTGGGCCTTGTATGATAATGGGCTTCACATTTCCTTGGTCTACTTTTGATTTTCCTTACTGCCTGCCATGTTGAACTGTTATTCCTGCCGTAATAACTCAATCTTGTTGGACCCTCCTTTTGGGCTAGCCGTTTATCTCTTTTCTCAGTGGCCTATTGTGGGCACTATTTTGCTTTTACTCATGGGCTCCTATGTCCCTTTGGGCTTTTCCTTTGGACATCCATAGTCCGATTGTTTTTCTTGGGCTTCCTTGGCTCGTTTGTTAATTCCACACTCCCATGGGCTTTTTACTAATTTCATTGGACTTCCCCGGCCCAATAACCTTATCCTTATCTTTGGAGTTCATGGGCCTGCCATAAACTCCTTACTTTCTTAGTTTACAATTGCCTTGGGCCTGCGGCGGCCCTTTCTCACTTTTTTACCTCATACTCTGCCCATGGGATGCTACTTCTTTCTTTCCTAGCTTCTTCGAGCCCGCTTGCCTTTTCAAGACCCATTTATTCATTTGTTGGGCCTGTGATCCATTATTCCTGCCGCTTGGGCCTAATGGGTTCTTTGCTATTTATCTTGTCAATTCTTTGTGGCCTTCATTATTGGGCTTTTCTGTCTACTGGGCTTCCACAAATGGCCCTCAACATTTAGCCCCTTAAACATATGAAACGTTCCTGCGATTCATATGAGAATGAAAAGGCGTTTTTGCCCTTCTCTCATCTTTTTTTTTTTTTTTTTTTTTTTTTTTTTTTTTTTTTTTTTTTTTTTATTTTTTGCGGGTCTTTTTTTAAGCTGTGGACCCCTTCTTATTCATACATATATTCTCCTTCCTACCGTGAACAGGGTTGTCTCTTCGATTTTCCCAGTTTGGCAGTTATTTTCAAAACAGAGCCGCCGCTTCATTAATTCCATTCCCTTCTGATGGCTGACCCGTCACCTCCTTTTGTGCTGATATTAATGACCTGATTATTTAAGGAGAAATCCTCCTGCACTTTAATCACAAACTCTTTCTTTTCCCAAAACACACACTCTCCGTCTCTTACTCTCCTTCTCCCTTTCAAACACCCATACTCATCTTCTCCGACTAAGCCTCATCACCATGTTGCCGGTGAAAAGTCAAAGCTCTTCCCACCGCAAAGGAAAGGCGGTTGCTTCTGATTCTCCTGCCGTTCCTGAGGAGGTGGATCGTTCCGATTCGAAGCGGTCCGCTGAGGAGGAGACGGAGCGTGACCCTGACAGCGAATGCGCTCCCTTACTCGACCCTTGGTATGAAGTTAACCGTCACTTCCCAAAAATCCCCGGTGACTATGTACCGCCGCCACCGGGTCATGTATTAATCACTCTTGTCCGGCGAGACCTCGACTTTTCTTGGGCACCTTTGGCATCTTCAATCCCCGATCTGTCCATTCGCCAAGGGGTTTCGCTTCCTGTACCCCTTCATTTTGAGTTTGGGTCCGGCACATCCTCGGGTTGGAAGGAATGGGTTAACAGCGAGCTTTCCGACACGGGTTTCATGGGTTTGTTACAGCGAGCCGGCGTTTTGAAGGCCGTAGTCTCGTCCCGTTGCTTGTCGAACTTCCGGGACCTCTATAACCTCCGTCATTTGGTCCGGCAATGGTGCACCACCACCCACACCTTCTTCTTCTCATGCGGCGAACTCACCGTGACTCTCGAAGAAGTGGCTAACCAGTTGCTTTTGCCCATTCTCGGCGATACCGATCCTGCTGCCTTAGAGCTTTCTCCTGAGGAAGAGGCCATTGAGGTTGAACTGAAGAAAAGGATGGCCAGCAACGCTAAGTTGTCTTACTGGGTGAGTTCTTCTTCTAAGTTTTTTGCTACCGCCCGCCGTGCGGCTTTTATCGCGTTTTGGCTTTGCAAGTTTGTTTTTGGGTCCCACCCCCACTATACCATAAAACCTTTGTACTTTCTTTTGGCAATCAAAATATCTGCGGGGGTGAGCCTGCCGCTGGCTCCTATGTTCCTGGGGCACTTGTATGTTCAACTAGATATCCTCCGTAATGATGAGAGCCAGGTTGGGTCCTGCCACATTGTCACTTCTTCCGTTCATTGCCCTATACTTCAGCAGTGGTTGTTTGAGCGTTGTGCTCAATACTTGACGAAATGTAGACCTGCTTGGTTTGCCAGAGAGAAGTACCAGAGTTGTCCAAGAGTGATTACCGATTTTTATGGTAGGTTTGAATCTGATTTCCCGCTTGCTTTTTGTTGGTCGGGTTTGAAGCCGATTGGCTATTTTGTGGTCGAGTCTTTTGATGGGAGTGTGGGCTTCTCTTGGAGAGCCTATAGAAATTTGGGTAATGATTATACTTGTGCGGATTCTGTTATGGGTTCATTTGTTGACACCGTTGGGACTGCGACCCCATTGGTCTGCTTTGATGAAACTGGGATTACCTATCTTGCCGCTACCAATGCCAGTTGATTGCCCTATCTAGCCGATGAAGGCATTAGATTTGTTCACTATCCTGCCAACCGGGTGAGGAGGCAGTTTGGACTGGATCAAGACATCCCTGAGGACATTTCTTCCCTCATGGGAGCTCCTAATTCAGTCCGTCCTTTCCTGCGGCAAACTGCCTTTGACTTTTGGAAGAAACGTTTCAACGCCATTACAGTCCCCGGTTCGCTAAGGGAGGGTGTTTGCACTTTTCTCATGCACGGCTACTGGCATGCAGTAATGGATTCATTTGTGGCTGAGTTAGCGAGGAGTCGTGGCTTCTCCCTTATTCCTCCTGAAGGGTTAGGCATGGTTGCCTCAGTTAACCCCCGCCTGCTGCTTCCCTCTAAATCTGTTGTGGCGTATGCTAGGAAACAGAGCCGATCAGCCATTTTCGAATGGGACGCAGAGAAGAAAGGATGGTTTTGGCATGCTGGCGACTACCCCCCTGGTTGGGAGAAAAAAGTTAAGGTAATCAATCTTTCTGTACCGAGCAAGAAAGCGCCTGCCAAACCCAAGTTTGCCGGCAAAACCAAGTCTGCCACACCACTGCCTCCTGCAGGTGCTCCGCTGGCTAGCAGGACTCGTGGTAGCAAAAGGAAAACTACTCCTTACCCCGCTTCTGCCACTGAACGGAGGGTAAGTTATTTCTCCCCTTTTCCTTTTTTTTTTTTGTTTGACAAAATTTCTCAATCGTCTTGCGGCTAACTCGCCAATTTCTTCTGCCTCTTTCCTTTTAGTCTAAGCATAAGGAAGATTCATCAGTCACCCGCCCCATTTTACTTGATGATCCTTAGTCTGAGGTGAGTCCCTTTTCTCCACTTCTCTCTTCTTTCTTTTTCGCACGCATCTGCCACGGGTCTTTTGCTTTTTTTTTTTTTTAACACAAAACTTTCTTTTTTAGGAGGAGTCTGAGCCTCTGTCCATATATCGCCCCACCGCTGAGGAGATTTCCGCCTCCATGGGTGTGCCTATGGAAGGATTTTTTGATGGGGCCGAGGCGGTATTAGCGACGCCTGCCCTTCCTGCTACACACAAAGACTCCTGCAAAAACCCCCACCCCTTTTGCCGAGTCGGTACCTAGAGAGGATACTCATGTTGAAGGGGTTGGTGAGACTACGCCCTTGCCTGCTGAGAGACCCACTCCTTTAGAGGGAGCCATTCCTCCTGTCGTTGTTCAAGCCAAAACTACTTCTCCCGTTCTGCCGCTAGTGATTTCAACTAGTGACCCTTTTGCAGCTATTTCCCAGGCTGCAAAGGGTAGTGCTTCGCTTGTTGTTACTCCTTCCTCTATACCCGGCTCCGCTACCCGTGGTCCTGATCCGGGCTTATCTTCAGAGGGATCCGATGACATTTTTGAGGATCCTGATGATGCACCCGTGTTGAAAAAGAGAATTTTTGACTTTGATGAAGAGGGGAGTGCTTCGCCTGAGCCTAACTTCATGGGTATGTATCTTCCTTTCCCTTTTTTCTTCTTTCTGCATTTGCGTTTCATTTGCATACTTATCTCCCCACTTGCAGAAACTTCTGAGGGGCCAAGAATTGCAGTAGGCGTGGGAATGATTGCTCTTGCCGCACTTGTAGCACCTATTCCTGCCGCACCTTCAGTACCTGTTTCAGCCGTACCTACTACCCCTGTTTCAGTACCCGTTTCTGCTACACCCGTAGCCCCCATTCCTGGTTATTTTGGCACTCTTTCTTTCTCTTCCTATTTCATCCCTTTTTCTTTCGCAAGTCTTTTCTTCCCGTACCATTTTTTTTTTTTTTTTTTTTTTTTTTTTATTTTGCCTTGCTTTCCCCTTCTTTTTTGTTGTAGGTCCACTTCCTACTATCCCTTCTCAGTTTGAGGCGGGTAGTAGTTCTGCTGCCGTCTCGGATGATGCTGCATCTTTCTTTGTCCGTTTTGACGAGTCGGAGGTTAACGACCTTGGTCCGGCAGATTTCTGGGCTTTCGGTCCTCCCTACGTGGACTTTTATGGCTTTCGAGTCCCTGAGGACTGCGTCTCACACTTGGTGATGCTCTATAGTCGTCATGGGAATTTTATGCGGGAGTTCCGCCTTGGCCGCTCTTCTAGGGAGCATTTCTTGCAGATGCTGGGATGTGTGCTGAATGACATCAAGCATAACTTCATCGACTCTGTTTCTGCCGGGAAGATCCTGTAGTGGAGGGCTGCGATACAGGAGCTCATCAGTGTGGGATTCGCTGTGGAGTTTATTCTTGAGCATCTACATGAGATTGCCCGGGCTTTTTTCATGAGGAGAGTCCAGCCAGCTGTGGAGGCCATAGACGCTCGCATTGAGCTTTTGAAGAAGGAGGTGGCTGATTTGGAGGGTCGCCGTGAGCGTCTTCTTTTCGGCGTTGGTGGACCCAATCGCTTTGGAGATCAGTGTCTCATTACTGGACTTCATTGATGAGAGCCCTGTTTCCTTTCCTTTTCTTTGTTTCTCTGTTTTTGTCATGTTATATAGAACACTTTTATGTTTCCTGCCATAGTTACTTGGCTTGTGTTTGCCACAGTTTGGGTTTGTAATAATGCTACACTTTGCTACTTTTTCTTTACTATTGCTTTGATATGATGCTAATATTTCATACTTTTTTATTACATACTCATGAAAGCACGTTACAATTTCTTTTGTGACATAATCATTTGGATGAATAAAAGAAAAAGTTTAGTAAAGGAAACATAGACAAACAACTAAGGAAAGGGGGTCAACCGCACAACTTTCTTCTCTAAGCAAAATAACGCTTCAGCCATTTTCCATTGATGGGGTCCACCAAGTCCTTGCCGTCCATTTGAGTTAGGTGATAATACCCACTTTGATGCGCTTCTCTTATCACAAAGGGTCCCTCCCACTTAGGTGCAAACTTGGATGGTCCTGCCAGACCTCGCCTAACGTAGTCTGCCACTTTTAACACTAATTGTCCTTCCGTAAACACCCTTTCCTTGGTCATCCTGCCGTAGGCTTTAGTCATCTTCTGCTTGTATCTCCGGCTACGGTCCTGGGCTTCTTCCCTCTTTTCATCAAGTTCTTCCAGGTCTTCAAACCTTTCTGCCGTGAAGACTTCTTCCTCCTTTTCTTTTTCTTGCATCTACATCACCCTTAGGGACGATGTCATTATTTTCGCCAGACTCACTACTTCAGTTCCGTATACTAAGGAAAAGGGTGAAAAGCCTGTGGCTGACTTTGGTGATTTTCTGTATGCCCAGAGGGCATCCGGCAGGTGCATTGCCCATCCTCCTGCATATTCTTGGCTCATCTTGCTGATGATCTTTATGAGAACTTTGTTTGTTACCTCTGCCTACCCGTTCCCTTGAGGGTAATAGGGTGATGACCTATGGTGTTTGACTTGGTAGAACTTTAGCATTCTCCTCACATCACTATTGACAAATGGTGTGCCATTGTTGCAGATGATCTTGTGGGGCACCCCAAACCTCACAATTATATTTTCTTTGATGAAGTTTGCCACTGCTCCTCCTGTAGCCTTGCGGAGTGGCACTGCCTTCGCCCACTTGGTAAAATATTATGTAGCTACCAATATCCATATGTACCCATGTGATGGCGGATTGACTGGCCCTACCAAATCTAGCCCCCAAGTGTGGAAGGGCCATGGGGTGACCATGCTGTGCAAGCCTTGTGGATGGGTATGAATTAAGTTGGCTTGTACCTGACAACTATGACACTTCTTTACAAATTCTGCCGCATCTTTTTTCATGGTTGGCCAGTAGTAGCCCATCTGCAGCAGGCACCTGTAAAGGTTTTTCTTCCCCTGATGTTCACCACATTCCCCAGAATGTACCTCTTTTATAATTTCTTTAGCCTTTTCAGGACCTAAACACCTCAAAGGGTCTCCATCATATCCTTTTTTGAAAAGGACTGTGTTATGCAAGAAGTTTTAAGCTTGTACCTTTAACTGTGCCTTTGTGGCAGGACGCCTTCTGCTATGTACTGCATGAAAGGGCTTCTCCAATCCTCGCTGATGAACACAGCATAACTCTCCTCCCTGTCTGCCGCAAGCTGGCAAGTCCCACATTGGGTTTGGAATTGGTCTGCGTCTTTACCCATGCTTGGCCAATAGAAGCCTGCTCTCTAGAGTCTGCGGTAAAGACTGACTTCCCCGCAGGACCCACAAGTCTTGTCGTGTATTTCCTTCAATTTTCTCTGGGCTTCCTCCTGGCCCACGCATCTGGATAAAATCCCACCTGGCATCCTGTAGTACAGCTCTTCTTTTACCAAAGCATAGTCTTTCAATATCTTCAATTCTACTGCATCGTCTCCCTTCACCAAGGTTTCTTTTATGGGGATTCGCCAATCCTCTTCGCCCTGTTCCTCTCAGAACTTTTCCTTCAACACCTCAATGATGGATTCTTCCCTCTTGCTGACTTCTATATTAGTACTGCTCCCTTCAAAGATTATTTGTGAACCCAATGCGACCAAAGCGTCCGCAAACCAATTTTCATTTCTCGGGGCATGTTCTACCTCAAAGGTTGAGAATTTCTCTTCCATTTTCTGGGCCATTGCTCTGTATGGAGCTAGGCTGAGCTCCTTCAAGGAAAAACTTCCATTGGCCTGGCAGACGACCAAGTTGGAGTCTCCCAGTACTTTCAAATGTTTGACTCCCATTTCGAGAGCTGTGGCAAGCCCAGTTAGATAGGCCTCGTATTCCGCCGTATTGTTTGAACAGGGGAATTCCAATTTGAACGACGGAATTCCAATTTGAACGACAGTGCCACTGCCTTATCTTCTTCATGATACAGAACTACACCCACCTCTCCGGAATGGGTAGTAGAAGACCCATCAAATTTTATTACCCATTGTTCCCTGACCTCCTCTGCCATAGCTACTTCCCCTGGAACTTCATCATCCAGTGGGAATTCTTCCTCTCTTGGAAACTGCGCTAATAAATCCGCTATAGCTTGACTTTTCACTGCCCTAGGTGTCCCCATTCTCAAGTCGTATTGTGATAATTGTAGCAACCACTGGGATATCCTATCGGAGAGAATCGGCTATTGTAACAGAGCTTTAATGGCATGTGACTTAGTCATCAGCCACACTTCGTATGCCAAGAAGTAGTGACGCAACCTCTGCGAAGCGTACACAATGGCTAGGCACGCTCTCTCTGCCCTTGGGTAACGAGTTTCTACATCTTTTAAGGCATGGCTGATATAGTATATTGGCTGCTCAGTACCACCTTCGTCTTCCTGAGCGATTAGTGGGCCAATGGCGTACGAGTTGGTGGCCAGATAGAGTAGCAGTGGCTTTTTGTGAATAGGGGCCTGCACCGTGGGGAGGTTCATCATTATCTGCTGCAGCCTGTTGAAGGCCGTCTGCTGCATTTCCCCCCATTTAAAACTTTGCCCCTTCTTAAGCAACTTGGTGAAAACAGAGGTAATCGCTGCCAACCTAGGGATGAATCTCTGGATATATGAGACTTTTCCCAGGAAGCTCTTCAGTTCTTTTACTGTGGCAGGAGGTCTCATAGTTGCTATGGCCGTGGCTTTGGCCGGATCCACGTCTATGCCTTTGCTGTGAACCAAGAAACCCAAAAATTTCCCAGAGGATACTCTGAATGCGCACTTGAGGGGATTCATTCTTAGCTTAAAAGCTCTGCATTTTTCAAATACTCTTTTTAACACCCGAAAGTGTTCTTCCCTTTTTCTTGACTTGACCACTATGTCATCCACATAGTCTTCTAGCTCCTGGTGCATCATGTCGTGAAATATGACCGTCATTGCTTTCTGGTAAGTTGCACCCGCATTTTTCAGCCCGAAGGGCATCACAGTATAATAGAAATTGCCCATAGGTGTTCTAAAGGCAGTTTTCTCCGCATCCTTTGGCACCATCTTGATCTGATTGTACCCACTGAAGCCGTCCATGAATGAGAACATGGCGTTTCCTGCCGCAGAATCTATCAGTAAATCCATGTTTGGCAATGGAAATTCGTCTTTTAGACAAGCTTTATTGAGATTCCTGAAATCTACATAGCATCTTATCTGCCCGTTCTTCTTCTTTACCGGTACTATGTTGGATAGCCAGCGGGGATGCTGGATAGGCTTGATGAATCCTGCGGCTAGCAACTTCTATACTTCTTTGACTATTTGCCCCTCTATTTCTGTGTGAAATATCCTGGCAGGCTAGGCCACCGGTTTAGCCTCTGGGTCTACATTCAACGTATGTGCAACAAGCCCGGGATCGAGCCCTGACATTTCATTATATTCCCAAGCAAAAACGTCTTTGAATTCTTTTAGCAACAGTATGAGCTCTGACTTCTCCTTTTCTGTTAGACTTGCACTAATTGAGATGGGCCTTGGTTTTTGCGAGTCAGACCCTAAGTCAACCTCCTCCAATTCTTCTTCTGCCATGACCTGGATATCCTTTTCTGCCATAATTACCTCATCCTTTTCTTCTTCTTTTTCCAAACTTCCTTCAGCAATGTAACACGCCAAACTCTTGTGTTACCCCTTTTGGGTGGGACCCACTTGCATCTCACCCGTGGGCCCCACACACCTTCATAGTTTATATACAATCTTGCCATCAAGGCCCCGGACCCTGATGCACTGAGGTACTTTGTCTGGCTCTACTACAGGCGCTTCTTTCCTTTTCTTCTTTCGCGCCAGTAGCTCTCTTAAATCAGGTTCTGGGTCATCTTGAACATCTTCCCACCTAGGCACAAAGGTGCCTCGTGGCTTTGCGACCACATTTTCTCCAGATGGAGGCCATTGATCATAAAACATGGTTTCCACCAAGTGGGCTTCTGCCTGCTCGAACGGCGAAGGGTTCGCCGCTATGCGTATCATCCTGCCATTCAATCTTCCCTTCACACATTGGTGGTAGGTGGACGGGACTAGTCGGTGTTTGTGTAACCAAGGCCTTCCCAAAAGCACATGGTAAGATACTTCCGTTCTGACCATGTGGAAGCGAGCTAGAGAGGCTATAGGGCCTACTTTCAACCATAACTGAATGTGGCCTGCAGTGTACTCACCTCTCCCACCGAATCCTGTTACTTCCATCGGGCATCCTTGAATCTTTTTCTCTGAAATTCCTGCGGCTTGCAGGGTGTTCAATGGAATGAGATTTACGGAAGCACCTGTATCCACCAGGGCCTTTTTAATGGGGATTTGGTTGATAGATGCTACTAAATAGAGAGGTCTCTTATGATCTGGGTGCCCCACTTCCATATCTTCACTGCTAAATGTGATTTCTGTTGATTCCTGCAAGAGGGCCCTGTCTTTTGGCATCTCTGCTGACAGGCATTCCACCCCTGCTCCGGAGGCGATGCTTAACAAGGCCTCCGTGGCTATTTTTCTTTCTTTTGCTGTAAGTCCCAACTGGTCAAATAGACTTTTGAACTTGGCACTCTGTTGAAGAGTGGTAATCGCCGCGGCAGGCAAGGCCAAGTTTTCTTCCTCGTCTTCTCCCGAGTTTGCACATATCACCACTGCTGCTACACCCTTTCCCTTATGGTTTGGGAGTGGGTTTCTTTGGACTTTCTGCTGGGTCAGTTCTAATGTGCTTTCTTTGATCCTGCGGTGCACCAGCCTGCGGAGCGCCCAGCATTCTGTGGTGGGGTGTTGTATATAGTTGTGCAAGCGACAGAAGCGAGGATCCCTCCTTTCTTCCTCCGTAGGCTCTCAAGAAGTCTGGTTAGGTTTAAAGATCCTATTCGCTATCCATTTGTCAAGTAGTACATCCAGCTCCTTAGGAGTGCATGGTAGGGGTGGGGCTGTATCATACTCCCTCCCCTCTGTTTTCCTTCTCTGGTTTCTAGTGGACATCGACATAGCCTGCGGTGCGTTCCTCTTGTCTGAACTGGGTTTCACAGACTGAGCTGTCTTTCTAGCCTTCTACAATAGCTGTGTAAACTGGGAAATCTCCAGATTCTCCAGGACAGCTCTGAACTCCCAAATCATATTGGTCATGCACATTTCTACCAATGTCCTCTCCTCACAGTGATCATAGTGATCAAGTGCTATGTCCCTGAATCGTTTGATGTACTCCATTAGATCCTTTCCATTCCTTTGCTTCGTCGCCTGTAGAGTTGCAAGCGTCACTGTTTCTTCCCCGTGAAAGTATTTAGTGCAAAATACGTCCACCATGTCATCCCAGGTTGGGATTGACCTTGGCTTTAAACCAATGTACTAGGTGTATGCCCGGTCACATAGTGACTTTGAAAACTCCCGCAGACATAAGTTTTTGTCTACTGCGTAAGAGCCAAGGGTGTCAATGAATTTGCTCACATGCTTCACTGCACTTTCCTTCCTGCCATCGTACTGGAAAAAGGCCCTTGGTTCATACCCCTCAGGGTACGGCTTGCTGAGTACTTTTAGAGGATAAGGAGGTCTCCTTGCGTAAAATCTCTCTTTTGGTGTTCTGGCTCTCTCTTGCTCCAAGAGAGCCGCTACCTCAGCCATGGTGATGAAACGCTGTCTTACGTTCCGAGGGACACCTCCTACCAGTGTCTCTTCTCTGTCTGCCGCATGATCCAGGTCATGCTGGCTGCCTTTTTCTTTTGTTTTGTCTGCCTTCAGTTGACAGATCTCTTCCATCATCTGTTGCTGCGAGTGCTGCAATGATTGCAATACTTTGACAAACGTGTTGACATTGTCCACGGGGACTCTTGTCTGAGGCTAAGGATCAACCCTCTGTTGGCACCTTCCGTTTGGTTAAGTTGCTCTTGGTGAGGCGTTGTCGGCCTGGATTCTGCTTGTGAGGGTACGGCACTCATATTCCGTGTCGTCCTGGACTTGGGTGGCATTGTTTGCGAGGGGCTCTATTTTCTTTTCCTTTGCCCCTGTTTGCTTCCCAACTCCCCAGTGAAGTCGCCAATTTAATGTAGGGGTCTTTTCTGTGTAATATGGTATGTTGGGCTGCCTCCTGCGGTAATGGGCTGGGCTGCCTCCTGCGGTGATGGGCCCTAGTGTTTCTGAGTAAGGGAGCTAGGGCCGGTCCAATTGTAACTCAACTTGGGCCGGTTTGTGCACAAACTTATGCCTCCTCTGCCAGGAGCAAGTTTACAGCAAGCAGAACTGTTGCAGACAAATTACGGCAGGCGAAACTGCTACAGACGAGTTACGACAGCAGATATAATAATAACTAAAACAGAGTATTTTGACTTATTTAAATAAATAGCTATGTATTTCCTACTTAATAAAGCATGATTACAGTCATAATGATATCGATCACAGAGAAGAACGAAGAAAATAATACTGGTTAATTTAAATGGGCATAAATTAAGTTTTAAGCTTAGTTTGCCGCAGCAAAGCCAAAGAGAGGAGAACGCCTCTTCTCAATGCAAATAACCCCCTCAGGAAAAGGATACTGCTGTGGGGATTAATGGCTTTGAGGGAGTTGAACCTAAATGGTTGTTGCCCAAAAGAAAAAGTCCTTGTTTGCGTTTTGGAAGAAGGTAAGATTTGAAGGGGGAGAGGGAGAAAATGATCTATGGATGCATGCCCTCTTTGAAATAACTCTCGTTTTTCTTAGTTTTTTTCTTATCTTTTTTCTTTCTTCTTGCTCTATTTTCTCCTTTTTACTCAAGAAAATATGCTTTGTTTTTCAATCCCCCTATAAGGCACGACAAGAGCCTTTTTATAGTGCCTGCCACAACCATGGTTTTACCATTTTGCCCTTTAACTGCCTTTGTCTGGTCTGGGCATACTTGCCGACTACCAGAGGTGTGTGCCACTCACCCTTGTCAGACAGAGGCAGGTTTCAGTTCACCCCCTACTGTAGCACTTCTTTCCTGCCATAGTATAAATGCTTTCTTTCTCTACTTTCAGAGCATGCACCAACGGTTCCCCCTCAAACTTGCCTCTTTTAGGTGGTCTATCATCCCAGCAGGACGTACCTCCCAAAAGAGGCTTGGGCAGGAGCCATAAATAGGTCTTTTCTCCCCTCCCTACCACCAAACCACACCCCCTTTACCTCTTACCTCTGGCCCATGGCCCCACCATGTCCTATATTGGCTGGGTATAGGCTGGTGGTGCCTAGGCCTTGCGCGTGCTTCCCTTTCAAATCTGTCCAAGAGTCTGCCTGTTGCTCATGCGTCTGCCGTGACCTGAAGACTCTTCGTCTGCGTTTTCCTGGTCTTTCATGTGGGCTTTCCTTTGGTTTTTTGCTCCATTCAGGAGCTGGGCCTTGTATGATAATGGGCTTCACATTTCCTTGGCCTACTTTTGATTTTCCTTACTGTTTGCCATGTTGAACTGTTATTCCTGCCGTAATAACTCAATCTTGCTGGACCTCCTTTTGGGCCAGCCATTTATCTCTTTTCTCAGTGGCCTATTGTGGGCACTGTTTTGCTTTTACTCATGGGCTCCTATGTCCCTTTGGGCTTTTCCTTTGGACATCTGTGGTCCGATTGCTTTTCTTGGGCTTCCTCGGCCCGTTTTCTAATTCCACACTCCCATGGGCTTTTTACTAACTTCATTGGACTTCCCCGGCCCAATAAACTCCTTACTTTCTTAGTTTACAATTGCCTTGGGCCTGCGGCGGACTTTTCTCACTTTTCTACCTCATACTCTGCCCATGGGATGCTACTTTTTTCTTTCCTGGCTTCTTCGAGCCCACTTGCCTTTCAAGACCCATTTATTCATTTGTTGGGCCTGTGATCCATTATTCCTGCTGCTTGGGCCTAATGGGTTCTTTGCTATTTATCTTGTCAATTCTTTGTGGCCCTCATTATTGGGCTTTTCTGTCTGCTGGGATTCCACAAATGGCCCTCAACAACTAGTAAAAAAGGAATGTGTTAATTAATGAAGTAACAAAAAAATATATATGAGCTAAGCTTTGGAACTTATTTGTGTATTTACAATTTTTTAAAGCCTTAATTTTTCTTGGGTACAACCATCATTTAACCAACTTTAGCAAATGAGTGATAAAAAAAATAGCATCCAAATGCACACTAATTTTTGTATAAAACATAGTTTTACTTGTAGCTTTGGTTCTAGCTAGTTCAAAATGGATTCCCGTATTTTGTTATGTGTCTATGCGTTAAACCTGAGTTTAAGTTTCTAAGTTTCGGGAAAAATTGGGAAGATAGAATAGAATCCAGCTTTTGATATGTGTCAGGTCAAAAATGAAAAAAATATTTTTGAGGGTTATTGTTTTCTATTAAGTAGATATAAATTGAAGGTACTGATCATCACCTAGTGCATATGTTTGGTTTGCTATATATCTTGACTTACTAACACATGAATGCACCAATGAGGTTTGGGTCTGTAAGGTTGAATTTATTCAATCATGTGTTGGCTTTATTCTGTGCCAAATTTGTTTGTAATTTAGCAATTAGATACCATGTATTTAGGTGGGAATTATGTAAGGGTAGTATGTGAGAGAGTGTAAAGAAAGCTCAAGATGTGTGTACTCAAGAAAAGCCTCACGACTGGATCTCGCAATTGGCTCGTAACTAGCAAGTCACTAGAATGGCACACGTGTGAAGCATATAGGGGGAGCTGAAGGGTCACGACAGCTGGAGTACTACAGGACAAAACTTCCAATCTGGCCAAGCAATTAGCTCACGATGCCAGGCAATTAGCTCGCGACTCGTTCCAGTCGCGAGCTCGAGTTGCTAGAATGCCCTGTTTGGTTGTAACTGGCTCTTCGCATTCCTCATACACCTTACTATAAATATCCTTATACCCACAAAATATAGAGAGTTTCTAGAGAGAATTTTGAGAGAGAAACCCTAGAAAAAAAAAAAAACAAGATTGACTCATTCACAATCTTCATTCTTTGATTCTCCAAATTCCTTTACTCTCACCATTTCCATTAACATATCTTTGAGAGGTATATTTAGCCAAATCCTATATCATCATACCCATATTAGTAAGGAGGTATTTTGGTGCTTGGGAAGCAGTTCAGAAGGGACCAATTCATTTGGTTGATGCAATGGGCGATTGCAGAATCCGGTAAGCTAGAGAAGACAAGGTTTGGCGTAACCCTGTTAAAACAAGAATCTTGGAGATATTTTGGTGCTTGGGAAGCAATTCAAAATGGAGCAATTCATTTGGTTGATGCAATGGGTGATTGCAGGATCTGGTAAGTTAGAGAAGACAAGGTTTGGTGTAACTCTATTATAGTAAGAAGCTTAGAGGGTTTAGGTGCACTGGATAGATTAAGCTTGGAGGGTCTTCTGCTATTCATGTATCCCAACTTTATTCTCTAATGGATTATTGACCGCTTAGAGGGCGGTGGAGAGGTTTTTCACCTAGTACTTCGATTTCCTCTTCGATAACATATCGCCGTGCTATCTTTGTGTTTGCATCTCTCTTCCTTTACTCTTTAACTTTTAATTACTGCTGTGATTGTATTTAATTATGGTTTAGAGTGTGTTACCAATTTGGTTATAGCTTATATTTCATATTCCGCACATATATTGTTTGATTATAAGCTTGTGTTGGTATTTTTGTATTTGGGAGTCTAAACGTTCATAGGTGCTTTACACATTATTTGAATTTTGAGGGTCAAATGGCACTTCCTCCTCTGATAAGAATATGAAAAGTGTGAGATCATGGTTCAAACCCCATTGGGTGCGTCCATAACTTACCAAAATAATAAAATAAAAAATAAAAAGCTTTCTAACACGTGAATGCTATTGACAAAACTGGAAAACATGAAATATGCATGACTATATGTTTTTTACCTTCTCTCTCTCTCTCTCTCTATTTATTTATTTTATATTTGGGACAAATGCAAGCCCATGCAAGCCAAGAAAGTTCAGGTAGAAGGAAATAGGTATTTTCTTACTGACAAACAAAAGCTAAAATGGCCTCTGGTATAATTGTAGTGAAAAGGTTGCACCTCCACTTTGGTGTGAAGCGTTATTTGTGATCGTGGCGTATATTGTAGAAGAAGATGGAGACATCATTATGGATTTAGAGCAAATGGAAGAGCAAGAAACACCAAGTATATATCTCACTACATGCCATTAGAAATGACTATGCACCCAAGACAAAGAAGGTATCAAGTTAAATTAATTCCACACTGGCTACAATCCTTTCTGACTTGGGTAGCTAACATAACAACTGACTAAAAGTTAGAGGAACTGAGGTAGTGGAACTAGAAACTAATCTAACAGTTTGGCGGGGGTTTGGTTGATCAATAGTAGGGGCTTTCACTCTCAACTCTTCTTCGGAACAACTTGATTTGTATGTATTTGGTATCGACTTATTTAATTACACTCTAAAATGTTGGTAGAAAGTGTGGTTTTAAAACACTTTACATGAAAACTAAAAACTAAATTTGTCAAATAAGTTGGAGGCAAACAGTGAAAGCCCTTTATTTTGGTGAGGATTTTTTGTTTTTTATTTTTTATTTTACCAATTATACGGTTTCAAATTAACTCACACTTTTTTTCCCTCAAACAACAACAACAATAATAATAATTCACATTTTAAAAGGAGTGATGTATTTTATTGATTCATTGAAAATTTTATTTTATTAATTAGGATTAATTATTAATTTGATCCTTCAACTATTGGGTAAAATTCAATTTTGTCCATCTACTATTAATGAGCTACAGAACCTTATAAGTTGAAATTCATACACCATTGAAAAAGACAAGAAAGAGGATTCAATGGAATGCCACAAAAGAATCAAATTGCGAGATGGAATTATCAAAATAATTACATTGCAACAATTTTGTTGTGGTTGTTTTTGTCGCATTTCCACGCATCATTTTAGGATGGACTTAACTCTTGGACTTGGATTCAATATATATGGCAGGCCGAGCCCACTACCCATGTCAATCACTCATTGGGGGTGATAGATAGTGGTATGTCTTGGAAACTCACATGAAGACAATAAACCCACAAATGAGTAAGTAATCCAAATTCCATGATAGTCGCAACTTGCTTTAGAAAACTGCTACGTTTACAACATTTCCATAACAAATCTTAGATGATAGGTTGTTATTAGTTCTAATTTGAATCTATAATTAAAATTATTTTTTTACCCATCAATAACAATCTACCACATAGTATTTGTTGTGAAAATGTTGTGGATATAGTATTTCTCCTTTAACCCTCATAAAAGTGGATAATTGAGAGAGAGAGAGAGAGAGAGAGAGAGAGAGAGAGAGAGAGAGAGAGAGAGAGAGAGAGAGAGAGAGAGAGAGATCATGCTATCAAACAAAAGGAAAGTATGATTCAATCCTATTGTATATAAGACCATGAATTGACTTAAGCGAGTAAGTAAATATGAGTTGTTAAGGGTAAGTATAATTTGAGTTAATACTTTTATCTAGTCATGCCTTTATAAAGGATTAGGGGAATGTCCAAAATCCATTTTAGTAAGTGGGGGATTGTCTTTAGTTGTTGGTTTTCGAGTGCATGGCAACCTTGAGCATTAGGTTTCAATATTGGAGATCGAAATAATCCGGTTTGGTGCTAATTTGGATAAAATAATAATCCAAATCCCTTTTAGCTCACATTCATGGGAGGAATGGCCCATCCTATATCTTCCAGATTTAGGGGATTATGTCAGTTAGAATTAAATGGTGGAAGCAATATAGTTGAGATTTATGGTAATATAGCATGTGAATTGGGCTTTGCAAAATGTGTTCAGCTTACAAGTGTGTCACTCTTGAGCTCATGGATGTTGTAACTTGTAAGTGCTCTAGTCCATTCTGCAATCTTTCTCTTGGACCCATGGGTGATCTAAGAAAACACTTTTCTACTCTCTGAACCTCACTTTCTCTTATGTTTATGTTTAACCTCATACTTGCACTATCACATGACATGAATTTGTGATCCAAAATCCTCAATTAATTATTTTATCTATTAATAAATACTATTAAAAATTCTTAAATTAAACCTAAAATAAATTTAGCTAACCTAATTGAACATATATATAGGTGCTATTCATTTTAAGAAATCAAGCTTAGATATACAAAAATGAAAAACCTCAAATTAAGAGAAGATACCCTTTTATAATTAATCATATTCCTTTGATCAACTCACCAAGTTCACCATTCAAAGCTACAATTGAGTTGGGTACCTCAATTTCGTATATGAACATTCAGTTTGCCATCAAAATGCTCTAATCATCAAAAACCCCAAAATTTGGATCAAAGTCTTAATGTTAATGATTTTCATTTTTTATTACTTTAAAAAAATATGATAAGTTTACTAAATTAAAGTTATAAATATTTTCTTGCTAATCTGGTTAAAATATTATTGGATAGAAAATTTCTAATTTAACGTAATAAATATAATACCTAAATACCTATTTTTCATTAGATAACCTTAACCTACTTGGCTATAATTTGACCTAATTAGAAGTTCTAAACTTTAATTAGAATTCCTTAAGAATTCAATTTCATGGGTTAATGTCCATAATACAAATATCCCCAAATTGGGCATAAACCCTAACTCACTTGTTTTTAAATAAATCCTTCAAAGATAACACTCTTATCAAATTGGGATTTAAATCATCAATTAGGGCTCTTAATTACATGTTTGCATGATCAAGTCAAAAAATTTATAACCAAAATAAATATAAATTCAAACACTTGATTGCATTAACCAATAAAACACAAATTGAAATAGTATTATAATTTTTATGAACAATTAATTTCAATTATGTATATAAAATTAAATATAAAATTAATTGATAAACCTAATGTACTTATCTTTATACTGTATTTAAGTTCAACCCAAATATATAAACTAAAATATACAACTAGTTCTTTGTCCACCCTTTGGAACCATTATTGGGTAGTGGGGTAACTTTGAGTTTTTCAAGCGAAACCACGTTGGAATTGTTATTATATTAAGAAATGATATGTTCACAATATTCTCATAACATTTTTACAATAAATTTTAAGTGACAAGTTGTTACTGGTTGTTATTGTTAAGACAAAAAAATAATCTTAGTGTTAAATTCAAATTTGAACTAATAACAACTAACTACTTATAATTTGTTGTAAAAATGTTATGGACGTAACACCACTTTATTATATTTGCAAGTTCTCACTAAAATCTCTCACTAACGGTCATATGCTCACATGCATGAAGTCATTTGTAAAACTCGATTATGGTTCTTTAATCTTCACGCGGAACCAAATCTGTCACAAACAGCCATTCAACTCGGTACAGCTTTGATTGTGGAACTAAACACTCACAAGTGTTGCGTGGATTCGTGAGCATTGCCCATGTTTGTTTAATTCACGTGAAGAATAAACAACCATATTTGAGGAGTGGGGCTGTTGTAAAGTAGTAATTATTTAGTTCATAAAAAAATAAAAAAATAAAAAAAAAATAAAAAAATAAAGTAATCGTTTTTGAGCAGTGGAGCCGTTGTTCACATTTATCTGTTTATTTCTAAAGTGGACTCTTGACTTTACATAACTAGCCAGGTCTTCCTTCTTCACAGCCACCTTAATCTTCCTCCTCCGATATTTCAAACTACTGTCTCTATCAGCTAAGTTTGCTACGTTTTCTTTCTTCCAACAAGAAGAGATGGCTGATGCAATCCTGTATGGCGTTGTGCAGACGATCATTGAAAGCTTGGGCTCCTCTACTCTCCTACCGATTGGATCGATTTGGGGTGTCAAAGATGAGCTTGAACAAATGAAGAACACTGTTCTCACTATTCAAGCTGTACTCAAGGATGCGGAGGAGCAACAGGTCGAGAATCACCAAGTCAAGCACTGGCTCATGAATCTCAGAGATGCAGTTTATGATGCGGATGACTTGTTGAGCGAGTTCACCACTCATGTGTTGCAGCAAAAAGTGATGGATGGTGATAAAATTGTAAAGAAGGTACGCATTTTATTTTCTGGTTCAAACCCACTTGTTTTTGGTTTTCAGATGGCTTGCAAAATAAAAGCCATGAGGGAGAGGCTTAATGATATAGCATATAATAGGAACAATTTCCAGTTGAAGTCAGTACATAACCCTTTAGAAACACGGGTTGTGATTAGGGGGAGGGACCAAACTCACTCATTTGTACTGGAAGAAGAGGTTATCGGGAGAGAAGGGGATAAGGAGGCCATCATAACTCTATTGGGCCTTGAAGTGGAAGACAATGTTTCATTCATATCTATAGTGGGAATTGGTGGGCTAGGGAAGACCACACTCGCCCAATATGTATATAATGATGAGAAAGTCAAAAAATATTTTGAGTTAAAGATGTGGGTATGTGTTTCTGATGTCTTTGACTTAAAAATAATTGTTGAAAAGATAATTGCATCGGCAACTGATGAAAAACCTGAAAACCTTGAAATGGATCAATTGCAAAATAAACTTCGCAAAAATCTCAACCAAAAGAAGTACTTACTTGTATTGGATGATGTTTGGAATGAAGATAACGGGAGTTGGTGTGATTTGAAAAGGCTTTTGATAGGTGGTGCAAAGGGAAGTAAGGTGGTGGTAACTACTAGGACCAAACTGGTTGCAGAAATTACAAGCACAATCTCACCATATGTTTTAAAAGGCCTATCAAAGAGTCAATCTTGGTTATTATTGAAGCAAATGGCATTTAAAAAAGTGCAAGAGACTATCGATCCTAATCTTGAAGCAATTGGAAAGGAAATTTTAGAGAACTGCCGAGGAGTGCCTCTTGCTATAAAGACAATTGGGAGGGTCTTATACTTTAAAAACACAAAAGATGAATGGTCATACATAAAAAATAATGAACTTACAAATGTTACTCAATCAAAGAATGGTATTTTACCAGTTCTAAAATTGAGTTATGATCATCTTCCATCACATTTGAAGTGTTGTTTTTCATATTGTTCATTGTTTCCCAAAGATTATTTGATTGATAAATTGACATTGATACAACTATGGATAGCACAAGGATTTATACAATCACCACAGGAAAACCTACAATTAGATGTTGCCAATGAGTACTTCATGGATCTACTTTGGAGATCCTTCTTCCAAGAAGAAAAAGAAGATGAAGGCATGAATAGGAGGTTTAAAATGCACGATTTAATCCATGATCTTGCACAATATGTATCAAAGACTGATTGTACACTAGTTGATTCCAATGCAAAAAATGTGAAAGAAAAAGGACACCATCTATCATTTCCATTTTACAATGTTTCATTCTTTGCAGAGAATTTTAGCATGTTGGCTAAAGCAAACAAGGTACGAACATTTATATTGGCATACAATAAGTGGAAATATGATCAGGGAACAATTGAAGAATCAATTCTCAAAAAACTTATTTCTACTTTTAAATACTTGCGTGCATTAGACCTACATGGTTTAAATATGAAGATGTTGCCAAATACCATAGGTACATTGATGCATCTAAAGTACCTTGACCTTTCCTCTAATAATATCGAGGTTCTCCCTAGTTCTATTACAAAATTGGTGAATTTGCAAACATTAAAGCTCTGTAAGTGTGGAAAGCTTAGGGAGTTACCGGTAGATATTCAAAAATTGGTTAGCCTCAAGCACCTTGACTTAGAAGATTGTGAGAAATTGACTCTGCCATGTGGATTAGGGCAATTGACTTCTCTTCAAACATTAAACTTACTTGTTGTGAGTAAGGGTCCTGTAGGTTCTTCCAGGCATTGCGGTGGGCTAGCAGAATTAAACAAGCTAAATGACTTAAGAGGAAAATTAGAGATTAAAAATTTGGCATGGTTGAAAGATGCCATCCCAGAATTCAAGGCTGCAAATTTGAAGGACAAGCAACGTCTCAGTGAGTTGAAATTAAGGTGGAATCCAGAGGGTGATGATGGTGTAGATGCCAGTGATGATGAAAATTCCATGGATAGCCTCCAACCACACGAAAGTTTAAAATCTTTGGAAGTGGTTGGGTACATGGGTGTGAGAGTTTCAAGTTGGCTTTCATTCTTAACAAATCTCATTGATTTATCTATATCCAATTGTAAGAAGTGCCAATATTTGCCACCGTTGTATCAACTCTCAACTCTCCGAAAGCTAAGCATTTGGTTTATGGATGATCTAGAGTACATGACAGACAGGGATATGAATGATGAGATATCTGCTTCACTGGCATCACCATCAACATTTTTCCCATCCCTTGAGACACTCTTCCTTTGGGATTTCCCAAATCTAAAAGGATGGTGGAGGAGGGATAAGGGGAACGAGGCAACAACGACATCAACAATATCATCATCATCAACTAATCACTATCACCAACACATGCCATACTTTCCACGTCTTTCTTTTTTTCATTTCAGTTATTGCCCTAAGATGACTTGCATGCCGCTATTTCCAAATCTTGAAGAAGAGCTTCAATTAATGAATAGCAGTTTGAAGGCATTGGAAGAGACAATAGAGATGAATAATACGGGAGGAAGGGCTTCTTCATTTCCATCCTCTTCCTCTTCCTCCTCCTTCTCCCCTCCTCTCTCCAAATTAAAGAAATTATGTTTGTGGGAGATGCAGGAGTTGGAGTCTCTACCAGAGGAGTGGTTTAAAAATCTAACTTCTCTTGAGATATTAGTGATTTGGGAGTGTCCCAATCTGAAGTCACTTCCCGAAGGGATGAGTCATCTCACCTCTTTACAGAGGTTGGAAATCATGGGTTGTCCCCAATTAAAGCAAAGATGCGAGAAGGAAAACGGAGAGGATTGGGATAAGATTTCTCACATCCCAAATCTTAGAATCTACTAATTTGAGAAAAGTTGAACTACTGCATACGCTTCCCTTGTATGTTCTTCACTCTTCTCTAATTTTATTTTATTTTTAAAAACTTCTTTTATAATTTCAGTAATTCCAAATGCAAGATTTTGAAAGCACAAGCAAAACCAAAATTAAAAAAACTCTATAATTTCTTTTCCCACACACAAATAAATAAATAACAGAACTTTACATTTTCTTTTTCTTTTTCTTTGCCTAGATATAGTTTGGGCCTCATTATCTGGGTTTCTAAATGTGTGATTGATGCTGAAATTGCAGAAAGAACAAAAGGATTTCAAATGGAAAGAAAGGAGGGAAGAAGAAAGCGTAAGTGTTATAAAAGCAAAACTCTAAATTTTGTTTATTTTCTTTGAAATTGGGATTTCATTCATTTGTTTTGATTTTAGTTGCTTTTATGTAAAAACTTGAAATTTTATACAAAAATTTTCTGGGTTTCTTTTAAAATATACATTTTTTTACTTGTTGGGTTCTATTAAAACAAGTATGGCTTTTTGACTCCTTCATTGCGCTAGAACCACTGTTGATTCAACCTGCTTTTTGTAAACAAGTATACTGATATATTGTATTAATAATTATGTTTAAGGATTTTTAGGTTGAGATTAGGTTAAAGAATAGCTGGATATGGTTATAAACTTAGGAGAACAAATGCACAAAGGAGAGTATGGAAGAAAAGGAAGAAGAAAAAAACAGAGAGGGTAAGAGAGAGATGAGACAAGATTGCCTCAGAATCAGAAGGAGGCCTTTTTTGGAGTTTTAGCTAGAAAATAATTACTAGAATCTTTATTGTTAGTTGGGTGCAACCACTTAAAATTCTAATTATCGATGTTTTTAGTTGTTTGTCCATAACTTGCTTAAATGGAGATGACATCTACATAGTGTTTTATTTTATTATATTTTTTTGCTACTTATCTTTTGGAAAATTTATTTACTCTTTCTTTATGCAGAGATATTTTGAAGTGCAAAGCAAATTTTTGAAAGGGTGCTAGCAGGAAACAAGGGACGATTGGTAAAAACATCTCACATCCTTGGTTTGTGCTTAACTATTTATTCTATGCTTTTTCTTATTATGAGAAACGTATCAGTTGATCTCATATGCAGAACCAATTGAGGGCTCTGTAATTGTGCAACAAGTCAGCTAATGAAGCATAGGGAAATCAAGGTTTTATAGCTTACATAATTGTAGCTTGATTCATAAGGTGTATAAGAAAATGAGTTGAAATAATAGAAGTAATGAACAATGAAGTTTATACAGAATAAAAGCAAGGTTATAGTGTCTTTTAGGCTCCATCCAAAGGTAGACCTTTTCTATCATCCTTAAGAGTTCTAAACTTTCAGGATTTTTTCTTGGTCTAGTGTCGTGTTAAAGATCCATAAGCGGCCTTTTCCTATTGATAGGCCAAGAATGTATTGACCCCTTGTGATGAATTAAAAATTTATTAGCCAAGTTAAAATCCTTAATTAAAAATTTTTTTTACATGAAAAGCAAAATAAAACAAGACTGAAAAATAAACAAACAAAAATAGTTAAACAAAGCAATGTATAAAACTTGACTGACTTAAAACATGAAAGCAAAACACATAAGTAATGCATAAACAAAAACAAGAAGGGGAGAGAGAGAGAGAAAAAAAATGACTAGATCACTTGGAGCCTTTTTCCTTCCACACCTTGGAAGAACCTTTCTATTTTCAAAACCCTTGATCCAGCGGTGAAGGGAAAGAATTTAAACCGTTCAAGTTCGAAAGGAACATGAGGTTTTGAGAAGATCTCCTAGAGGAGCAAAGGAGGATGGAAACTGATTTTGGTTTCCTGATGAGATCGTATTGTTGCTCTGTTGAGTGGCTAACCACTTATAGCAATTCGGTCGAGTATGTCCAGCTGCTCTACAGTGAGGATAAAGATGCTACTTCTTCTGTTTAGGCTTCTAAGTATTTCCCTTCTTATCCCTAGGGTTCTTAATCTCTTTCTTATCAAGCTTAGGGGTTACTCCTAAGATAGATTTACCCTTGTCTATGTTCTCACTAGCTAATTCATTCTTAACATCATTGTTCTTAGTTTTAACATTATTAGGCAGGAGGAACAAAAACAGTAGTACTAGAAGTAGCCATACTAGGAGAAGAGAAATCATACCCTAAACCAATTCGATCAGAAGCAAATTTCTAAAGATTAAGCATCTCATCAAGCTTTGCAGTTGAAGTCCTTTCCAACTGAGCTTTGACTTTGAACAGTTTTGCCTCAAGCTTCTTGGACTTCTTAGCCAATAAATTATTCTGAAATCTCAGTGCTCTAGTGATCTGATTGGCTTCATCAAACTTTGTGAAAATTTCTTCTCATTCAAGCTTCACTTCACTAAGCTTCTTGGTAGCCAACCTATACAACTTCTCTTGCTTCTTTAAGACCTTGTATAATTTTGCATAGGCTGTGTGGATGTCATCTTGTTCATCTATCTTTTCAAACTTAGACTCCACTAAGTCTTCTTCTTCATTCACATCTTCAACAATCCCCTCAGTAGGATTTATGGTAGTAGTGAAGGCATTTAGGATTCCATGATCCTCATTATCAGAATCATCCTTAGGTTTAGTGTCACTTAACGTAGCAGCAAGTGTTTTGTTCTTCCCAATGGTCTTGAAATACGTAGGGCACTCTTGTTTCATGTGACCGAAGCCCTGACACCTAAAGCACTTTGGTCCTGAGGGAACAGTGTACTAACCACCATCCCTAGCATCCTTCTTTCCTTTGTCCTGGTTCTTAAACTGAGACGAGCTGTATTGCTTATGGTCTTTATCAAATCCTTTAGCACTAGCATTCTTCATAAACTTTTTGAATTGTAGAGTGATATAGGATTTCATCTTAGAATCTTCATCGTCTGAAGCCCCATCAGTGTCACTGTTCTTGGCCTTCAATGCCATGCTTTTGCTCTTTTAGATTTCCCAATCCTTGTCAAACCCAACTCATAGGTCTGCAGATTGCCAACCAGCTCTGTCAAAGGAATTTTGTCAATATCCTTTGATTCCTTAATTGCAGTGATCTTGGCATGAAATCTCTCGGGTAGAGATCTAAGCACCTTTCTAACAGTCTTGGGTTCAGGAATGGTTTCCCCAAGATTAAAGACTGAGTTTACTATGTCCTTGAACTTGGCAGAGAACTCATCGAATTACTCATTCTCCTCCATCTTAATCTCTTCAAAGCTCGTAGTAAGCCTCTGAAGCTTTAAATCCTTGACAGCTTTGGTTCTTTCATAGGTTGTCTAGAGAATGGTCCATGCTTCCTTAGCAATTTCAATGGAGGATATCTTCTTGAACTCCTCATTTGTGACTGCACTGAATGAAGCATTCAATGCCCTGCTGTTAAAATTTTCCGCCTTGATCTTAGCATCACCCCAGTCGACTAGCACTTCCGTAGGCTTGGTCCAGCCTATCTCCACAGCTTGCTACACCTTTTCATCTAATGACTGCAAGAAAGCTCTCATGCATACTTTCCAGTATGCATAGTTAATGCTATCAAATAAAGGAGGTATAATAAAATTATGTCCTCTATCCATGACAAACAGGGGTCAATGGATCACACAGCAAAGATTAACCCTAATTAGAGTGTGTCTACTCTAATACCACTTGATAGGCCAAGAATGTATTGACCCCTTATGATGAATTAACAAATTAATTTGCCAAGTTAATTAATTAATTCAATTAGCATGCAGTACGCGTGGTAGCACAAATAAGTCACCAATTATTTAAATGCAGCGAAAATTAAATTGACACGATGATTTGTTTACAAATGGGGAAAATTATGTGACAAAAACCCCATCGGGTAATTTTAAGGTCACCACTCTTGAGAATTCACTATTATCACAATAAAATGTTACAAGTAAAGGAATCTCAGTATCTTATACCAACTTACAGTTAAACCCTTATCCCAATACCCAATTGGACTTGTTCTGTAGTGACAATATCTCCTTTTAATGCACGGCTCCTAGTACATGACTAACCAATTCGATGCGTGGATCCCAGTACGCGACTTACTCACCAACTTGAGAAAGATATTGGCTACAAAGTTCTTCAATTCATCACACAATGAAGATCACGAAACTCCTTAATTACAAAACCCTACGGTGTACAAACACAGCAACTTCTTCAAGAGAAAGATGAACTAGGGCAAATTCTGTCTCCGGTTACAATTTGCATGAACACAACTTTGCTTCACACTTTCTCAACCTTTAACATCCCTTAAAACAATCCTTATATGTGTTTAGGGTTGTGAGAAAAGAAAACCCAAACATACATTCACAGATTGGATTGAAATCAGCACTGAAAAACTGAATTTCATAAACCTCAATAGATAGCTTATCTGTTGAGATAGCTTATCTATTGAGATAGCTATCGAGCATCGAGCCTCAGCAGCTTTTAAAACTCGATAAGTACTAGTTGTTGAGCTAGCTGTCAAGTTTTAAAATCCAGCACTTATTCACTTGATTCTTGGACAAACTTACATGGCTTTAATACTTAAACTTGAAACCTTGCTCCTTGAAGCATTAAACACATCCTGGATCTATCCAATTACAAGTAAATTGCGTTTTGTTAAAGGACTAGCCAATTCTAATTTAACATATGTTCCTAACATTAAATCACATATGTCCTAACACCTATGAATTTGGGTCTCATAATAGTAATTATACTTTCAGAAGAAAGGTATGTCGGTCTAGAATGGCAACATGTATTGTACTGCAGTGATAATCAGAAGTGTTAGGAATTTATGAATGGTTAAAGCATCGTGGTTGGTTGTTTCGAAAATGTATGAGTAGGATGTAATTTTAGTTTTGAATCTCATGGTTTTGTTGATATGCTTAGTGTATCTTTGGTTCCTATGAGAAAATTTTTTGGTTGTGTTTCTTGTTATTGTGAGAAAGTTCTGCTTCACATTTGTTGGAATTTTTAGCAATCACCCAAAGATTCATTGTCATGTAGCCAAATGGGAGATCTCGTGGCATTAGTGCTTTGTAGCCCAGTTAATTGGTGCAAGTCTACCAATGCACTGCGAAGAGCCCACCTGCAATATGTATAGACGTGGGGCTTTGCTTAGCTACCATTGGATAAAGACTTTGATGTGCCTCTTTGTAACACCTTAAGGTTTTGGGGGCACTGGTTAGCATTCACGGTCCTAACCATATTGGCTTGAATTTAGGTGATAGTTTTATGAATATATGGCTAAATGGAAAAACTCTTGAATATTTATTTATCTATTAGTATATCTTATATATGTTTATCAGAGTGGAGCTCTTTTTGTGCGTGTGTGTTTCTATGTAATTTTCTATGAGTAAATTTTTTCTTTCTAATTTGCTCTTTGCTCTTTTTCTGTAAATTTAGGAACAACATTGGTGAATATTCTACTTGTTACAAATTTATAGAGAGAGATTATGTGAAGATCTGAGAAGAGTGTGATTTCCATGTGCAGTGGTTCCAAGTAGAAACCTTCTGAAATAGGTTTCATCATGGGCGTTGAATTTGACAAACAAGAAAGTAACATCATTTCAATTTTGCTTGAATTATCAATCTTTGATGATTTAATTGGATTCAAAAGTTCTGTGAAAGAAGAATGTCATGATATTGATGAGGCAAGCTTATGGTATGGGAGGAGAATTGGGTCAAAGATGATGGGATTTGAAGAGAAGATAGCCCTCATGACTGCTACCATGTTTGGAAGCAAGGGTGTGTTGAATTATATACTGGATACCAATTGTGTTGATGTCAACCAAGCTTGTGGTTTGGATGAGCTTCTGCACCTCATTTTGTTTCTGCTACAGACTTTGCTATTTCAACTGAGGTTATTAACCTCTTGCTTGATGCTTCTACACTTCATTTGTCTTGTTGCATACTGTTGACTATGTACGGTAAAGCTTGTTCATTTTATTCTTGCTTTTAGTAAAACTTGTTCATTTAATGCTTGCTGTTTCTTTGCTATATAATAGTAATTGTATTTAAGTAATATTGTGTAATAGAACATGTATTTGGGGTGGATGTTGATTTCTATAATCATGTATTTTGGATAGGCATAATTCGAGTGTGATAAGAGAAGTTGGGGTGGATGCATTTCTATAATCATGAATTTTGGATATGTGTTTGGGGTGGATGTTAATGAATTCCTTCTTGTGTTTTATTAAAAAAGAATCTCTTTTCATCTTCCTTGTAAGATCAGAGAAGCTGCAGCAAAAATAGGTGGTGGAAGAGGAAAATGAAGATTTCTACTACAACAATCGTGGCCAACAAGGGAGATCATACATTAGTTCCACCTTGTGATGGTAATTTGGGGTTAGAGAGATTTTTTTTTGACATTCATTAGTTTAATAACTATTGTATTGATAAAAGAACACGACGTCTTATGTATCACGTACTCATCTATAGTATTTCTTTTTTTCAATTTTTTGCTGCTAATATACATAAACAGTTTGAAGCACAAAGCAAACATTTGAAAGGGTGTTAATAGGAAGCAGGGGATGATTGCCAAAAATTGCTCACATCCTGGAGTTTGAAGGGGATGAAACTGCCCATAAGGTATGTACTTATTTATTTTTCTTATTCTCCTTAGAAGCTCCTGTGATTTTTTATTCTGATGAGTAACATTTCATTTGATCTCATATGCAAAACCAATTTAGGCATTGGAAAAGTCTAGTGTTCTATTTGTTTGACGTCTCATTTGCAGCAGTTGTAATGCATCTTCTATCTATTATTACATATCACATTCCAAAATAAATTGTAGAGTAATGTTATTGAAAGAGAGGTTGTGTTTGATATGTAAGAGGAGTGCTCATTTGGCACCTAACATATGGTCCTTCACATTTGTTCAAACATGTACCTATGCTTTGGCCTACTATGGCTCTCTAGACTCCTCTCTGATGGTGTGTAACGTGTGGTATGTTTGGTTCATCTAATTTGTACTCTTTTAGGTTAATTCACAACCTTTGATCTCTCTCTCTCTACATGGAGGAGACCATCAAATATATTTTATCAAGTGACAATATCGTTTGTTCGTAATTTTAAGATCGATTTTTCTTATCTTGCACTTATGCCCTCCAATTTGTGATCAACTTAAGATTTAGTCTTTGGCTAATAATCTTAACTCTCATAAATCCTAATACTGTAGGTAATTTTAGCTTTACAGAAAATCTTACACTGAAATATGTTGAAGCTTCTGCTATGGATTTTGAGTTCCAAAATATATCCAAAGAAATATAACATGACTGGTCAACATTTTGTTCTTTATGAAGCCTGCATAAACATGGGTGGATGCTATAAATGATTGGGAGTTCCTTGAAATGCATTCAAGTGCAAGATATACACGTTATGTTGCAAACATGTAAGCATGAATTACATATTTTTAATCAATTAATTCTCATGCATTGCATTCATTTGTTTTTATCTTAGTTGGCTTGATAAGTAAGACACGAGTGATTTGTATTAGAGATCTCTCCATCTTGTTCCCTAGTGGGGAGAAAGTACAACTTCAATTTAGCTATAGAATGCATTCATTGCGTGATATAGATACAAACACATGTAAGCATCAGCATTGGTGATGTCAAAAATTTAGCAATTTGGCATCACAAAAACCTATTTTATCTATTTTACCATCTCACTTTACAAAACACTCAACATTAGTGGTTTAATTTTAGTATTCAATGCAATAAAATAATATATCTACTACAATAAACAACAACCACCACCACCAATGTAACAAAATAATAGGACAAAGTTTAGGTACAGTACTTTAGGTACTGTTCCTTAGATTCTTCTCTTAAGATTCAGTCATATGGCTACTAACTAAAAAATATACTTCTATCCCTTAAGAAAAAATCCCCATGGCAGAATCTTAAAAAAGGAACCTAATAAACAGCACCTAAGTACTTTACCTAAGTCTTGCTCAAAATAATATATTTTCTAATAAAAAAAATATATATATATATATATATTTTACCATCTTAACTATAGTGCACAACCATCTTTGGCTGTGCACTGTAGCTCAACAACAACAAAATATGGCTTTTGCTCCACTGATGTATTAGCCTTTTGTTCCACTTTTGTTATATTTAGTTGTTGAATTTAGCATTTTACCTATTTGCCTCCACCAATACTAAGGCCAAAATGGCCAAGTACCACTGTTTTGCAAAATATGTATGGATCTACCACTATTTGCGAAATAATTAGATATCTACCACTTTCTTAAAACTCGAGTTCTTTAAAAAAAAATTTGATGGAACTCAAGTTCCAACAAAAAAAAAAGCAAAGTAATTTTGAAGGCTTTTTTTTCAAAGAACTTGAGTCTCTAAAACTCGAGTTTCACAAATTAATTGCTAAATATTTCACAAATAGTGGTATATTGCTAAATATTTGGCCAAACAATGGTATATGACATTTTGGCCCTAATACTAATGCTCAGAAAGTTTTCACGTTGTCATTTGAATTTGTAGTAAGGTATTGACTTTTGTTTCAGTGACTTTTTTTTACTTCTCATTTTTCATTTCTCTGTTTGTAAATTCTTGAATAGTATTTATAAATATTATTTATGTTACAAATTTTGTTGAGAGATTGTATGGTCTGATATGAAAGTGATTTTCATGTGCAATGGTGCCAAATGCCTCCTTTTATAGGTTTCATCATGGGTGGTGAATTTGAGAAACAAGAGGGTTTGTAGCATCATATCAATTTTGCTTGAAGACCTTAGATGACGTAATCGGTTTAAAAAATGTTGTTGATGATGCAAGCTTGTGGCATAGGAGAATTGGGTCAAAGATGGGATTTGAAGAGAGGACAGCCCTCATGATTGCAACCATGTTTGAAAGAAACACTTGAAGTTGAAACTAGTCAGTGTTGATGTTAACAAGGCTTGCAGTGTGAATGGGCCATGACTTTAAGTTATCTTTACTGCTTGGGGATTTGCTATTTCTGCTGAGATTATTAAAGTCTTTCCTTATGCTTCTGCACATAATTTTGTCATGTTGCAAAAAGTTGACTATGTACACTATTTTCATTTTATTATTGCTGTTTATTTGCTTTATAGTAATTGTATTTAAGTAATATTGTGTAATAGAATGTGTATATGGTTGGAGTGGATGTTGTATTCTATAGTCATGCATTTTGGGTATGAATCGTGACATGAGTGTGAAAAATGGGAACCTCTATTTTATTTCCTTCTCTATTTCATTTTAGTAACAAGTTAATATCGAAGACAAGGTAAATTATTATTTTGGTCTTTAAATTTTAATCAAAATTTGTTTTTTCATCCCTAAGCTTTAAAAAGTTTGTTTTAAGGAAAATTTTCTAAATTTTTGAAGTTTGTTTTTCGTACCTAAACTATTGAAAAGATTTTACTTTATATCCAACTTTATCAAAAAGTTCATTTTTATCCCTAAATTATTGAAAAAAGTTTTTTTCAGCCCTATTTTTATCTCTAAACTTTTAGAAAAACTATTTACAAAGTTTAAGGGTGAAGAAATAACTTTTTAAAGTTTAAAAAAAAAAATTACAAACAAAAAAACAAACAAATTTATGGTAAAATTTAGAAACCAAAATAGTATTTTACCCTTGAAAATAAATAAATACAAGGTTTTCTCTTTCAATATTACCCAATGCAAAGAAAATAAGTTTTTTGCTTGAGAGAATTTTTCTAAACATCACAACATGTGGTACCCTCTCCCAATATTTACCTAATGCAACTTCATTCAGAGAATTTTTCTAAAATAATCTTTTTGTAGAAGTTAAACAAAACAAATAGACAATACAAATTTTAGAGCTAAAGGGGTTAGGAACTTGGGACCCACTCCCAATCCCTATCTGTCATCTTCCCGAATGTGGGGTACATAAAATGCTATTTTATTCTCTTGTCAAATGAGCAATAGAGCTAGCTACTAGCATGTAATTTTCTTTTTGTTTAACTTCGGGTCTATTTGGATACCATTTATTGTTGAAAACTGAAAACATTGTAATAAAATAATTTTTAAATGTGTGAATAGTACTATAGGACCCAAATTTATATTGAAATCTGTGTTTGGATGACTTTTGTGGGTCTGTGAATAGTGCTGTGAGACCTACATTTTTTCAGCAAAACACACAAACGCAGACATGCTCTCCGTTTCAACGCAATCCAAACACTCTCTTGGGGGATCGATAGCCATAATTGAGACAATACAAATGTGTTTACCCAAGAAAAAAATTGAGGGGTGAAGGTTCTAAAAATGAGGTTTGGCTTACTTCTGATACTTTTTTAACTGGACATTTTATTTTGTTTTAAATATATAATAACAAGTGGTAGTGTGTTTTAATCCCCACCTTTTATTTAGTTAGTGGACGATATAGCAATCTCTTATATATATATATATATATATCATATACTATATAATAAAAGTTGAGCTTGAACACCGTAGTTATACCAAGTGGTTTCATCAAATTGCAGAAATTTTTTCAAATTTTTTTAAAAATATATATATATATATATATATATATATATATATATATATATATATATTTGTAGGGGCATAATTTTAGTGGCCCAATCCTTGTCAGTCAAGTCTTGGCCCAAAAAGTCCCACACAATGAATTTTTTGTAGAGTATGAGCTAAAGAACTTGGTTTCAGTTAGTTTAAACGGTTTGTTGTATGGGTTAAGGGAATACAGAAACAAGAACGAAAATGCCACCGTGAAGGGAGGTCCCTCACAAATGATAAGGCTAAAAACTTGAATAATGGACACAGATCAATGCAGTAAGACTTCTCTACAGTATTCTCTCCTCCCTTTTCTCCGTCCCCTCTCTTGGGGGACTTTTACATATTATGTAGGCCATTTCCAATCATCTGGGCTTTACATTTGTTGATCATCCAAACCCTCACTTGAGCACCTGTCCCATCAGACACCCTTATCAATTCTATGTGAGTTGCGGTAGCCAAGGTAGCACTATTCAGGGCTCTTCTCCTCATTAATGCGGCCAGGAGAGTAGTTGTACTACATTTAATGTGGTGGTAGCAGCCTTTGCTAATATATTTCGGGTTTCCTTCCTCTTTACGCATTGGGAAGATGGACTATAATGGCTTGGATGTACCTTTGCTCCGGATTTTGCAGTATCCGAGGAGAAATTACTCCTCAGACATGTTCTCTTTACCCCCGTGGGCTTGAATAAGGACTGCTTGGGTCATACTGACTCCTTGGACGGGCTGCGTTCTCGGACGGGCCTAGGGCCCAGCCAGACTGTGATTTTGGGCCGATCCCCACAATAGCCCCTCAAAACTCCAGTTTTTGATCTCCTTCCGAGGAGAAAAATGGGGTTTTGATATTACAAAGGATAGAATTAATTAGTTCCTGGTTCACGCATGTGGGGGAAGTTACTTTTGACACGCTACAATTTACTAGGCATGGCTATTTACTCCAGGTGACTTTATGTCTCTCTTATCTAATGGCGAGGCGTAGATCTAACGACTGACATTCTTCCCTGTATTCTTGAGCGGGATTGATTTCCTTTTTCCCTCTAGCTATATAAAGCCCTAGAGAGTAAAGCCCTAGAGAGGCTCGTTTTTCTTTTTTATCTGCATATCAGAAGTCCAGAGGACTCCAGAGAACTCCAACGCCCAGAGATTTACGAACATTTCTGACCTTCAAATTTCTGTAGCCATTTCTACAAAGCATCCTTCCTTGAAAAGATTTCCAAGCGTCTGGGTGATTGTTTGTGAAGACACTCGTAAGTTCCGCTCGCTTCGTTGCTTTGAATTTCTCCTCGGATTTCAATTTTCACTTCGATTTTCCTTCTCGTCCCTCCAGTTCAACTTAGATGGGTAGGTTCAAAGATCTAGTAGACACTCCGGCTGCCATGGAGGCCTTTAGGGCGAAATATCACATCCCACAGGGGGTGGTTCTGCAGTACTGCCCCCCAGAAGGAGTATTAATAGATAGAGACGTGGGTGAAGTTGTCATTCTCATGATTGCTTTTATAGAAGGAGGAATGACACTCCCCATGCGTAGGATTACCCGGGACTACTTGTTCAACCATAGGTTAACACCGCATCAGTGCACGCCAAACATGTTCAGGATCTTAGGTAGCATAGATGTCCTGAACAAGTGGATGGGTCTAGGCCTTACCTGGCACGATGTAGTCCATATGTACGAGTGTCACTACCTCGAGAAGGGAGGGTATTACCTTAAATCTCGATCCGAGGTCGTTAGGCTAATCTCTTGCCTCCTCGTATCCAATAAAATGATGAAGGATGATTTCCTCATTGCCTCAGGAGAGTGGAGCGATGGTTTCCATTGTCCAACTCGGGCAGGAATTCCAGGTGTGGCGCCTTTAGGGCCAATCCTTTAGGAAGGGGGTTTAGTTCTTTAGATTTATTCTTTCTCACTTAAGAATCAAAATTTTTTTTATCTTAACCACAATCTCCTCCTCGGCTATTTTGCAGATAAAGCTCACGTTTCTCCTCGACTGAGCCACGTAAACGTTCCAGCCTTGAACTATCTCTTGAGGTCAGAAATTTACATGAACAAGGACGGACAACTACGCACGGCTCATCTGGTTCTAGGCTATCAACCCCTGTCACGTGCCTTCCAAGACATTGGCCAAGCCATAAGAGCTGGTAGTCCGAGGTTGGCTAGGATTGATGTGTCCAAACCTAAGTTTTTGGCCCGACGAGATCTAAAGCCAGTCATGTTACCTAGCGTTCAGAATCCTCCACCAGTTGCGCAGTTGCCTCCATCAGACAACGTTGAAGTTGCTGCGCAAGCTGAAGGAGAGACTGACTCATCTCGTCTTCCTCTTGAGGAGGAGATAGACGGGTTCTATTTTGAAGAGGAGACTCCCAAAGCTCCTTTGATTGAGCTTTCAGACCTTGAGGGAGAGCACGATCAAAATTATGTGGTCGGTGCCCCCATTATTATAGCCTGCTCGGAAGACTCCTTAGATGACGAGGTTGACAATATGGCTTCCAATAAAGGAAAAAGCCTTCGAGAGTTGATGGCCTCCCGAGGCAAGGGCCAATCATCAAAGGCGTCTGCTCAGTCGCAGACCCAGGTTCTTCCTCCAATTGCTCCTCAGCTCCCTTCTGACCTCGGCCTAAAGGTTAACCCGGACCTAAAGAAGAAAAGGCCGGTGGAGACCCCTAAGGAAGGCGTGGTGGTCCCCAACCCAGGCAAGTAGCAAAAAACCACCCGGAAGCAGAATAATAAAAGGGCTCCCTCTGTAGAAAGCTAGGACGAAGAGAACCGAGCCAAAGTGCGTGTTAATCCACGCACTTGGAGCCCGAAGCTCGAGGTAGACGGGGTCGCTATTCCCTATACTGCCTCAGTTCGAGAATACAATAGGGGCCGAGCAGGATATATAGTTGAGGCCCTAGAGCAACTAGTGCTCCTTCCTCGAGACATGGAGGCCTACAGGCGATTCTCTCAGCCCGAGCTCTTTCTATCCCTCAAGAGGGACCTTGCAATGGTAAGTGACTCTTCTAACCTTTGATAAAAATGATTAGACCTTGTCATATTCTAAGATATTGTTTTGTTGTTTTGTGGGCAGATTACTCAGCAAGTGTTTGTGGCTAACGAGTACTGTCGCAACAATCGTAACTTGGCTGAAGTTGAGGCCTAATCTTGTGCAGAGGTGGAGAAATTTGTAGGGTCCTTCAAGCAGGAGAATTTTGAACACTCGGAGAAGTTCAAGGAGGCAGAGAAAGGCCGCAAGAGCGCTCTGGCTGGACTTAAGAACGCTGAAACCCAAGCTGAGGACCAGCGCCAAAAATTGTACGTGACCGAGACCAACCTTGCCACTAAAAGGCAAACAGTGTTGGATCTCAAGGCTGCATTACAAAAAGCTAAGGAGGAGGTCCGACTGGCTAAAGAAGAGGCTCAGCTAGTTCGGGAAGCAGCCGAGGCTGAAAAGAAGGCTTCTTATCAGCTTGAGACGGAGGAGACTGAAACCAAGCTCTCTGAGGAGCTTCTAGAGGTATGCAGGGATTGCTACAGCATCTCATGGGCTCATGCCCTTGATGCTACAGGGATTCCTGCAGACTCGGCCTTGAGGTTACCTAAAAAGGTCTTCTTCCCGCCTGAGATCTAAGAGATTCCTAACGACGCTCCCGAAGCTTCTGAGCAAACCATGGCTATTCCTGATGCCATCCCTTTGCTTGATAAGGCCAAGGATCCTACCAAGGAGTCCGTCTCCGAGGTTCCTGCTCCTCAGCCAGAGTAGAAAGAGATTCCTCCTGTTGAGGCTTAGCTTCTGGGGTTTTTTTTTATATTTTTTTTATTTTATTTTTTTATATATTGTATTTTCTTTAAAATGGGAGTTGTCTTATCTTTTGCTCTTTTGTAAAGACTTCCCTTTGTACTATTCTCAGTTTATTAATATAGAATGTTCTTCTTCTCATTTCACTTTTTGTATTTATAACTGATGTTGAGATAATTTCATTACTTTGTTCAAACTTATTGCTACTGTTCCTCTAGTTGATGTTTGCAACAATCCTTAAGATTCTACTAATATAAGCAAATGAAATAGAGCAGTGATGTGTGGCGAACTTAGAACAATAGAGGCTATTACATGCAACTACGAATGTACCTTAAAAATTGCACAGGAGTTTTTGGTTGTTAATTTTTCCTAAGGCTGTGGTCTGAGGAGCCATGCAGGACTTGGGTTCTGTTTAAAACCTGCATAGATGAGAAGTTATTAATTTCCCCTAAGTCTGTGGTCTGAGGAGCCATGCAGGACTTAGGTTCTGTTCAAAACTTGGATAGATGCCATAAGTTATTAATTTTTCCTAATTCAAAACTTGGATAGATGCCATAAGTTATTAATTTTCCCTAAGTCTGTGGTTCGAGGAACCATGCAGGACTTAGGTTCTGTTTGAAACTTGGATAGATGCCTCAAGTTATTAATTTCTCTTAAGTCTGTGGTCCGAGGAGCCATGCAAGACTCAGGTTCTGTTTAAAACTTGGATAGATGTCATAAGTTATTAATTTCTCCTAAGTCTGTGGTCCGAGAAGCCATGCAGGACTTAGGATCTATTTAAACCTTGGATAGATGTCTCAAGTTATTAATTTCCCCTAAGTCTGTGGTCCGAGGAGCCATGCAGAACTTAGGTTCTGTTTAAAACTTGGATAGATGCCATAAATTATTAATTTTCCCTAAGTCTGTGGTCTGAGGAGCCATGCAGGACTTAGGTTCTGTTTAAAACTTGGATAGATGCATCAAGTTATTAATTTCCCCTAAGTCTGTGGTCCGAGGAGCCATGTAGGACTTAGGTTCTATTTAAAACTTGGATAGATGCCATAAGTTATTAATTTCTACTAAGTCTATGGTCCGAGGAGCCATGCAGGACTTAGGTTCTATTTAAAACTTAGATAGATGGAAATGGACCAATGGGTATGCGATGATCATGGAACAAAACATAGGCAGAGTTGTTTTCATTAATAATAATATCTTCTTAGATTATTTACATTCCATGGGCGAGGTACAGTTTTTTCATCTAAGTCTTCTAGGTAATAAGCACCTATTCCGGCCACAAATGTGATGCGATACGGTCCTTCCCAGGTTGGTCCCAACTTGCCCCAGGAAGGGTTCTTAGTGCTGCCGGGAATCTTTCTCATCACAAGGTCACCTAGACTCAAAGGTCACAGCTTTACATTAACGTCATACCCCGGCTTTAGCTTCTGGTGATAACAAGCCATATGGATCATCGCTTTTTCCCTTTTTTCCTTGGCTAAGTCTAGACTTCTCCCCAATAACTCATCATTGTTGTTTGGGGTAAAAGTGTTAGACTTCAATGTGGGGAAGCTGTTCTCGATTGGGAGTACGGCTTAGGCCCCATAAGTCATTGAAAAGGGGGTTTCGCCCGTTGACCGCCATGGCATCGTCCGATAGGTCCATAAAACATGTAGGAGCTCTTCCACCCATCTCCCCTTTGCATCATCCAACCTCTTTTTCAGTCCGCTCATTATGACTTTGTTTATGGCCTCGGCTTGCCCATTTCCTTGGGGGTAGGCAGGAGTGGAATATCGGTTTGTTATTCCAAACTCGCAGCAGTATTCCCTAAAGTTCTTACTATCAAATTGGAGACCGTTGTCTGAGATGAGGGTGTGAGGAGTTTAAAGTGCGTAATAATGAATTTCCAAATGAATTTCTTGGCATCCACGTCCCTGATGTTGGCCAAAGATTCAGCCTCTACCCATTTGGTGAAATAATCAGTGCCGACTATTATATATCGCTTATTCCCTGCTACTTTAGGGAAATGACCGACAATATCAAGACCCCACTGAGCAAACGGCTAGGGGTTGGAGAGGGGGTTAAGGACTCCTCCTAGTTGGTGGATATTTGGGGCGAATCTCGAGCACTGATCACACTTCTTTGCATATTCTTGGGCCTCTCTTTGCATGTTCGGCCACCAATATCTTTAGGTGAGTGCCTTGTGTGCCAGCGATCTTCCTCCTGTGTGACTTCCACAAATCCCCTCATGTAGCTCTTCAAGCAAGGACTTGGATTCCTTTGGGTGTATACATAATAGGTACGGCCCAGAATAGGAGTGCCGGTATAGCTTGTGGTCTTCTGATAACCAAAACCGAGGAGCATTCCTCCGTATCTTCTCGGCCTCCAATTTTCCTTTTGGTAATGTATCGTCTTTGAGGAAGTTCACTATAGGGTCCATCCAGCTGGGACTCTTTCTAACCTGATGGACCTGAGCTGTGTCTCTTCTAATTGAACTTGTCTGGCATAGATCCTCAACAAGGATCATTCGCAGCAGATCATGTGCAGAGGACATGGCAAGAGTGGCCAGCAAATCTGCATGTGTGTTCCCACTTCTGGAAACATGCGTCAGATTGAAGGATTCAAAGTCTAACTGCAGGCATTTGACTCAACCAAGATACTCTTGCATTCTAGTATCTCTAGCTTCTAACTCACCCATTACTTGGCCAACGACTAATTTGGAGTCCGAGAACGCTTCCATTGCCTTTCCACCCAATTTTTGAACCATCATCATTCCTTAAAGTAGAGTTTCGTACTCGGTCTCGTTATTCGTAGCCGAGAACTCGAGTCTTAGCGATTTTTCAATGGCAATACCTTCGGGCAATATTAGAACTAGCCCAATTCCAGATCCTTTTTGGTTGGCCACACCATCCACGTAGACTTTCCAACGTGAGATTTCCCGTGCTAAGATTGTGCCAACTGGTTTTCCATCCATGTCTTCCTTCTTTGTTATTGTTTCTACAGAGGGTTTAACGAATTCTGCAACTAGATCCGCAAGGACTTGACCCTTGACAGAGGACCTAGGCATGTATTTCCCCCAAAAGTGCACTCCACATGGCGATCCTTCCTATGTAATCGGCGTTTCGGAGCACCGATCGAAGGGGAAGTTGGGTTAGAACAATGACCATGTGTACCTGAAAGTAATGGGGGAGTTTTCGCGTGGCATGCACTACTACCAGAATTGCTTTCTCTAATGGTAAGTAGCGCACTTCAGCCTCATGTAATAATTTACTTACGTAATACACCCATCGTTGTATTCCATTATCATCTCATATCAGTACCAGGCTTATAACATGAGGGGCTACCGCTATGTATGCGAACAGTACCTCGTCCGCCTCAGGGCTAAACATGATGGGCGATCACGACAAGTATTCTTTGAGTTGCTGGAAAGCCAAGACACAATCCTCCGACCACTCAAACCCTTTCCACTTATTTATCAAGAGATAGAAAAGTCAACATCAGTCTGCATATCGTGATATGAACCGATTCAATGTTGCGATCATGCCAATGAGCTTCTGCACTTCTTTTGGATTCTGAGGAGCCTGTAGGCTATTAATCGCTTTGATTTGATCTGGGCTTACCCCTATTCCTCTGTGGGTTACCATATAGCCTAGGAATTTCCCAAATCCGACCCCAAATGAACACTTGGAAGCATTGAGCCGCAACTTGTGCTCCTTTAAGATGCCAAAGATGATCTCCAGGTCTTTCACGTGCTCGAACACCATTTTGCTTTTTACAACCATATCATCTATGTAGACTTCAATAACTTTGTCTAGTTGTGGTTCAAACATTCTGGTCATCATCCTTTGGTAAGTTGACCCTGCGTTCTTCAATCCGAAAGGCATTATCTTATAGTGATAGTTTCCGACGGGTGTCATGAATGCCATTTTCTCCTGATCCTCTAGTGCTAGTGGTATCTGATGATAGCCCTAGAAGGCGTCCAGGAAGCTCATTCGAGGGTGGCCTATAGTCGCATCCACCAATCGGCCAATTCGAGGTAAAGGGAATGGGTCTTTCGGGCATGCCTTGTTTAAGTCTATAAAGTCCACGCAGACTCACCACTTGCCAGTTTTCTTTCTTACCACCACCGTATTTGCTAGCCATTCAGGGCAAAAAACTTATTTGATAGCTCCTGCTTTTTTCAACTTCATCACTTCGTCTCTAAAGGCACTGGCATGTTCTTTCGAAGGGCGTTGAGGTGGCTGCTTCTTTGGAATAGAAGATAGATTAACATTCAAGTAGTGACAAATGAGACTAGGGTCAACCCCCGGGCATCGTAAGCGTCCCATGCAAATATGTCAACATTTTTCCTCAGAAATCCGACCAGTTCCTCTTTTTCCTGAGGAGGTAACTCTGAGCCGACTTGAAAAATCTCTCGGGATCGTTTTCAATGGTAAACTTTTCCAAACTTTCACACCTTATCTCCTCGGCTAGCCCATTGTTTTGCCCTACTGAGGTGGTTGATTGCTATAAGTTTTCAGAAACCGAGGACTCGACATAGGACTGACGTGAGATGGCGGCCACCATACATTGCCTAGCCATGGCCTGATCTCCACGAATCTCTTCCACTCAGCCTCCGGATAGGTATTTTACCTTTTGATGAAGTGTAGAAGATACGGCCTCCAAGGCATGGATCCATGGCCTGGCTACTATCGCTGTGTAGGGCGAGTAAGCATCGACCACGATAAAGTCCACTTCCACTACCTCTGAACCGGTTTATATGGGTAATCTGATCTGTCCTTTCGGTACCACAATTTTCCCTTCGAAGTTGATAAGGGGGGAGTCATAAGCCGTCAAATCCTCCGGCCTTAAGTTCAGCCCCTTTTGTATAGATCAGGGTACATTACCTCTACTGCACTGCCCGGGTCTACCAGTTTCCTCCTTACATCGAAGCCTCCGATTCTCAACGTAACCACTAAGGCATTGTCGTGAGGTTGGATAGTTCCCCTCTTATCTTCGTCCGAGAATCCTAATATCAGAGCAGTTCCCTTTTTAGACCTTTTAAATTCTCTTTCCCTGTTCTTGGCGGAAAGCTGAGCCACGGAAAGCACCCTAGAAGGAAATGAGTCGGTTCTTCCTAGAGCAGCGAGGATGATGTGTATCGTTCCCATGAGAGGTCTTAATGATACATCTTTTCGAGGCTCTTGCAATGCCTGGCCCAGATGATCGCTCGAGGGGTGTAAAAGGTGATATAACTTTCCTCTAGGACCAGCTGATCCAAGTGATTCCATAAATTCTGGCAATCCTTAGTGGTATGCCCATGGTCCTGATGATAGTGACAATACAGATTTCGGTTGTGCCTCGAAGGGCCGCCAGCCATTTTTCTTGGCCACCTGAAGAAAGGTTCGTTCTTGATTTTCTCCAGAATTTGCTGTACTGGCTCTCTGAACACGACATTAGCCGTTTGCATGCTGTTTTGTCCAGCCTGTCTCGGAAAATCTCTCCTCGGCTGTAATCATTCCCTTTGGAGGGAATGATCTTCTCCTTTCCTTTTCCCTATAACTGATCTTCCTCCACCCTTTTGTACTTATCAATCCTATCCATCAACTGATGAACATTGGCAACGGGTTTACCAGTTAAAAATTTCCTTAAGTCGTGCTCGGTGGGGAGACCGCTTTTGAATGTGCTGATGGCAACATCATCGTGATTCTCATCCAACTCATTATACATCTCCCAATATCTATCCGAATACGCCTTTAGGGTCTCCCCCTTGTGCATGCACAGGGACAATAACAAACTTAGGGGTCTAGGGACTCTGCTATTTGTAATAAAGCGAGAACAAAAAGCCTGAGTGAGCTGCTTATAAGAGCCTATGGAATTTGTTTTCAGGCTATTGAACCATCTCATCGCCATTGGCCCCAAGCTGGACGGGAAGACTTTGCACATTAGGGCTTCATTTTGGGAGTAAATGGTCATTCTTTGGTTAAACTGGCTCACGTGCTCCACTAGGTCTGCTCAGCCATTGTAGATGGTAAACGTAGGTTAATTGAAACGTCGAGGCAATTTAGCCCTTTCTATCCTATGCATGAAGGGTGATCTAGAGATCTGGTCTAGTGCTCTGTTCTTAGCATCATTTTCCAAACCCTTGCTAGATGGGCTCTCATACTTTCGCACTGGGTGCGACTCCTCGTCAGAAAAGGTTTCACTTGGGGGTGTTCTCGACCTCCGTCGATAACTCACGTCTTCCTCGTTAGAGGATGCATCTGAGCTGGAGGGAGATCGCTTTCGCTGTGCACGTCGTAACTTTCTTTTCAAGTCATCTATCTCTCGCTGCATAGCCTGATGTTTGTTTCGCCTTTGAGATACGTGACTGCCTATTTGGGTATGACTTTGGCTCGTCTGGGTAGTATGTACGCTTCCCTCATGATTCCTTCTGTTGCCTGGGTTGGAAGGATTATTTTGCCGTTGAGACTCAATAGGTTCTGTCTGTTGAGAGTTAGCTTGGTGGAGATTCTCCTGGTGTGGACTTGTCCTGCCATACTTAACCGTTATGCTTGCTGACACTTAAGTTCTTCCCACAGACGGCATCAATTGTAGGGGCACAATTTAGTGGTCCAATTCTTGTCGGTCAAGTCTTGGCCCAAAAAGTCCCACACAATGAATTTTTTATAGAGTATGGGCTAAAGAACTTGGTTTCAGTTAGTTTAAACGGTTTGTTGCATGGGTTAAAGGAATACAGAAACAAGAACGAAAATGCCACCATGAAGGGAGGCCCCTCACAAATGATAAGGCTAAAAACTTGATTAATGGACACAGATCAATGCAGTAAGACTTCTCTACAGTATTCTCTCCTCCTTTTTCTTCGTCCCCTCTCTTGGGGGACTTTTACATATTATATAGGCCTTTTCCAATCATCTGGGCTTTACACTTGATCATCCAAACCCTTACTTAAGCACCTGTCCCATCAGACACCCCTATCAATTCTATGTGAGTTGCGGTAGCCAAGGTAGCACTATTCAGGAGTCTTCTCCTCATTAATGCGGTCAGGAGAGTAGTTGTACTGCATTTAATGTGGTGGTAGCAACCTTTACTGAGATATTTCGGGTTTCCTTCCTCTTTACGCATTGGGAAGATGGACTATAATGGCTTGGATGTACCTTTGCTCTAGATTTTGCAGTATCCGAGGAGAAATTACTCCTCGGACATGTTCTCTTTATCCCTGTGGGCCTGAATAAGGATTGCTTGGGTCATACTGACTCCTCGGACGGGCTGCGTCCTTGGACGGGCCTAGGGCCCAGCCAAACTGTGATTTTGGGCCGATCCCCACAATATTTTTTTTTATCCTTATCTTCTTCTCCTATAATTTCTAAGTTGATAATTTGATTATAATCTAAATTCTTCATCTAATCCTTTTATTATTAATTTATCTATAATTTCTAAGTTACTAAAAATCTTAATATTACAACCCAAATTCTTCAATGTTTAATAACAATTTGTGTTTTCCTATTTGATTTTTACATAAATTAAACTTCTTTTACCAAATATCAACTACTTCAACTTTTATAATTCATGTAAATTTTTTTAACGTTAATTATGGAGTTGTGAAAGATTTTAAAATTGGAAAAGATATAAATACGAGATAAATTTTTTAAGATAAAAGTAACTTCGTTTAGATTTAAAAAAAAAAAAAGTATCTTCATTTAAATCAAAATTAATATAGTTCTAAATATATGCATGCAGTGCGAGAAATTATTGTGTACTCTCTGAGTACCATAAATGCGTACTTCCTCCTCTCGCATGAATGATAGGTTCCACTAATTAAATTTATGATGAGACCCACCATTCATGTGAGAGAAGAGAATATACATTTATGGTACTCCGGGAGTACACAATAAATTTTCATGCACTGCTCGGTTTGTAATGAATGAGTTATATTTAAATTGCAATTCTTATTGAGCTGCTAACATCCAATGCTAATAATAATATATAAACCAAAGAAAGAACAACATGGAGCCCAACCAATTTCCCTCAACATTCATAAATTCCACCTCCTTCGCATTTTGAGTCTTTCAATAAAATGCATATTTCTTGATTTATTAGTCTCACTTTGAAATAAAATTTTTTGTTCTTTGTGATTCATGGTTCTTTTTTGTAAATAATATTTTCAGCCTTTGTTAGATCATTGATCTTCACTCATACAGATACAATGCATGATTCTTATCCATATATCTATATATTTATGAATTTGATGCTGATGGGCCATTATTCTCACTGCATTCTATGTGGTAGGTAAGTAAAATGCATATTTTAGACTTTTTTTTTTTTTTTAATTAATTAACTTGATTAGAAGTACTCATTACTCTTAGGGACAAAAATTCAATTTTCATGTAAGTCTATCTTTATCAACTTTACTTTTGTTTTTTTTTTTTCTTTTTTTTTTCTTTTTTTTTTGGGCCAAAATTGTTGTATATTAGTTAGTAGTTACCCATATATGATTAGTCACTCTATTCTAACTTCTTGATTTCATTTATTTACTTTTACTTAAACTTTTTTCTTTTAAAATTGAATATAGAATTTATAAATTATAAATTATGATTGTGATCATTAAATTGTTATATGTGTGTATTAATATTTTGTACGACTTATTTTGTTTTGTGAGGTTGAGATCAAATAATATAGATTGTTGTTCACAAGGGATGTTACTCAATATTACTTCTCAGTTCTCATCATATCTCAAGGTTTTTTTCATTTAAATATGCCTTGGTGATTATTTGAGCCTTAAAGCTCAATGTATTATTCAAAATTCTTTTATTTTAGTTACATAGTTATCTACCATCTTCTATTCAATTATTATATATGAGTCTGTGTGTGTATGTGTGATACCTTAGTCTCACATACAATATGCATTCATTATGTTATTTAAAAGTAAAATATTCATTTATTTTTGTTATCTATTTTATTATTTAATTTAAATTAAATTATTAATAATAATAATTGATTACATATGAATTTTGTGTAATATCTAAGGCGATGTATATCGCAATATCCTACCTTTTATGTCCTAATTCCATGCAATTCTACTAATATTTTTTTGAGTTCTTCATAGTTATCGTTGACATGTCCTCTCACTTTTGATTTATTTGATTAGCAATTGGAGATTTATTTGATTTATGAGTTATGAGTTCTAGGATGATTAGAATTTTGGCTTCACACCTGCACTCTCTACAATAATATCCATTACCTTAATTGATAATTATGTCTCAATCTAAAAATCATGAAAGAGATTTTTTTTTTTTTTTTTTTTTAAATAGTTAATATATGGATCTCTTCTCTTCTCTCTACCTGATAACATGGTTTACATGATAAGAATAAACTCTATATGTTATGCTAGAGATAAGGATAAAGATGACATACTTTCGCACACATATATATATACACCAACCATGGTATAGAAAACTTTAAACGCAAAATGGTTAATGCCGTTGACTTCAATTTCCTCTACAGGTAACATGTAGATGAATATTTTCCATTTCACGTTTTGAGAAAAATAAAAAAAGTCATATTATAGTATATAACTTTTTTCTTTGAAGATGTATATAAATTTTAATGTTAGTTAGTTAAGTAAATATGCAAAGAGCACCAACAACAGATGTGGGATATGTGCCAAATGCTAAATATTTGGCACATATCCCACACCAAACACCATTTGACCCCATTTATCAGATGTGCTAAATGTATATTTTTTGCAATATGCTACTGTACAATCACAAATTTCCCATGGTACGGTAAGCTGTGACATATGGATTTATTAATGTTTTATTCCTCTTTCTCTCTCATATCTCTTTCATCTTCTCCTTTAGCAATTCAGTATTCACTGCCTCCATCTCCACTCTCCCATACTCTTTCTTCTTCCCTCTTCCGTTTTGCTTTGTTCTCTTCCCATTCATGAATATGAGCCACCACCGATTTCCTCTCTACCATCACTGATCTCATTCACCCATTTTTTTCCCCTCTTGTTCGCTCTCTCCTTTGTTCTATCTCAGAGTCACCTATCGGCGTGGGTCTGGTTATAGGTTTGTGATTTCCGATTGTGATCGGTGTGGGCGTAGGTCTTTGGGTTGTGGGTTTGTGAATTCGGATTGTGATTGGCGTGGGTCTCTGTTCTATCTTAAGTCGTTGATTTGCTGTTGGTTGTTCTTAGAGTCACCGATTCGCTGTTCTATGTCTGAAGGTTTCATTGATTCACCGTTTCTTTGAAGGTTTCATCGATTCGTTCTACATCTACTGCGTACAGGTAAGTTCTCCGTCCTCTCTGTGATTCTCTGAGATTGTCATATAGTCATTGATTCTCCATCTTCTCTGTGATTCTCTAAGTTCTCTGTGATTCTCCATTTTTTGGTTTTTTTTTTTTTTTTAAATGGTTTCGACCATTTGATGTTTGTTTCTTCGTAAGAAACAAAAATGAGCTCTGGGTATTTCTAATTCTGAGAAACTGTCTTCTGGGTCAGTGTCTTTTGAAAGTGAGAGTGAGAAGGAGTTTTTGAATATACTTCTTTTGTTTGATTGCTATACTTGGAAGCATTGCTTGGTTTTCAGTTTATTAGAGAGAGAAGAGAGAGAGATTTGAAGATCAAGTTATAGTCGGTAGCTGATTCTTATATGCATTTCTAAGTTATAGCTTTGAAAGAAAGAGAGAGAGAGAGAGAGAAAGAGGTTTGAAGAAGAAGCTATAGTGGGTTGCTTTCTGGGTATAAAAGGACAAGGTTCTAAGTTTCTTAGACTTAAAGGTTGGTTCTTCAGGCCGTTTTTGCTTGCTTTCATTGATGCCTACTTTAGAAAAAAAGTGATTTTGTTTTCTTTTTCCCCTTTTCCTTTGTTTAATTTGCTTTCTGATCACTATAGATTGTGAATCATTGTTCTTTTTTTTTTTTTTTTTCCTTACTTGTTCTAACAGTAGTGAGGCACTGTTTGGTGGCTGTTAGTTCATATGTGTTGTGTGTTGTGTTATGTAAACTGGCTATTTGTATAGATAGAATAGTGTATGATATATGCTGCCAACTCAAAGGCTTAAGGGCAGATTGTTGTAGGTTCGGCTTCAATGCTGGTATATACCATGTTTGGGCTCAAAGAGATTCTATTAAGCACCAGGGGATTGTGAGAATAGAGGACCAAACTTTAGGGGTCATAAAGAATCAGGTGAAGATTAAAATTGAAAGTAAAGGTGTACATCCCAACTCTAGTATGAACAAAAAAATCCTATACCAAATGGGGTATCTCAAATGTTGTGTTTAAGCCTAAAGTTTGATCTGTGTACAACTCTCCAGCTTTTGCAGATATTTCTTCCTACTATTTGCCAAGCAGATAGGTGGTTGTTTAGCTTTGCATTATCTTGTATTTTGGGGAAGTTTTTGCCATTTTCCCTTCTTGTTATGTGGTTTCTTGTATTCCATTTAACGGTCATATATCAATAACTATATCTGTTTTTAAATACTTGAGAATCTACTCATTATCATATACTTGTGCTGTTGTTATAGTTTTAAATGACATTTATAGAGGTAATTTAAAAATTGTAGCATAGATTGAATAGCGGGGGAAAATAATTCACACGTGATTGCAACTAAACTTAGGACAGAATAAACATGAAAGTTGGATCAGTCAAATTGTGCTGCTCTTTGTGTAGACACTAGTTCATATTTTCACAAAAAGAAGACCCCCAAAGATATTGATAAGGAGGAGCTTTTCAGTTTTCACGACCCCTTAGCACTTTCTTTGATTCTAAAATTGGCATTAGATAGCTAACGGCCCAATTGTGTTCTAATGGTGAATGTCATGTTAATGATTCTTGACCCTTTTACATAATGATTCTTGACAGGTTCTGAGGTTTTTTTTTTTTTTTTTTTTTTTTGGGTGAAGGTGACAGGTTCTAAGTTTATTTTAATTTTATTTTAATTTTTTTTAAATGCTTAAGAAAATATTAATTTTTAAAAATATGACAGTTGAATTAAGAGGATTGTTTGAAAATGTTACCGTTAGAATTGATGAGATTTGAAAATAGGACTGTTGTAGGAACAAATATTACCGTTAGGAAGAAAGAATAAAGAAAGAATTAAATAAGAATTAAAAAGAATTAAGAAATAATATTTAAATGAAATGGTAAAATTATAGAACATCTGATAAATGGGATATTGTAAAATGATGTGGTAAAATAATAAAATAGGCTTTTGGTTTGGCAAAATGGCATGATTTTTGCAACGGCTGCTACAGATGCTCTAAACTCAAATGTGCAAGGCAAATGAGAAGTAGGTAGGTTTTACAATATTGAAGGAAGTACAAGTTGGGCTTAGAAACTGTAATTGAATAAAGTGGTTCTTTTGTTCTCTCTTTTTTTATTTATTGAATTTATTCATTTTATAGATAGGTTAAAAATTTCATGTATGGATATATTTACAGACTATGCTAGCTATATCATTTACTTTTATTTTATATGTTATTGACTTCAATATTGTGGATTTAATTTGTTGTAGTTTTTGCTTGATACTTTCTTATGTATAGTCTAGCTTTTCTAAAAGAAAAATTTGTTACCAATTTAAACTTGGATAAGAGAAAGAAAAAAAAAATTGGATAAATTAGATCCATTAGTCCAATTCCAATGTAAGTCTCTCTTTGCTTAACTTAAAATTTTTTTTTTCATACTTTTAATGTTTAGAAATTTGGAATATTCTTTTCTTTTTTTTTTAAATGTGTAAGGTTGAAATTATTCAATCAAGTGTTGGCTTTATTCCGTGCCAAATTTGCTTGTATTTTAGCAATTAGATACCCTGTATTTAGGTGGGATTTATGTAAGGGTTACATGTGAGAGAGTGTGAAGAAAACTCAAGATGTATGCAATCAAAGGAGTCTCACGATTGGCAAGTTGCCAAAGTGGCACACGTGTGAAGCATGCAGGGAACTGAAGGGTCACAACAACTGGAGCACTACAGGACAAAATATACAGTCTAGCCAGGCAGTTAACTCACCACTCAAACTCGCGACTTGTTCCACTCGCGAGGCTGAGTCACCAAAATACCCTATTTGGATGAAAACTAACTTTTCACATTCCTCACATACACCACTATAAATACCCTTATACCCACAAAATGTAGAGAGCTTCTAGAGAGAATTTTGAGAGGGAAACCCTAGAGAAAAACAAAATTGACTCATCCACAATCTTTGTCATTTGATTCTCCAAATTCCTCTACTCTCACTCTCTCCATTGACATATCCTTGAGAGGTACATTTTGCCAAATCCTTATCTCACCATACCCATATCAATGAGAAGGTATTTTGGTGCTTGAGAAGCAATTCAGAGATGACCAATTTATTTGGTTGATGCAATAGGCTTATTACGGGATCTAGAAAGCTAAAGAAGACAAGGTTAGGTGTAACCGTATTAAAGCAAGAAGCTTGGAGGGCTTAAATGCATTGGGTAGATTAGACTTGGAGGGTCTTCTACTATTCATATACCCAACTTTATTCTTTAGTTGATCATTTGACCACTTGGAGGGTGACAGAGAGGTTTTTCGCCGAGTTCTTCAGTTTTCTCTTCAATAACACGTGCCAGTGTTATCTTTGTGTTTGCATCTCTCTTCCCTTACTCTTTATCTTTAATTGCTGCTATGTTTGTGATTAATTATGATATAGAGTGTTTTAACTATTTGGTTATAGCTTATATTCATCATTCCACACATACATTGTTTGCGTATAAACTTGTGTTGGTATTGTTAATATTGGGGGTCTAAACATTTATTAGTGTTTTACACACTAATTGAACATTCAAAATGGATTGTTCTTAATGAATTGAAATTTATTTTTAATTTTGTTTTTGGTTGTTTGTAATTATTAAATTAATTTCTTTTCATGTGTGTGTTGTGCTTTTTGCCTTTAGTTTTTTTTTTTTTTTTTTTCCCTTCTAAAAAAATGTTTTAAATATTTGTTAATGCTTATAAATTTTGATAGTCTTTAAAGCACAATACAACTAAAGACATTACTCAGGTTATATAATTTAAGTTGTGTTAAGGTACAAATTTTCGGGCCTAATTTCATTAGCCCACTCCCAAAAGATACCCATACAAGCCCATAAATTATTCTAAGCCCACATAAATATTTCCCACACATTACTCAGATATTCTCCATGATATTGGGCTCCCACAAATATTTCCTATATAAAGCCCTCTAAATTACCTTGGGCCCTCTCACAGATATTACCCATACTCTCCAAACTTAGATTATCCACAAATAATACTTATCACATTACTACCAAAATCAGGCCACAAAATGCCGAAAATCATTTTACTTGTGGGCGAAGCCAAAAAGGGCCCAACAATACCATTTGTTAAGCCCATTGCTACATGGCACCATTTACTAAGCCTGGTACAATCCGGCAACTCTAAAGCCCGGTACGATCCAGCAACTCTAAAACACGGTACGATCCGGCATTTCTAAAGCCCAATACGATTCGGCATCTCTAAAGCCCGGTACAATCCGGTAACTCTAAAGCCTGGTATGATCCGACATCTCTAAGCTCGATACGATCCAGCAACTCTAAAGCCCGGTACGATCCGGCATCTCTAAGCCCAGTACGATTTGGCAACTCTAAAGCCCAGTATGATCTGGCACTTTTAAAGCTTGGTACGATTCGACATCTCTAAAGCCTGGTACGATCTGGCATTTCTAAAGCCCGGTACGATCCGACATCTCTAAAGCTCGATACGATCTAGCAACTCTAAAATCCGGTACGATTCGGCACCATTTGCAAAGCCCACTACGATGCGGCATCTATACTAAGCCTGTTGCTACATGGCAATGTTTTTGCAAAGTCTTACAAAGCCCAAATGCTAATTTGGCACTATTTTTCCAAAACCCAAATGCTAATTTGTCACTATTTTTACAAAGCCCAAATGATAATTTGGCACTATTTTCATAAAGCCCAAATGCTAATTTGGCATCTATTTTACAAAGCCCAAATTTATTTTGGCAATTATTTTACAAAGCCCAAAATAATATTTTGGCAAAAACAATTACTTTACACTTAAAGCTCAAATGCTATTTTGGCACATATTTACAAAATGCAAGTACTATTTTGGCACTTGTTTCTACATATACCAAATCCCACACTCATGGGAAATATAAATATTCATCCCTCAAGAAATACCTCTCTTACAAGATTTATAAAAGCCCATGAATATCACCCATGGCAAAACTATTCATTTTGTAGGGACAACTAAGCCCAAGGAAGCTTAACTACAAAGCTTAGCTGGACCAACCCAGCCTAACACAGAATCTGCAGCTGAAAGCTTACATAAAGTAACCAGCCAAAATCTCAGCACAAATAGCTGGAGCCTTTCCTATTAAGTCCCAACTTGTCTAAATCAAATCAAAAGAGGACACGTGTCACTCAAGAATTGAATCCTTCCTTCACAAGCTGAAATCCCATCATTCATCATGTGACATAAAGTTGAGATGGATGTGATAGAAAGCTGAAAAGTTTCAGCCAGCTATCCCATCCTTCCTTTCCAACCTAGCCTGTCAAAACCAAGAGTAGCCATTATTAGGCTATTAAAGCTCCTGAAACAACATGGAATCAGCTCATTTTCATACTAAAAATGTGTATTCTCTAGTTCATGGACCAAGCACATGAACCCCAAATGAGGAAACTTAGGGAAATGTGGTTTGGAGGGCACCAAGGAGATCCTAGCAGAGTTTCTAGCAAGGGCTCCAAGGTTGATACCTGGCTTGGGGTGGTCCAATCTGCCCTAGGGAACTCTGATTCTAATAGCAGCATAACCAAGATCATTAGCCTAAAAGCATGCTCTAATCCCATCAGCCAAGGCTAATCAACATTTAATGCTAAGCTAGAATCCCAACTGTTATTGCCCAAAACAACAAGAACCTTCTAAAGTTGAGCTTACGACTCTTAGCTAAAATCCTAAGAATGATTCTTTAAGGATTTTTTGAAGATTGAGAAAGATTTAGCAAAGATTATTTGCTAATCACCCCCTAAAAACCTATCTATAAATGAAACTCTCCATTAATGCTTCAAGAGGAGGAAGATATACACTAGAAAAGATTCTTCCTTAACCTCTCTACATGAGCCTCCACTAAGCTTTGAAAAAATTACTGAGTTCTTAGTTTTTAGGCCTAGAAACTAAGTCCTTGACTCCTAGATCAAAAATACTTCTCATAACTCTACTCATAAACACTTATCTACTCCCAGCAGAGAACTCCAGCAGCCTTACTATACACTCTCACTCATTACTCATACTACTCACAAATGACTCTCTCTACTCATTACTCACTATATATTCATGAGCATATCTTGGCACCATAATGATCTTTCTGCGCTAGGTGGGATCTCTCTCTCTCCCTTCATCTCACACTAAGTTTTCTCCATTATTTGTTATTATGGAACCCATGATATTTACTTATTCATTTACTTTTAATGGTTATGATGTAACTGTTACTATAGAATTTTTCCCTCATATTGTTGTATTAGAAGACTCCTTTCCAGAGCTAACGGATGATGAGTTTAAAAACGTAGATATTTCCCTTAGTCCGTGAAATAATTAATAGCTAGAGATCTATCCTATTTTGTTTTACTTTACCATTGGGTTATTTTCTGCAGAAACACTTTACCGCTGGGCCGTTTTCTCCAAAAACGCTTTACTGTTGGGTTATTTCTTATAGTATGTTTTTTAACCATGCTGATGTGTCCACTGTAGGGATTTCATGGGTTGTCAGTTCCAATCTAAGCCCAAGGCAAAAAATATAGTGGATTTCTTGGATCTTCACCGATAGCCTTTGGGCCACACATTAAGCCCATCGTCGTGTTTTGGTTTAGACCTCCAACCCAATATAAATCTTATTTGTCGGAAGGAAAACTTTTTCGCCCCCAACAAGGTGTTAGATTATATATATATAATTATGTTAGATAAAAATTATAAAATGATTTAATAATGATTCATTTAGTTCACATAAAAAAAATGATTCATTTAGTCATAGTTTCTTAAAATATATATATATATATATATATATATATATATATAGAACAAATTAATGACTAAAGCCGTGCAACGCATGGGACTTTTACTAGTCTATATATATATATATATATATATATATATAAACTGAAGCCTTTGAAGCACTCACAATTTTTCACATCAGCACAATATTTAAATAAAATTATCATTTTATTTAAATAAAAATAAAATTATTTTTATTTAGTCCAAACTTAACAAACAGTGAAACTCTCTCTCTCTAACAAATCCAACTTAAACTCAAACTCATCATTATCATTTTATTTAAATAAAATTATTTTTGTTTAATCTAAACTTAACAAGAAGTGAAACTCTATCTCTCTAACAAGTCCAACTTAAACTCAAACTTAAACATTGATAATTTATCTATAAAATTACGAGGTTAATCATGAACATTGTAAAAGCAAAGCACATCACAATATTTGTTTTTAAAAGCCGAGTAGAGGTATGAGCTTTTTTTATATTATTTTCTTCTCCTCTACTTTGTTAAAATATACATAAATATATATATATATATATATATATAATGGTTTTTCATGTATTTTATAAAAAGTAATTTTCATATATGAACTACCAAACTCTTTTTAGCCCTTTTTTACAAAATAAAAAAGTTTGCAATAATTGAAATTATTCTTTTGAATGTAGCCCATTTTTCTCTTATATTTTTCTATTGTTTACTAATATATATTTTGTTTTATTTCAATAATTTTTAAGCAGTGAATCATCTAATTCTTTAATTTTTTTGGTTTGAATTCTTGAGTTATTTTTTTGCAGTATTTAAAACTGTTTGACAAATTTTTTGTAAGTCATTACATGTTTAAGTAATGACTTCTTCATCAAATTGTAACACAAATTGAAGTCATACAAAAGCAAATCATACAATGGTGTATTTTCTTAAATTTTTTATAAAATTATTTTAGTCTATCTCACAAATAAGTAGATTCCCGTTCATAACATGGGTTAGCGACTAGTATATATATAAAACTAAAACCTTTGAAACTCTCACAATTTTTCACATCAGCACAATATTTAAATAAATAAAATTGTTAGGACATATGCGATTCAATGTTAGGAACATATGTCAACATTTTATTTAATTGGCTAATTTTTTGACAAAACACAGTTTACTTGTAATTGGGTAGATCTAGGATATGTTTAATACTTCAAGGAACAAGGTTTCAAATTCAAGTGTTAAATCCATGCAAGTTTGTCCAAGAATCAAGTGAGAAAGTGCTGGATTTTAAAACTCGACAACTAGTATCTATCGAAGTTTAAAAGTTGTTTCAGCCCGTGGCTCGACAGCTAACTCGATAGATGGCTATCTGTCGAGGTTTATGAAACTTAGTTTTTCAAAACTGTTTTTCATCCAATCCATGGGTGTATGTTTGGGCTTTCTTTTCTCACAATCCCAAACATATATAAGGATTATTTTGAGAGCCATCAAATGTTGCACAATTGAAAAAGTGTAGAGTAAAGTCTTGTTCATGCAAATTGTGACCAGAGACAGAATTTGCCCTAGTTCATATTTCTCTTGAAGAAGCTGCTATGTTTGTACATCATAGGATTTTGTGACCAAGAAGTTTCTTGATCTTTATCGTGGTATGAATTGAAGAACTTTGCAACCAACCTCTTTCTCAAGTTGGTGATTAAGTCACGTACTGAGATCTGTGCATCTATTGGCTAGTCACGTATTGGGAGTTGTGCATTGAAAGGAGAGATTGTCACTACAGAACAAGTCCAATTAGGTATTGGGGTAAGGGTTCAACTATAGGTTGGTATAAGGTACTAGGATTCCTTTACTTGTAACCATTTGTTGTGATAATAGTGAATTCTCGGGAGTGGTGACCTTAAAATCACCTAGTGAGATTTTTGCTGTGTAGGTTTTCTCCATTCGAAAACAAATCATCTGTGTCAATTTAATTTCTGCTGCATTTAGTTTAATTGGTGATTTGTTTATGCTGTCACACATATTGTATGTTAATTTGATTAATTAATCAACCTGGCTAATTAACTAGTTAATTCATCACAAGGGGTTAATACATTATTGGCCTATCAAGTGGTATCAAAGCAGGCACACTCTGATTAGGGTTAATCTTTGTTGTGTGATCTATTGACTCCTATTGTCATGTGTACAACCGGCTTGAAGAGTTCTTTACTTTCAAATACATCTTGTTTTTTCTAATCTCTACTTGTTTGAGTGTATCAGAAAATGTAAGTCTAAAAGTTATTTGAATTCTATTATGATGACTATTGGAAAAGATCTCAGTTTGGCAAAGAAAAAACTAGATTGTCTCAGAATGAAAATGTGCAAAGTACGTCTGAGAAGAGTGAAAGTTAAAGGTTTAGTTCATCAAAAGGCAGATGAGAGAAAACATCATTCCTATTGATCTGTCATCTAAGCACGAAGTGTGCTTCATGATAAAGTCTGCATTTAAGGTTATGGACACATGCTTAGGGTACATTAACAGCAGCTACTAAAGACACATGACTGGAGACCAATCTCTCTTCAAGGTTTTCAAGTCTAAGAAAGGTGGTAATATTACTTTTAGTGATGGGAATCATCTCTCTACCTAGATTGCCAAACATTGCAAATGTTCTATATGTAGAAGGTCTGAGAGTGAACCTGTTAAGCATAAGTCAGATATGTGATCAAGACTTCATGGTAGTATTCTCAAAGGGAAAATGCCTTGTCATGGATGAGCCTAGAAAAAAGCTCATAAGTGGTGTTTGCACTCTAGACAATTGTTATAGCTTGGTTTCTGATGCTAATATTGTGTGCAATAGCATTCGTTTACCAAATGAAGATCTATGGCACCAAATGATGGGATATGCTAGTTACAATCATCTTTCAATTGTATCTAAGCATGAGTCAGTGTTGGGGATACCAAAGCTCAGTAGCGTGAGAAATGCGGTTTGTGGACCATGTCAGCTTGGGAAAAAGATGAAAGCTAAACATGCAGGCACTCAAACATCTGCTACATCTAGACCGCTAGAGCTACTACATCTGGATCTCATGGGTCCAACTAGAATCGAGTCTCTCGGTGGAAAGAGATACATCATGGTTGTGGTAGACGACTTCACTAGGTACACTTGGGTCATACTCCTACAATCCAAGTCTAATGCTCCTGAGCACATTAAAGCTTTGTACACAAGATTGCAGAATGAGAAGAGTCTGAAGATTGATCAAATTCAAAGTGATCATGGTAAAGAATTCGAGAACTCATATATGAAGTCATTTTGTACAAGATCAAGTATATTCCTATCTTAATCTAAATATGCTAAAAATCTTGTGAAGAAGTTTGGTTTGGAATCTGCTAGTTCTGCTAGAACCCCTATGAGTCTAAATGTTAAACTCACTGTTGACTTGTTAGGTAAAAGCATAGATTCATCTCTTTATAGAAGCATGATAGGTAGTGTTTTTTACCTTACTGCTCTATTAGTTAGAGTGTGGGAGTGTGTGCTAGATATCACGCTAATCCCAAAGAGTCTCATATGATTCTTTTGAAAAGAATTATAAAGTATGTCAAAACCACTGCCGACTTTGGTGTGTAGTATAGCAAGGATATAAATGATGTCTTAGCTGGGTATTCTGACGCTGATTGGGCTGGAAATGCTGATGATAGAAAGAGTACATCAGGGGGTTGTTTCTATGTGGGCAATAATCTTGTCTCCTTCATGAGCAAAAAGTAGAATTTCATCTCATTATCCACTGCAGAAGCTGAGTACATCGCTGCCGGTAGCTGTTACACCCAACTTCTATGGATGCAAAAACTCCTCCATGACTACGGTATTTGTCAAGAGCATTTTACCATCTACTATGACAATACCAGTGCCATTAACATCTCTAAGAATTTGGTTCAACATTCTCAAACTAAACACATAGACATCACTTCATTAGGGAGCTTGTCGAAGATGGTACTCTTACTCTTGAATTTATTCACACTGATGATCAGAAGATTGATTTTTTTACCAAACCTCTTGACAGCAAACAGTTTGAATTCCTTCGCCAAATCATTGGTGTCATCTCCATGGATTGATCTCTCTTCTCCTCCTCATTCCTCATACATTTGCATCTAGTTTTATGTATTGCTTTGTTTAACATGTTTTTGTTTGTTTTCTTTTCAGTTTTGCTTTATTTTGTTTTTCAAATAAAAAAATGAAAAATAAAAAAATACAAAAACAATGTATGTTTGTGTACAATGGTACGTGTGTACCTTGGATGGCCATTGAAACAAAATTTTCTGAACTTTGTATCTTTTGTAACTTAGATGAGCTTCTCTATGCACAACTAAGCAAGTGAGTTTTGTGGCTCATGTTTGTGATGAGTAAAATTAAGTTATCTCTTGTACTTAACACTCGTATCACTCTTTTTGAAGGGAAGAACTAGAAAATCCTAAGAGAAAGGCATAAATAACCATCTTACCATTGTTGCCTGCCAATCATGGAATGACATTTGTATGCTTTGGCATAGCAAAATTAGAATGTCAAATGCTTAACATCATTGGGTATTTCTTTTCTCTCTCATATATGCCCATACATAGTTTGCTTAAAGAAAAATATGCAAAGAAAAATAAAAGCAAAAAGATCAAAATACTTTATATATGATTGCAAGCATGTATTCTAGGAGATGTGGGAGTTATAGGATGTACCTCGAAGGTGATAGTCTACATCAAACAGTTATGATTGTGTGTGAGTTAAAGTGATTTCTCATATCTCAAATCGTCATAACATATAGGCACGTACGCAATCTTGCGATGTTTTTCACACACAACACGCAATATTCTTTACTACCTTTGATACATGTGCAAGTACAATGTGATTTGGTCATCACAAGGAATACATGTGTTATTGTATGCTCACTAAACTGTCTTAACTTGTTTTTGAAATATAAAATTGGTTAGACTTGTTTAGTGTGTGTATGTGTTTTGGATCTATGTGCTTGACATATATTTTTTTTTGTTGAAAGATGATTTTGAGAACTTAAAATGTTGTTTGGATCCTTGGTTGAGTAACATGTTTGATTGCATTCATGTCTATATTTTTCTCTTCCTAAAAAACTATTTTTGAGCAATCTCAATAGCTATCTCGATACCTCTTGATAGCTAAGCTATCTATCGAAACCCTTCAGCTACCTTTTATCGCATTCTCGATAGATCTCGATTGCTACTTTGATCCATCTAGAAACCTTCTGAATGCTCGATAGCTTCTCGATAGCTACCTCGACTCATCAAGAATCATTGCTAAGGAAACCTTTAGACAACTCCTTGATAGCTAGCTCGATAGCTAAAAGGGGCGTTTTAAATCTCGATAGCTCTCGATCCATCAAGGTTTATGAAATTTCTATATATAGACGCCTCATGATTTTTGATCTATTCTCTTCGATCTCTCTCGATTGCTTTGGCCTCTTTACCCCCCAAAACACCTCTCACTCACTTTAAACTTCTTTCCCACTCATTTTTTGGCCTCAAGAGAGATTTCTTCCTCTGGTATGATCTCTTTTCTATCATTCTATCATGCATTTCATATATTCTGACCTAACCTTTGGGGTTGAAAATTTTTGGGTTTTTTCAAAATTTAATGAAGTTTTTGTGAAAATTTTTGGGATGGGTGTTGCTTTAACGAGTTTAAAACTTCATGCATTACATCACACTTGCATTAGAGCTATATTTTCATGCATTTTAGATGTGTGCTATATATATTGAACTGATTGTGTGCTGTTAGGTTTGGATTGGGCTGAGCCCATGATGTACTTAAATTTGCATGTCACATGTTCATGCATTTTCATGCATTTTCATGCATACATACCTACATGTTTTTATCTTTTGATATTAAACCTGTTTGGTGCTTTTCTGATTGTCTTTCTCTCCCTCTCTCTCTTTCTTACGTTAGTTGCATCATGGCACCTAAACGTAAATCCACTCTGTCCCGGAACCCTCTTCGTTCTGGGGCTTCTTCTTCTTCTCCCTCTGACCCTACTCCATCTCATGTACGGTTCCGTGATGAGAAGGCCAAATCGGACTTCTCGGAGAACTTTTCACAATGAGGCATTCATTCAGAATGCCAAGTCATTCTGTTAGATTTTTCTGACACTGACCTACCCATTGTCATATATAGCAGAAGTTGGGAGTCACTATGTGGTGTCTGGTCACATGCCCTTCTGTGATCATACAGGAGTTCTACTCTAATATGCACATATTTGATTATTCTATACCCCAATTTGTCACTCGCATTTGGAGTATACGCATGGTAGTTACTCTAGATATTATATTCGAGGTACTACACATTCCTAGGGTAGCATATCCTAACTACCCTGGTTGTGATCGTCTTAAGACTGTGTTTAAAGACGAACTCATGTCTCTCTTTTGTGAGACACCATCATCTTGGGGTGAGCGTCAAAACACCCTTGCTCGGCCTTTGCAAAAGGTCCAAGATTCCTTAATATGGTGATGACATTTATTCTTCATTCTTTGCCTCACTATAACACTATCATAAAGCATCATGCTCAATTTTCGTTATCCCTCATTGAGGATCTTTCTATTGACTTCCCTTCTCACTTTATACTTTCCCTTATTTTCTATAAGGATACGGCAACACGTGATAAGATCATTTTTCCTTCGACTATCACGCAACTTCTCGGCCATTTTTCTATCTCCTAACCCGAGTCTCCCCACTTCACCTTCATGTGTGCCATCAATGCAGCTACCATTCGACTGAGCGCAGCACAACTTAGACCAAGGTAGCCCTGGATAGAGACTGCAGCTCCTCTAGCTCCTATCGCTCCATCCACCTCCGCTCCTTCATCTTCTGCTGGTGGAGTGACACTTAAGGCCATCATGGCATAACTTGTGCACATGGATGCTCGCCTTGACACTCTCAGTGATAAGTTGTGTCAGGTGAACACTCGTGTTAGTCATATCACACAACGACAAGCTGTCATGGGTGGTTTCACTATGGCTTCCTTTCCTTTTCCCGAGGTATCTGAGGATGAAAATGACGATGGCACCGACAATGATGATGTTGATAAGGATGATGATGTTGGCTCGCCTAGTGATAATGAGATGTCTACTTGATGTACTTACCCCTTTGTTACTCGTGACTAAAAGGGGGAGTAGTTTTGAGATGAAAGTAGTCATACTCATAGGGGGAGGGTTAGTATAGAAGATAGGGGGAGTGTATGTGAGGGATGTAGTAAGGATTTTTGTATCTTTTCTTTTCTTTCTATTTTGGATACATTATCTCTTGTATATTTGTCTTGTGACCACTTAGTGATAGCATTCATTGTACTTATCTTTGATATATATATATATATGATGATGTTGTTATCACGTTTCACCTATCTTTTCATGTGTTGTTTCTTTTCTTTCTTTATTCACATGTTTCTTATTTATTGTATGCAATCTATTATTTCTGTTTCACACTAAGATGCCTTGACGAGTTTTGTTTAAAGTGTTTCAGAAATATAAGTTGTCAAAGTCTCCTTGCCATAAACTCTTTTCTTGCAAAGTTTTTCAAGAGTTTGTGTTAGGATAAATTTTATTGTATTCAACAAGTGAGTATGAGTTGGGTGATTTATGACTTCTCTCATATATTCTTTTGTTTGTTGTGTTTTTGTCATGGATTGCCAAAGGGGGAGATTGTTAGGACATATGTGATTCAATGTTAGGAACATATGTCAACATTTTATGTAATTGGCTAATCCTTTGACAAAATGCACTTTACTTGTAATTGGGTAAATCTAAGATGTGTTTAATACTTCAAGAAACAAGATTTCAAGTTCAAGTATTAAAACCATGCAAGTCTGTCCAAGAATCAAGTGAAAAAGTGTTGGATTTTAAAGCTTGACAGCTAGCATCTATCGAGGTTTAAAAGTTGTTTCAGCCAATGGCTCGACAGCTAGCTCAATAGATGGCTATCTATCGAGGTTTATGAAACTCAATTTTTCGAACCTGTTTGTCATCCAATCCGTGGGTGTATGTTTGGGCTTTCTTTTCTCACATCCCTAAACATATATAAGGATTATTTTAAGAGCCTTCAAAGGTTGTACAATTGAAAAAGTGTAAAGCAAAGTCTTGTTCATGCAAATTATGATCAGAGACAGAATTTGCCCTAGTTCATCTTTCTTTTGAAGAAGTTGTTGTGTTTGTACACCGTAGGGTTTTATGACCAAGGAGCTTCTTGATCTTCATCGTGTTATGAACTAAAGAACTTTGCAACCAACCTCTTTCTCAAGTTAGTGATTAAGTCGCATACTGGGATCCGCGCATCTATTGGTTAGTCACGTACTAGGAGCCGTGCATTGAAAGGAGAGATTGTCACTACAAATCAAATCCAATTAAGTATTAGGGTAAGGATTCAACTGTAGGTTGGTATAAGGTACTGGGATTCCGTTACTTGTAACTGCTTGTTGTGATAATGGTGAATTCTAGGGAGTGGTGACCTTAAAATCACCCGGTGGAGTTTTTGCCATGTTGGTTTTCCCTATTCGAAAACAAATCACCCATGTCAATTTTATTTCCATTGCCTTTAGTTTAATTGGTGATTTGTTTGTGCTGCCACACATTTTGTATGTTAATCTGATTAATTAATCAACTTGGCTAATTAAATAGTTAATTCATCACAAGGGGTCAATACATTTTTGGCTTATCAAAAATTATCATTTTATTTAAATAAAATTATTTTTGTTTAGTCCAAATTAACAAAGAGTGAAACTTTATCTCTCTAACAAGTCCAACTTAAACTCAAACTCATCATTATCATTTTTTTAAACAAAATTATTCTTGTTTAATCCAAACTTAACAAGGAGTAAAACTCTATCTCTCTAACAAGTCCAACTCAAACTCAAACATTGATAATTTATCTCCAAATTTGCGATGCTAATTATGAACACTATAAAAGTAAAGCTAATCCCAACATTTTTTTTTTTAAAGCCAAGTAAAGGTATGAGCTCTTCGTATGTTATGTTCTTTTCCTGTACTTTGTTAAAATATATATATAATTTTTTTTTTGTTTTTTCATGTATTTTTTAAAATGTAATTTTCGTACATGAACCACCAAACTCTTTTTAGCCATTTTTTACAAGATAAGAAAGCTTTTAACAATTGAAATTATTCTTTCGAATGTAACCCATCTTTCTCTTATATTTCTCTATTTTTAGTCATATATATATATATATATTTTGTTTTAATAATTTCTAAATAGTAAATCATCTGATTCTTTAATATTTTTTTGTCTCTAAAAAGTTTTAATATCTGAATTTTTGAGTTATTTTTTACAGTATCTGAAACTGTCTAACAAATTTTTTGTAAGCCATTACACATTCAAGTAATGACTTCTTCATCAAATTGTAACAAAAATTAAAGTCAATTGAGAACAAATCATGCAATGGTGTAGTTTCTTAAAATTTTTATAAAATTATTTTAGTTTACCTCACCCGAGCAAAGGTAGTAATTAATTATTGAGCAGTTGAGTCGCTGTTCACATTTATCTGTTAATTTCTCAGTTGACTTTGCATAACTAGCCAAAGTCCTCCTTCACAGCCACTTTAATCTTCCTCCTCCAATATTTCAAACTACTCTCTATCAGCTAAGCTTGCTACGTTTTCTTTCTACCAACAAGAAGAGATGGCTGATGCAATCCTGTATGGTGTTGTGCAGACGATCATTGAAAGCTTGGGCTCCTCTATCCTTCAACCAATTGGATCGATTTGGGGTGTCAAAGGTGAGCTCGAAAAAATGAAGAACACTGTTCTCACTATTCAAGCTGTACTTAAGGATGCGGTGGAGCAACAGGTCGAGAATCACCAAGTCAAGCACTGGCTCATGAATCTCAGAGATGCAGTTTATGATGCGGATGACTTGTTGAGCGAGTTCACCACTCATGTGTTGCAGCAGAAGGTGATGGATGGTGATAAAATTGTAAAGAAGGTACGCATTTTCTTTTCTAGTTCAAACCAAATTGTTTTTGGTCTTGAGATGGCTCGCAAACTAAAGGCTATGAGGGAGAGGTTTAATGATACAGCGAATGATAGGAACAATTTCCAGTAGAAGTCAGTCCATAACCCTTTAGAAACACGGGTTGCGATTAGGAGGAGAGACCAAACTCATTCATTTGTACTTGAAGAAGAGGTTATCGGGAGAGAAGAGGATAAAAAGGCCATCGTAAGTCTACTATTGGACTTTGAAATGGAAGACAAGGTTTCATTCATATCTATAGTGGGAATTGGTGGGCTAGGGAAGACCATACTCGCCCAATATGTATATAATGATGAGAAGGTCATATCATATTTTGAGTTAAAGATGTGGGTATGTGTTTCTGATGTCTTTAACTTAAAAATAATTGTTGAAAAGATAATTGCATCAGCAATTGATGACGAAAAGCCTGAAAACCTAGAAATGGATTAATTGCAAAATAAACTTCGCAAAAATCTCAACCAAAAGAAATGCTTGTATTGGATGATGTTTGGAATGAAGATAAGGAAAGTTGGTGTGAATCTAGAAAGCACGGACGTGGTTGGGAGGGTGCCGCACCCGAGTCCGACGCGATTGCTCACGCATTGGTGCCGTGTCTGAGTTTTTTTTTTTTTTTTTTTCTCTCTCTCTCTCTCTCTCGAATTCACGCCGACTCGGCTTCGATTCACGCCGATTCGTGCTGAACCGGCCTGATTCTGCCAGAATCGGGCCATATTGGTCATATCGGGTCATATCAGCCGACGACTGAAACGACCGAAACAGGCTGAAATTGGCCTTCAGAAGAAGTGAAATCAATTGCAGGTGGAGAAGGAAGTGATTGTCAGTACAACCCAGCCATAGCCATTTTTTTTTGTTTTTGTTTTCTTATGCGTAAAGTAACGGTACAAAAGTTCCAACGTGAAAAAGGTAGAGGGGTATCAATTTTTTTTTTTTTTTTTTGGAGAAAATATAAGTTTCTAAGTGATTTTTAATAAAAAAAAATTATTAAATAATTAGAGATATCGTATTTAAATTCCCACCTCAGAGGCATAGTAATGTGTTTCTTGCCTTCTTCTTTCTCTGTTTTGTGAATCAAGGCATAGTAATGTGTTTTTTAAGAATATTTTAATAGTAAAAATATATAGAAAATATAAATAAAAATATTTTTAATAATTTTTTAATCACCAAGTCCCGCTGCACTCGCACTCTATTTTTTCAAAAATTGCCGAGTCCTGCACCCGAGTCCCAAAATGCACTCGTGCTTCATAGGTGTGAATTGACAAGATTTTTAATGGGTGGTGCAAAGGGAAGTAGGGTGCCGGTAACTACTAGGACCAAACTAGTTGTAGAAATTACTTGCACAATCTCACCATATTTTTTAAAAGGCCTATCAAAGAGTCAATCTTGGTTATTATTGAAGCAAATGGCATTTAAAAAAGAGCAAGTGACTGTCGATCCTAACCTTGAAGCAATTGGAATGGAAATTGTAGAAAAATGCCAAGGAGTTCCTCTTGCTATAAAGACAATTGGGAGGGTCTTATACTTCAAAAACACAAAAGATGAATGGTCACATATAAAAAATAATGAACTTACAAATGTAACTCAATCAAAAAATGGTGTTTTACCGATTCTAAAATTGAGTTATGATCATCTTCCATCACATTTGAAGTGTTGTTTTGCATATTGTTCACTGTTTCCCAAAGATTTTTTTTATTGATAAATTGACATTGATTCAACTATGGATAGCACAAGGATTTATTCAATCACCAAAGGAAAACCTACAATTAGAAGATGTTGCTAATAAGTACTTCATAGATCTACTTTGGAGATCCTTCTTCCAAGAAGCGAAAGACATGAATATGAAGTTTAAAATGCATGATTTAATTCATGATCTTGCACAATATGTATCAAGAATTGATTGTATACTGGTTGATTCCAATGCAAAAAATGTGAATGAAAAAGGACACCATCTATCGTTTCCATTTTACAACATTTCATTCTTTGAGGAGAATTTAAGCATGTTGGTTAAAGCAAATAAGATACAAACATTTATATTGGCATACAATAATTGGAAATATGATCAGGGAACAATTGAAGAATTAACTCTCAAAAAACTTATTTCTACTTTTAGATACGTGCGTGTGTTAGACCAACATGGTTTAAATATGAAGATGTTGCCAAATACTATAGGTACTTTGATGCATCTAAAGTACCTTGATCTTTCCTCTAATGATATTGAGGTTCTGCCTAGTTGTATTGCTAAATTGGTGAATTTGCAAGCATTATATCTCTCTAATTGTCAAAAGCTTAGGGAGTTACCGGTAGATATTCAAAAGTTGGTCAGTCTCAAGCACCTTGACACAGATGGTTGTGAGAATTTGACCCATGTGCCATGTGGATTAGGGCAATTGGCTTCTCTTCAAACGTTAACCTTATTTGTTCTGAGTAAGGGCCCTACAAGTTCTTTGAAGCATTGTGGTGGGCTAGCGGAATTGAATAAGCTAAGCAACTTGAAAGGAAAAATAAAGATTATAAATGTGGCATGGGTGAAAAGTGCTACCTCAAAATTCGAAGTAGTAAATTTGAAGGAGAAGAAAAATCTTGGTGAGTTGAAATTAAAGTGGAATCCTGAGGGTGATGATGTTGTAGATGCTGATGATGATGAAAATTCCATGGATAGCATCCAACCATATGAAAGTTTAAAATCTTTGGAAGTGGATAGGTACATGGGTGTGAGAGTTTCAAGTTGGCTTTCATTCTTAACAAATCTTGTTAAATTATATATAATCAATTGTAAGAAGGGCCAATATTTTCCATCATTGTATAAACTCTCAACTCTCCTATACTATTTATTTGGGAAATGCATGATCTAGAGCATATGACAGACGGGGATATGAATGATGAGATATTTGCTTCACAGGCATCACCATCAACATTTTTCTCATCCCTTGAGACACTCACCCTCAGTAATTGTCAAAATCTAAAGGGATGGTGGATGAGGGATAAGGGGAATAAGGCAACAATATCATCATCATCAACTAATCACTGTCACTAACACATACCCCTGCCTTCCTTTCTGCGTCTTTCTTTATTAAAGGTCTGGGATTGCCCTGAGATGACTTGGATGCCGCTATTTCCAAATCTTGAAGAAGAGCTTTGGTTGGATAATAGCAGTGATGAGACAATAGAGATGAAGATGATGAAAACAGCTTCTTCATTTCCGTCCTCTTCCTCTTCCTCCTTCTCCCCTCCCCTCTCCCAAATTAATGTTACGAGAGCATTTATTTCAGTCTCACCAATTTAATATTTTAACAAAAATTTATTTGAACTCATTCAAAACAAGTGTGCATCAACCTCACTAAATTAACTAAAATTTTTAAAGAGGATAATCTCATCTCTACATATAGTGAGTCTCTATCCTTGCTACATTAAATTTCAATGTTGATAAACTATTGAAGTTGATATATGTGTATGAAAATAATAGATAGCTAAACTAGCAAACATAGAGTTTTTTAGATTAGTTTAGCTAAATATTTGAAGAGACTGATATGAATACTCTAAGGATTGTACTATGTTGTGTTGGCTTTAAGTAATTGCATAAATACATTGTTGGTTTCTTATCGTATTTGATGGTATGGGAGTTATTGATGTTATTTTCCAAATCTCTCTAGTGTATTTGGTGTCATTTCATTGATTGTCTTGTGAATAAGAGTAAGATTTGTACTATTTTCTTTTGTCAGCTTTATTTTGTTAATAATTAATAAAGCATTTTTAGTTGGTTGCTAAGAAAATGTGAGAAGGATGTCATTTAATTATTCAGCCTCTTGGTTTTGGTGGTGGGCTTAGTTTATCTTTGGTTACTATGAGAAAATGTTCGGTTGTGTTTGTTTGGACTGTGACAAATTTCTGTTTCGTATTATAGAACTAGTGAACGTCTGGTACTATCTATTAGAGTATATTTTATATATGTTCATAGTAGAGTGGACCCCTCTCTCTCTCTGTGCCTAATTTGTCGTTTTCTCTGTTTTTGTAAATTCCTGGATAGCATTTATGAATATTTATATTTGTTACAAATTTTGTAGAGAGAAACAGTGGAGGATCGAGATGAGAATGATTTCAATGTGTTACGTTTCCAAGCCTTGAAGACAGGACATCCCTAATGACATACCATGTGTTGAATTTACTTCTGAACTTCACTTTGTCATGTTGCATATTGTTCACTATGTACACCATGTTCATTTTATTGTTGCTGCTCCTTTGCTTTAAAGTAATTGTATTTTAAGTAATGTTATGTAATAGAACATGGATTTATTCGGAGTGGATGTTGTTTTCTATTATCAAGCATTTTGCGTACGAATCGTAACGTGTGTAAAAATAGGGAACCACTATTTATTTAGTTCTCTATTTCATTTCGGTTATGATTTTGTACTAAAAAAAAGAAGGAAAGTATTATAGTTTTCCATCAAGACGAATCATGGTTTAAAGCATAAATTGATTTTTTCTTTTCTTTTTTTGTCGTTCAATGATAGAAATTTTTTTTAAAAAAATTTAAAATAAAATTAATACATGAAAATTCAAATTAGGATATATTCAATGTAACAAAATATAAATAAAGGGAAAATACACAAGATAATTTTTTTTTAAACATTTATATTAATCCTAAAAATCATTTATTATGCGTTTGATTTTGTGACAATTTTCTTTTCACATTACATCTTATGTATCACACACATTAAGAATTGGTGAATGAACCCATGGCCGGCAAAATAACAAAATTTAAGGACTCAAAATAGCAACCCCATTTCAGTTCGGCCATGAATTTGTGAGGCAAAAACTTTTAACTTATTTCAAACAGTCCTAACTTTTTCTAATAATTTCTAATTCATCCTTCCTACACCCTACATCCATCCTAGACTTTCTTATCTTAAATTGTAACGTGGTTGTTATGACTTATGAGCATATTTTTTGAATTTGAACATTGTGGTCTCTAATATAAAAACTAGTGGTGACTTTAAGTAATTGTCGGACAGATAAACAAATAGTTTTTGAGTAGTTGGAGGTCAGAATTTCCTCAAATTAATCATATCATAGCTTATTTTTATCTTTTTAATCTATCTAAAGCTAGCCACTATTGGCGAGGGTACGTTCCTATACATACCAGAGTGGTATCAGAGAATGAGGATTGAGGATGGACAAAAAAGAGTGTAGTTTACTAAAACTGCCAGTTCTGTCATGACTAGTCAATAACAAATGTTTTGAAACATTTTTGTATGCACTGATCTTATGAGACCACATGTGAGACCCACATGTCACGAGACAATTGGCTCATGAGACTTGCTTAGGAGATATCACCTCAAATGCTTGAGAGAATCACCTACAGGCCCAGCTGAAAGAGTGTCAATAAAAAGGTTTTTAGAGAGGGTACTGCGTTTTTGTGGGGCATGTGAGTTTTAAGTTTTGGGCTTTTTTAATGTCCCCCACCTATTGATATTTCATTACAATGACTCCTTATCTTCCGGGCCGAAGTAAAGAAAACCCCCACTAAAGGGAAATTTGAAAATAGGTTTTTTTTTTTTTTTTTTTTTTTTTTTTTACATTAAAATTTTATACACCCACACTGTTTTAAAACTATTTAGGAATTTAACTTCACAACTTAAAATCATGTTCTCAAAATATGATTTTATTAAAAAAAAAAGATACCAAACAATTATAATTTAAATAATTATTATCAAAATAATATTATATTTGCTGCTTTTGCCCTTCATTATTTCATGGGTTTCCATTAAATAAATGATTTAAGAATAGGAAAAAAATATGGTAAAATTTAAAACTAAATAAATGCATGAAAATTCAAATTAGGATATATATTCAAAATACTAATAAAATATAAATAAAGAAGAAAAAAAAAAAACTAACTCTGTCTTAATACATCTCTAAATAAACATCTATCAAAATTGAACTAGGCATTTTTTTTTTTTAATTTCAGAAATTATTTATGATTAAATTACGTTGCCTTTCATAACAATTTTCGGTTTGAAAGTACAAAATTATAAAGTTCATTAGAAAATCATCTTTTCATTTTTTTAGCTTCTGGGATTGCCCTAGGATGACGACTTGGATGCCGCTATTTCCAAATCTTGAAGGGCTCTTTTATAGTGGTTGAAAATGATGATGATGAATACGGCTTCTACATTTCTGTCCTCTTCCTCCTCGCCACTCTCCAAATTAAAGGATTTGTATCTGAGGGAGGTGCAGGACTTGGAGTCTCTGCCAGAGGAGTGGTTGAAAAGCTTAACTTCTCTTAAGAGATTAGAGATTTGGGGGTGTCCCAATCTGATGTTGGTTCCCGAACGGATGAGTCAACTCACCTCTTTACAGACCTTGAATATTACTATAGAAGAAGATGGAGACATCATTAGAGATTAGAGCAAAGATGCGAGAAGGAAAATGGAGAGGATTAGGCCAATATTTCTCACTTCCCTGGTATGTTCTTCCCTCTTCTTGGATTTTTTTTTTTTTAAGAACTTCTTTTTATCTTCTTCAACAATGATATTTTGGGCAATTTGTCTTGTAAAGTTGTGATTTACAACTATATTTTATATTGGCTTTATTTTATGACAAAAATTGTTGTAATTGCTCTAATTTTGTTCCTTGTATTTTGTGGGATTTTATTATATTGGGTTTAGTGATGAAGACTCAAGCTTAAATGAAGAATCAGTGGATTTCACAAGAAGGTCGCGAGAAGCTAAGCTGCAAAAGAGCATGTGAGGAGCACATGACTAGAAGCTGAAGAGTCGTGCTAGGCTGTCGTTTTCGCAAGTGTCTCGCGGGTAAGGCCTTCCCACGAGACAGTTGCGAAACATTCTGCCTAAAGGATTTTTATGTGTGAATTCCTTACCCTTCACTCATATTATATATACCCTCATTACCCACAAATGTATGAAAGGCCATTCAGAGAGAAAAACCCTAGATAGGTTTTCTACAACACAGACACTCATCTTTTTGAGAGAAAGCTACCCATCCCTAGTGAGAATTAATTGTAGCCTTTTCTCCTTCCCTCTCCCATTATCATACCTTAAGAGGAGATTTGTAGCCAAACACAATCCACACCTTTTCAGAGTTTAGTGAGTGTTTTTGGTGTTGTTGGGAAGCATTAGAAGATGCCAAGGTTGGCGGATGCAACATGGAGCTTATTGCGAGATCCGCAGAGCTAGACAAGACACGGTTCCGAGAAGCCTTGTTGGAGTAGGAGATTAGAGGGCTTACGTACAAATGGTAGATTAGGCTTGAAGGGTCTCTTGCTTATCCATGTATCCCAACTGATTGTCTAGTGGATCAATTCCCGCTTGAAGGGCGGTGAAGAGGTTTTTCGCCAAGTTCTTCAGTTTTCTCTTCGATAACACGTCTTGGTGTTATATGTGTTTGCATCTCTCTTCCCTACTCTTGCTTATTTCATTTTACTACTGTGTTGCTTTATATATGAATTAGAGTAACTCTCTTGCTTGTTTGCTTGCGTTTACACTATTCCGCACTTAGTATTAAGTTAGTGTAAAAACAACCAAGCTTGAGATTAGGCTTGAGGAGTAGCTGGTTTTGGCTAAAGTTCTGCTAAGCAAATATATATATATATATATATATATATCTGTGTGTATGTGTGTGTGTGTGTGTGTGTGTGTGAGAGAGAGAGAGAGAGAGAGAGAGAAGAAGAAGAAGAAGAATCACAATAAGTGAGGCTATTTGAAATCTCATTTGTGGTTGTTGTAGTTCATCTAGATTCCTGAATAATGATCCTTCACTTTTGCTGTGGCCTGTTATGTCTCTCTAAACCTTATCTTGTAAGGATTTGTAAAATATGTTCCAATGCTTTGGTGTCTCTTTAGACTCATGTCTCTGAATTTGTTCATTATTATATGTTCTTATCTCGTGGCTAGTTTTCCTTCTCATGCTCTAATGTCATCCAGTTTGAGATCAACTTGAGCTTCGGTCTTCTGTTAAAAATCTTAACTCTAATACAGGTATCTCGTATTATTGTAGGTAATTTTATCTTTACATAAGAAATTACTATGAAATCTGCTGGAGCTGCTGCCAGGTACCAGAAATTGAAGAAGAAATATAACATCACCAGCATGAAGCTGCTTATACTTGGGCTGATTCTATAAATGGCTGGGAGCTACTTCCTATGCATTCAAGTGCAAGATATGCACATTATATTACAAACATGTAAGCATGAATTACAATTTTTTCTACACAATTGATGATCTTGCAATGCATTCAATTCTTTCTTCTTGGTTTGCTTTTTAATTAACACATTAGAGTTCTTTCCATCTTGTTCTATAGTAGGGAGAAAGTACTACTTCAATTTAGCTACAGAATGCACTTGCATGATATAGATACAAATACATGCATAGAGCAAAATTTTCATGTTTTCATTTGAATTCGTAGTTAGGTAGTGACTTTGTCTCAATTAATAAGCATAGTTTTCAGAACCGGATTGGACCGGAAGGTCGGACTATGAAAACCGGTTTTTTAAGCCTAAAGAACTGGATTTTTTGTTAATTCCATGAACCGCTAAAACCGGAGTTGGACCACAATTTTTTTTTTTTTTTTTTACAATTTTATTCTACTTAATTAAATTATCCATCTTTTACAACGAATAAAAAAAATTATAATTAAAATCCTTCAAAGATATTCAAATTTACTTCAAAAATTGATCATAAATTTTAATGTTTTCATGGTTATTATTTTATTTTATTAACTTTCTCATTTAATAATTAAATATATGCTTGAAAATCATTAAATTTCCCTCACATATATAGATATATTGTCAATTTTGCTAGTTTTATAAATTTAATATCTATTTCTAGGCTTTAATTAATTATTAAATTAATTATGATATCATCACGGTTCGACTCCGGTTCAACCTCGGTTCGACCTCAAAAACCTTGAACCTCTCCCTTTTACGGTTCAATGAACGGTCCGAGTCTGAAAACTTTGTTAATAAGTAGGACTTATTCGTTTATATATATATATATATATAAGACTCAAATTAAAATCATCTGATCTCGCCTAAGTAAATTACTCTTAAGAATAACATTGTTAATGGTAAGATGTAGGAACTAAATCGACGCTCAAAATAATGTCTAAGGGGACTAGTGTTCAAATTGAAATTGCAAATTTGACTCACGTCATAATCTCCAAGGAATCAATTATTCAAATTGAAAATGCAAGGACTAAATTGATGCCCATATAAGAATCAAGAATGAGATATATAAAAATCCCTTTATTCTTCCATGTAATACTTTTACAACAAGCACTGGAACCAGGCTAAGGAGGTGGTCTTTTTGCTATTTTTTTAAATAGAAATTATTATTCCTGAAAATGTCATCCTTTCCAAATAGTGTGGCATTATATGGTAGTTATGAAATCATAAGTTCAATTCTTGATTTCTAAACTTAAAACTGGGTTTGATCTCATGATTTTTTTTAAAGTAACTTTTTAACTTCTGTCTTAAAAGAAAAAACAAATATGTGTGTGTGTGTATTTGTTGGCGTCTAAAGCTGGGAATTTGGATCCTTTATTAATACAAAATAAATTCATCCGGCAGAGTGACTTCTCAATTTGCCCAAAAATAGGTTGAAAGGGAGTAGTCAAAAAATAGTGACTTCTCCTTCAACAAGTCATTTCTTCCTTCTTTCTCACTTTTCCGCACTGTCTCCCACAACCTAGAAAACCACCCATTTTCAAAGATCACAATGTTGATTGGGTTTGACTCAATGGCCGTGGCTTGAACACATGTCTCTTTCTTTTTGCTGCCACATACCCCTGTAAGTAGCAAAACCTTTCCCTTTTTTGAAAGAACACATTGTTGTGTTATGTAGTGAGTGAAAAAGACCGTGCTTTCAGCATTTGATTTTGTGTTGGGCATGAGTTTGCTGCAAGGTTAATGGGGCCGGGTGACAATCACATGCTTTACATTATTTTGGCTTGATTCATTCTGCTTTAATATTGTCAAATATGTTTCAGGTGTTTGCTAATTTGCTTTTTAGTTTAAAATTTTTATGCTTTTTTCTATCTTGAAAATTCCATTTTTTTTTTTTTTTATCATGCTACATTATAGTATGTGTATTGGTTGGTTAGATTATTGGGTTGTGCTTTTCATTATCTGCGTTATGGCATCTTACTGCCATGATGTTTACATTACATGTGGATTGTGCTTTGTTGTGTTTGCTTTAAGTGAATTTCTAAATACACTGTTGGTTTCCTGTTGGTTTCCTATTGTTTTTGATGGTATGGGAATTTTAAACCTATTTTTTGAATCTCTCTAGTGCATTTGGTTTCATTTGATTGATTGGTTTGTTAATAAGAATATGATTATTTTTTTAAATATCATTTTATTGTTTGTTGAAACATATAAGAAACAGAAAAGGAGAATGAATGGTGTTTGTTTTTAGACCCCTTAAAACAATTGATTAAACCTAGGTAATTAGCCAAGTTGTTACTTAGTCCAATTAAACAAGTCTAGGTTATCATAATAATAAAGATCAAATCATGCATAGTAGCGGAAAATAAATAAAACAATGATATGATCACCCAGAAAAACCAAACCGGTAAAAAACCTGGGGAGGATTTAACCTAGCTATCCTCAAGGTAAACTTGAATCCATTATCAGAAAGAATCGAAGTTCATACAAAAGGACTTACAAGCACCCCCGCTCGACTTCCTAATGCTACCAACCAGTAGAACTTACTGACACGACCACGTGCAAACTCTGAATCCACGGACTCTTTCTTTCTTTGGATTCCCACCAACTACAAGCACCCCCGCTTGTGTATTCTTTAAGCTTTAATGGCAGCAATTGTTTTGATCATCAAGGTTTAGAGAATGTCTCTTCCTTGAAAACCCTAAGTTTGTGTAAAAGAAAGCTCCTCTAGATCTCACAAGAGATTTACACAAACCGCAATATGAGCAACACTAAAACGTGGCTAGGGTTTGCCTTTTATACTTAGGACAAATAAGAAACCCTAAAAACGTTTTAAAACAACTAGGGCTGAGTTGGAAAATTCTGCAGAAAAGCAATCTGCCCGAGCTTCGATCGGTCGAGCTTAAGTTTCGATCGGTCGAGCTTAAGCTTCGATCGATCGAGCCAGGCCGAAAGCCACACCTGCTTTCTGCTTTACACTCGATTCCAACTTTACATTGACATACAACTTTGAGCTAGCTTTAAACACTTCTAAACACATTGTTTTGATCATGGTTTGCCAATATTACAAATTAGAGTTCTAAAATACATAACGTCCTAAACTTTAGAACCTAACAAATGGGAAAAAGATCAATTGGATATTGGGATTTCCATTTTAGTTTATGGATACTTAAAGCATTTTGGTTGGTTTCTAAGAAAATGTAAGAAAAAGATGTAATTTACGTTTTGAGTTTCTTGGTTTTGTTGATGGGCTTAGTGTATCTTTGTTTCTTATGAGAAAATGTTTGATTGTGTTTGTTGCGATTGTGACAGTTATTGGCTTGAATTTGGGAGATAGTTGTATGAATATTTGGATAGACAAGTAAAATTTTGGGATCTTTTGGTATATTTTTATATATGTATATCAGAGTGGAGCTGTGTCTGTATTTTTCTATAAGTGCATTTTTTCTTTGTAATTTGCTCTGTCTTTTGGTAAATTAAAAAACAGCATTTGTGAATATTATACTTTTTACAATTTGTGTAGAGAGAGACTGTGTGAAGGTCTCAGAAGAGTTTAATTTCTATGTGCAGTGGTTCCACACGGAAACCTTCTGATACAAGTTTCATTGTGGGAGGTGAATTTAAGAAACAAGATGGTCTACAACATCATTTCAATTTTTCTTGAATTATTGGGCTTTGATGATTTAATTGGTTTCAAAAGTGATGTGGAAAAAGAATGTCATGATATTGATGAGCCAAGCCTGTGGTATGGGAGGAGAATTGGGTTTAAAGATGATTGGATTTGCAGAGAAGACAGCCCTCATTAGTCATTAACTTATCATGTTTGGAAGCAATAAGGGTTTCTGTACTAGATTTTGTTGTTGATGTGGACTTAGCCATTTCAACTGAGGTTATTAAGCTCTTGCTTGATGCTTCTGCACTTTAATTTGTCTTGTTGCACTTGCATACTGTTGACTATGCACAGTACACCTTGTTCATTTTATTCTTGCAGTTTCTCTGTAGTAATTGTATTTAAATAATATTGTGTAATAGAACCTGCATATACTAGGTGTGGATGTTGATTTCTATAATCATGCATTTTGGATATGGATGGTAACATAATTTTTTTTAATGAATTCCTTCATTTTTAACAACCGCATGTTAGTCCGGCCATGGATTTACAAGGCAAAAGCCGCAAAACCTCAAACTTCTTTCATACGGTCCTGAACTTTTGGTTGGTAAGGACACGATCCTATATGTACCAACGTGGTATCAACGCCGGAGGATTGACCAAAGAGTCAATTCTCTCATGATTAGTCAGCAACAAATGCTTCAGAGAATTAGAGAGATTTACTTATGCCAAGCTTATATAAACACCAAGTACGTATCTCACTGCATGCCATTTGCTGTGATGAAAAGGCAGAGGATCTGAATCATGGTGGCCTTCGTATAAAAGCTTATTAGCTAGTAAAGGTAAAACTCCCCATTGGCTTATTGTGTGTTTATGTCTTCCCAATTGGCTTTGCCAAAATTAAATTTTTTTTTTAAATTTCCCTTTTAAAAGAAAGATTAAACACCCATGCAACCCATGAGTTTACTCGACCTGAGTCATTTCAGCATGTGGGGTACTGGTTGATCTGTTTTCATGCGTGGGTCCAAAAATTTCTACCTTTTTTTTCTCTTTGATTTGGGCCGGTTAACGAGTTTCAGTCCAATATTGTTAAGTCAACAACATATTATCCCAAGACTGGCCAGTAATGATTCGAGGATTCCAGGTAGAGAAGACTAAAAATCCCTTGGTTCCTCAAATATGTCAAGAATGCTTTAATTAGAAATTTGGAATTTTGGATCCTTTTTATAAATATTTTTTTTGTGCGTTTATCAATTAGTTTTTGTCGTTTTCTAATCATCTCCGATGTATGCAATGTTTGATTTTGTTAGACAAAGATTCCATCTTATTTAAATTCTCAAAACTTTTCCAATTTCTGGTCAAATGTAAGACACTACACTTATTTGATTTTGTATATTGCTTACAAGAGTATTTTTTCTAAGACTATTGAAATTATTAAATTTCATGTGTCTTACATACACACACACACACATATATATATATATATATATAAGTTAAAATGTAGTATTTATCGTAGCTATTCTCCTATTGTGCCACCAAATTCGCCACATCATTAACCACATAATCATTCTTTTTATTATTTATTTCTAGTTTTTCTGACAATATTAAATATATATAAATAAAATAACTTTACATATTCATCTACTTTAATTTATATGTTTATAACAAAACAATGAATCAAAAACCAAAAAAAAAAAAGTCTACAAATATCTCCTCCTAATATAAATTGAAGCATAACATTTATTGTTGTTAAACTCTTGTTGTGCCACCTCATCTGCCATGTCATTGGCCACATAATCATTCTTTTTCTTATTTATTTTTTAGTCCTAATTTTTTTTTTTTGGGACAAAAAATATATAAATAGATTATTAACTTTACACATTCATCTTGGGCAATTTTAACTTTACATATAATTTTGTTTTTACGTATTCATCTACTTTAATTTAGATGTTTATAACTAAACAATGAAATCAATGAAGAATCAAAAACCAAAAACAATGTCTATACATATCTGTACTATATATAATAATAGAAGCTTTGCAATAAAATTTACAAAACTCTTTTTCTAGCACATCTTTAGCATCCTTTCTAATTTTTTTTTTTTTTTTCAATTTTTACTATGTTTAACTTTTCATCTTCTTCAACCATTATCTTCTTAGTTCATTCTTTCATCTCCTCCTATCATTGTCTTTTTAAATTTTCTCCTTTATATCTTTTTTTAAATTCTACCATTTCACTTTGCTCAACCTCTCTCATATATTTAGGTGGGAATCATGTAAGGGTATTATGTGAGAAAGTGTGAAGAAATGCTTAAGACTGTGCAGTGAAGCAGGGACTCGCGGCTGGATCTCGCCAGAGGCTCGCAGCTTTCAAGCCGCCAAAAGTTACACACGCGCAGAGCATACAGGGGAGCTGAACAGCCATGCCAACTGGAGCACTACAAGACAAAAATCCAGACTGGCTATTCAGTTAGCTCGCGGCTTGAACTCGCGACTCAGTTAAGTCACGAGGTCAAGTCGCCAGCCAACCCTGTTTTGGAAAAACTGACTCTTCGCATTCCATTCTCACACCAGTATAAATACCCCTTATTCCCACAAAATATGTGTGGCTATTCAGAAAAAAAAAAAAAAAAAAAAAAAAAAAAAAAAAAAAAAAAAAAAAAAAAAAAAAAAAAAAAAAAAAAAAAAAAAACCCTAAGAGAGGTTTCTTCGAAACACCTACCCAATTAGAGAGAGCTACTAATTCTTAGAGAGAAATCTTTGTAGTCTCTTCTCATTCCCTCTCTCATTGTCATACCTATTGAGAGGAGATTTCTATCCAAACACTACCCACACCCATTTAGAGTATTGAGTGTTTTTGGAACTTTGAGAAGCATTGGAAAATGCCAAGAATGGCGGATGCTATGGATTATAGCGAAATCCAGTAAGCTAGAAAAGAAAAAGGTTCGGCACAACCTCGTTGAAGCAAGAAGCTTAGAGGGCTTAGGTACATTGGGTAGATTAGGCTTGGAGGGTCTATTGCTGTTCATGTATCCCAACTACATTTTCTAGCGGATTATTGACCGCTTGGAGGGTGGTGGAGAGGTTTTACGCCGAAAGCTTCGGTTTCCTCTTCGATAACACATCGTTGTGTTGTCCTTGTGTTTGTATCTCTCTTCCCTTAATCTTTGCCTTTTATTTTCTGTTGTGGATGTGATTTTAATTGCCTTAGATTGTTTACCAATTCTATTTATAGCTTGTGTTCATTTTCCACACACTTATTGTTTGTCATAAAGCTTGAATTGGTAATTTTTTTATTGGGAGTCTAAACGTTCAAGGGTGTTTTATACACTATTTGAACTTTCAATTGGTATCAGAGCGGGTACACTTGTTGTGGTTTAAATACCTAAGTGTGATCCTTGATCCCTTGTGTTTATTTGCCATGGATTGTGCTTTGTATGCCTCTTTGTATGATTTGGTTGCTGATGAATGTAACATGTCACGTGTTTGTGAAAATGCCTCTATGAGTGTTATTCCTCATAAGTGTGATGACATGTTATTTTAATCTATAGGTGTTGTTGACAAACTCTTAAAGAAAAATGCTAAGAAGTTTCAAAAGAATTTGAGCAAGCTATTTTGTGAAAATGATGATTTGATTGCTAAGCTCAATGAATCCAACAAATTGGTTGAGAAATATAAAAAACTTGCTGAAATTTCTCTTGAAAAGCTAAAAGAGTTTGAATGTTTGAATATGGACTTGGATGCTAAACTTGTTTTGTCTAACAAACTTGTTGATGATCTTAAATGTGAAAATGAATTTCTTAAGATGCATGCCAAGTGTTTGATTACTGAACCTATTGTTAAAAATGACGAAAATATTTGTTGCAATCATGTTGTGATACCCAATTTTGTGCCTAGTGTGTGTTCTACCTTAAAGGACAAATTGGTGTACATTCCTTTACATAAAAGAACTCAAAAGGTGGAGAGAAAAGCTGTTAAGTCAAAGCTTTTGTTTAGGTCTCAACCTAAAGTTTTGAATGGATTTAAGTTTGTTCCAACTTGCCACCATTACAGTGTGATCGGTCATATAAGACCTCAATGCTCCAAGTTGAAAAGGGAACAAGACAATGTTGCTAGATCTCTTCCCAAAAAGCCTAGCAGACCTAAACGCATTGTTTGTCACCATTGTGGTGCCTTTGGTCATCTAAGACCTCAATGCTCTAAGTTTCATGCTTTTAAAAGAATCAAAAGAAAAGAGAAACTTAAGCTTCATGGAAGTTGTGCTAAAAAGAGTAAACCAGATTTGAGTGAAAATAGCATGTTGTTAAAGAAAGTGTTTAATGTTCTTAACTCCTTGACTATGTGCATCTCCGGTTCTCATTCTTCCTACCCTCATCTCACTTCTCATGAGACACTCATTCCGTTTGGATAAGGAAGGGTTCCTATGGTTGAGTTTTTGCTCTTTTAGTCCTTGATCTAATTCTTTCGATCTTTGTAAGACTCTTCATGCATTAAATGTCATATTTTTATGCATTTTGTGCATCTTGCATTTATTTATATGCATTGTTTCATTTTTTATCTTACTTTTATGTTTCAGTTTTGTGTGAGTAAAAATCCAAAACCTCATAAAAAGTGAAAAATTCAAAAAGTTTGATAGTATATGTTTGAGCACATATCACGTGTGAGTTTTGCTTTGTACCTTTGTACTTATGGCTTTGTGCATTTACGAGTTTAGCTTATTCTTTATGCACTTATTTCTTTGTAGGAAAAATCTTGAAATCTATGTGTGATTGTTGTAAATCGATCTTTAAGCTTATCATGAATGATTGGTCAATAGTCTTGGTGGTTTTGATACTTGCATAGACTTGTGCCTATATATCTTCCCACACTTTTTATTGTTTTTGCTTAAAGAGTTCAACAAATGTAAATTTCAAAATGAAAAGAGATAATGAGCTACAAAAGCCGTCGCATATACTAGTATTTGACTAGGAAAAAGGGAAAGTGACTTGTATTAAAAATGTTTGATGCCCAAAAGCCAAAGGCTTGTTCATCAAATTGAAATATCAAAAATTTCAGGCATCAATCTCAAAAATGAGATGTATTGCTCAAAATGAGTTGTATTGATCCAAATGATCAAATGATATGAATTGTAAGAAACCAAATGAAAAACTTCAATCTTATGTAATCATTTTCTTGTGGGAGGTCATATATGTTCATTTCTATAATTGAGATGGACCACTAACTTAGTACTAGTTATATATGACTTGATTGAATTGATCATTGAAATTTCACTCTAAACTAACGATTATTTCACATTTGCTACACACACACAACACACATGCCTAATGTTCAATGAATGACTTACTCATTTGTTCGATTGTACTTGTTTAAATGTGATGTGTGTGCTCAACTATATATGATTCAATCCAAAAAGATTTTTGATCATTTTATATGTTTTTTGAAGTGATTTTTATCACTCTTTGTGTTCGTGTTTAGTGCTTATTTTGTTTTTCATTGTTTAAACATGTTCTGTGTTGAAAAACAGGTGTTAGAGTTTTTCGTGACTCAGCTGGCGACTCGCCAATCGCAAAACCCCAATCGCGAGTTCATCCAGAAGCTTTGGTGACTCACTCGCGGCTTGCTCGTGACTCACTCGCGACTCGCGAAAATTTTCGTGACTGTACCTCGCGACTCGCCCAGTCGCGAAACGCCTAGAAATAGCTTTTTAAAAGGCTTTTTGTGGGAAACCTGTTTTAAACCTCTCCCATCCTCTCTTAAACCCCTATTTCACTATTTTTACATCTAAACCCAATCAATTTGAATGGTTTTTCATTCCATTAACATCTCTAAGGTAATTATAAACTATTTTCGTTGATTTTGATCCTTAGATTATGTTTTGGAGAGTTTTGTACTCTTGATTGGGATTTTCATCATAAGGGTTAGGAAAACTTAATTTTTGTCTCATTTTTTCATGGGATTTGTTTCTTTTGTTGATTTGCATTGGATGTTGGCCCCTTGTGACAGAAAGAACATGTATTAAGGGTGTATTTCATGATGTTCATGCATTGTTTCACATTATTGTTCATAGTGTGCATGCTAGGTGTTTGATAAAATGCCTCTTAGGTATTTTCTCGCTTGTTTGGACTCCAAGGAGTACCAAACTTTGGGGTTCTCATGTTTCCTCATTAGAAACATGTTTGGTTCATTGGTTGTGTATTTAACACACCTTGCCCCACATGTACACTTTTCATGCATTGGTCATGCATTGCACATAGTCACCTTTTGCACACACCTTTGATACCCTTGTCATGCATTGGTCTATACCCTGTTCCTTCATCCTAGCATGTCATGTTTACCTCATACTTTGTAGCACTTTGTTTTGTCTTAGGATTGAGCTTCATTTTCTCATTCATCTCGCACCCCTCATGCATTATTAGCATTGTTCGTATCTTCATCTCTTGCCCTCGTTTCTCCTTGACCCTTTGTCTATTCCTGACAAAAAGGGGGAAGGTATACTCTAGAGAGTATACCGGAGAGTTTTTGTCATTTCTATATGACTCTTGTGCACATCCTTACCTTAGGAGGAGAAATTCTGTTTCTCATTCACATTTGTAGGGGTAGAGATATTCTATAAGGGAGATTAGGGCTGTCCACGGGTTGGATCGGGTCAGGTTTGTGCCTAACCCGAAACCGACCCGATGGAATCAGGTTTTGGAAAAACTCACCCGCCGCCGACCACTGAAGTAAACGGGTCGAGCAGATCAGACTTCAACGGGTGCGCGGATGGGTCAGTTGGAGTCAAAGATCTGAGAAAACAGCAAAAAAATGACTTGAAAATTGCGAGAAAAGGTCAGAAAAACCCAGATCCGACGAAAATCTCATCGGAATCTATGAGATTTCGCAAGATCCGGCGGTAATCTCACTGGATTCGATGAGATTTCACTAGATTCGCTTAAAATTTCTTCAGATCTACGTGAAATAGCGCCTGAATCCGGGTTTTTTGGCCGAGATCTGGGTTTTTTATCACCGGAATCTGGGTTTTTCGCCGGATTATGGGTTTTTGCCAATCGGTTCGGGTTTTTGGGGAGAGAAACCGAAACCGACCCGCCGGAGTCGGTTTCTGGTGGAGAAAATCCGCCGCCGACCGCCGGAGTAGTTCGGGTCGGCCGGTTTCAGATCGGTTCCGGTCGGGTCTCTGGGTGGGTCGAGTCACCGGATATGTTTGGACAGCCCTAAGAGAGATGCATATACGAAGGGGGAAAAGACATTGAGTTAACAATAAAACTTTATTTTGTTTATTTCTCTTTATGTTTGTTTTCTTGTATTGCATCGTGTTTGTGTTTTGGACATGCTTATATCCCTATGTTATTGTGTTTCATTGAATGTATATTTGGATGATCATTTGCTTTGCTATGTGATCATTGTAGTCATTTCTATATGACTGTTTTAGTGTATGATCAAGTTGCTCACATGTTTCACATCATGTTTACTTGATTGCAATTTACTTGTTACATTATACTTGTCATTTTATTATTTGCTTTACCTTGAGGGTCTAATATGTTTTGTGCAAATATTTCAGGTTACAAGTATATATGTTCCAAATGCATCACAACTTCTCATCACTTTGAAGGGGAGAAACTTTAAGTACTTTTAGTTTATTTTGTTTAAGTTTATATTCAGTATTTTGTGGTTTGTACCCATGTTGTTTTTGTAAGCTTTTAGGGTTTGTTTTCATTGTTTATAGGCTTTATGGTTTGTACCATACTTCATGCAGCCTTTATACTTTGTTAAATCAATGCTTCTAACTAAATGTCATGCATTTTCTTGTTAAGTACTGTCACTCTTGTGCCCTTGTAGGATTGTTCCTAGATGCATATACTTAGTGTATTATGCATTGGTTGAGTGTTGGGCATACAAGTAACTTGCATTGTTCTTGTTAGCTTGTATGTTCAAGTATTCATTCCAAGTGTAAATGAGCATTGTGGTCACTACCTTGTAGTGATTAATTGTTTGATCAAGTCATGGTTTGTTTCTTAACTCCATCTTTGCTTGATCACATCATGCCTGCTTCATATGCATTTCATACTTTTCTGCATACAATGATCATGGTGTATTGTTGTGTTTCAGGTGATTCATGTTCATATGATTCAAGAGCTTCACAGCTTCTAGATTTAGGTGTGAGTGAGTTTTGCCATTATTCCCAAACTCACGTTTAAGTCTAGAGTCTGTTTTAGGGTATTTTATCACGGAATAACCAAAGGGGGAGACGTTTAAGTTGAGTTGAACTTAGAGAAAATCTAGGACCACAATTTTTTTTGGCACAACTTGATGTTATAGATTGTGAATGAAGAAGAAAAAATAGTAAATCTTACCTCCTAAGAAAGAAAGAGTTAATGGGGTGTAGGGGAAAAGTCTCAAACAGGATCGAACAGAATAATTCTTACCATAACACTAAAAGCCCTTGGTTCTTGGCATCTGGTGGAGAAATGGAAATATATGATTTAACATTTTTACTTGCATACAAATTTATGTCACTGTTGCTAGCCAATGACTCCGTGTATATACCGGCCGGAGGGGGCGGAGCCAATAATTTTGACTTTAGGACTAATTTTGATATCAATAGTTTAATACACCATTCAAGTCAAACTCAAACTTTACACATTATATAATCCAATATAAGATCATTTGATTCTAAAAAAATATCTTTATTAATTATTAGTTCATTTGTTAAAAAGAATCTTATCATCTTTCTAAACTTTAATGAGTATATAAACATTGTCTAAATTATTATAAACATTATAAATAAACTTTAATGAATATATAAACATTGTCTAAATTATTATAAACATTATAAATAAACAAATAAACGAACTTAGTATATCTTCATTCAAACTTATGCTAACAATCTCTTGTAAATTAAACTTAATCAATTATTATCTCTATGGTGAAACTCTTGTTAATAATCTCCTTTGAAGTCTAAATTACATCCGTTAACATTTCACATTTTAAAATCATGGATATTTTAGAATACCAAGCTCATAGTGCAATAAATAGATAATTTTTTTTTTTTTTTGAGAGAATAGAATTTTAATTTTGATGCTTCAATGATGATATACTTGATTTTGATTTTGAGCAAACGTAAAAGACATAATTTTATTCACCACTTGTTAAGGTGATAAGTTATGATTAGTGCAATATTACCAATTCCAATATGCAAATCTCATTTATTATGAAAAATATGTGAAATAGTTTTTTATTAAATTTAGGGTTTTGATCCTCACACCTTCAATATTTTATATCTACTTTTATGTATTAAAATGCAGATATTTTTAAGCATCAATTATAGATATATGAGTGAAATAATAGATATGAACAAGGTGTGAAGTAATATTTAGTCTTAAGTTTAACACAAGCAAAATTTGAAAACAATAAATGAGAGCAAATTGGAATTATGTCTAGTGCATCAATTGCACTAGACACGTTAAAGTGCAAACATATGTCCAAAACTAGAAACATGTGCATTTCAACATGTTCAGTGCAAAAAAGCTGTCTCCGGTAAAGCAACAATCTATGATTCGTATATTTAATTAGAACTAGCAATGGCTGCACGTGCAAGGCACGTGTTGCTCATAGTAGCGAGAAAATTAATATTGATTTTGTGTGTGAAATCGTGAATTTTTGCTCATCCAATTTGATTATATTAAAAAAGAAGTCTAAGAATACAACAAAATATCACAATATTTTCATAATATCTTTATTTTTAAGATCCGAATAGATATTTTTTTATTTTATTTGAGAGAAATGCTACATTCATAATATTTTTAGGACAAATTCTAAATGACCATTTATTATTGGTTTTAAACTGATAACATTGTTATTGTTATTCTCAAAATATTTATTTTCAGTTGTGGTTGGTTACAGTCTCATATTTTATTATTTTATTTTGACTTGTAAGAAACTGATACTTCAATATTTGTAAAAATATTGTGAAATTTGTTGTATTGATATAACAATATATATGCTAGGTTAAATAAATATTTAAAATAAAATAAAAAACACAAACCGATTACTGGGAAAAAAAAAAAAACTTTAGCATGGTAGAAATTAATGTTAAAATGTTGTGGACTTAGCATTTTTTTTATTTGATCTATAAGAAACTGAGATCTCAACAATTGTAAAAATATTGTGATAATAGTAAATGTTGTAACACTTTCTCAAAATATTTATTTTCAATTGTAGTTAGTCACAGTCTCATATTTTATTATTTTATTTCGACTCGTAAGAAATTGGCACGTTAATAATTGTGAAATTTGTTGTGTCAGTACAACAATATATATACCAGTTTACATAAATATTTCAAAGAAAAAAAAAAAAAAAAAAACCTTAGGCACTGTAGTTATAGTGCCAATTGAATAAACCAAAAGCACTATAGCTCCAGTGCTATCTATCAATAGTAGCTTACCTATGATTTGTTGTGATATTAATGTTAAAATATTGTGGATTTAGCATTTTTTTTATTTGAATTTGTAAACATTTATTGTTAATTGTGGTTAGCTACAGTCTCATATTTTATTATTTTATTTCAACTTGTAAGAAAGTGACATGACAGTAATTATAAAAATATTGTGAAATTTGTTGTGTCAATATAATAATATTAATGTCAGCTTACATCAATATTTAAAAGGGAAAAAAAAAAACACAAACCGATTATTGAAAAAAAAAAAAAAAGTTGTAGGCATTGTAGCTACAATGCTAGTTAAATAAACAAAAGGGTTGAACAAACGAAAAAATAAAATATTGTGAAAAATTTTATTTTATTTCGACTTGTGAAAATATTATTTTATTTTGACTTGTAAGAAATTGATAAGTTAATAATTGTGAAAATATTGTGAAATTTGTTGTATCAGTATAATAATATAAATGTTAGCTTATATCAATATTTAAAATTAAAAAAAAAAAAAAAAACAAATCGATTACTGGGGGAAAAAAAAAACTGTTGCAGTTATAGTGCTGCATAGTGTCAACACTCTAGATGCACAATGTCGAAGCACTGTAGTGGCATAGCCGTTTTTATAATAAAAATATTATGAAATTTATTGTGTCAATATAACAATATATATAAGAGTTCTTATAAATATTTAAAAGAAAAAAAAAATACAAACGGAAGACTAAAGAAAAAGAAAAAACGTTGTAGCTACAGTGCCATTTGAACAAACTAAAAGTACTGTAACTTTTACACATTCATCTAACGAGTGTCACAACATTTTCATAAAATATTTATTTTCAATTGTGGTTGGTCACAGTTTCATATTTTATTATTTTATTTTAACTTATAAGAAATTGACACCTCAATAATTATAAAAATATTGTGAAATTTGTTATGTCAGTATAACAATATATATGAAAAAAAAGTACAAACAGATGACAAAAAATCGTAACTATTGCAGCTACGGTGCCACTTGGTACTGTAACTACTGTTCGAAACTTTAAAAAAACAAAGTGCCTCACCAAATTTTCACCGTAGATAAACAATGATTTAACACTACTAAATCGCTAGAGCGTCATAGCAACTTTTCAGTTGTGGTTGGTCACAATTTTATATTTTATTATTTTATTTTGATTTATAAGAAATTGACATCTCAATAATTGTGAAAATATTGTGAAATTTGTTGCGTCAGTATAATAATACATAAGAAAAAAAGTTCAAACAGATGACAAAAAAATTAACTACTGTAGCTACAATGCTGCTGGTACTGTAGCTATTGTTTGAAACTGAAAAAAAAAAATAAAAAAAAATAAAAAGCCCAAACGCCTCACCAAATTTTCACTGTATATGAACAGTGATTTAACACTGAATGTACAGTGCTAAATCACTGTAGCGGGCATAGCCACTTTTATAGGAGATTCTAGCCTTTTGCCCTTAATTTTTAAAAAATTTAGCAATATGCCCCTTTCTTCGAAACTATATAGGGATATGCCCCTGTTTCGATACTCGATTACCTTAAAATCGAGTTTCATTAAAATACTCGATTCGTAGAAAATCGAGTTATTTCAAATAAAATAAAATAAAAGCATGGAACTCGATTTTAGGGAAGTCGAGTTCCAAAACGCCGCTATAGGGCTTTAAAACGTCATTATAGGGCTTAAAAACGCCACTATAGGGCCCCTTGAACTTGGTATGCGGACTTGTAAAATTTTTTTGCAGGAAAACACCGCTATAGGGCTCTAAACGTCACTATAGGGCTTAAAAACGTCACTATAGGGCCTAAAAACATCACTATAGGGCACCCAGAACAAAACGATTGCACTTATAAAAAATTTTGCAGAAAAACGCCGCTATAGGGCCTTAAAATGTCACTATAGGGCTTAAAAACGCCGCTATAGGGCACCCTGAATATGGGCCAATCACACTTCTAAAAAAATTTGTAGGAAAACGCCGCTATAGGGCTTTAGAACGTCACTATAGGGCTTAAAAACGCCACTATAGGGCTCCCTGAATAGAGTAATCACACTTATAAAAAATTTTTTTGCATGGAACTCGATTTCCTGAAACTCGAGTTCCATGGAAATTTTTATTTTTATATTTTTTTTTTAAGTTTGATCGGGCATAACTCGATTTTCTACAAATCGAGTATTTAATTGAACTCGATTTTAGGATAATCGAGTATCGAAACAGGGGCACGCTCCTATATAGTTTGCAAACAGGGGCATGTTACTAATTTTTTTTCAAAATTAGGGGTAAAATGCCAGAATCCTCCATTTTTATATATATAAGAAGATGCTTGTCAAGTCTATATTGGTTAGCTCCTATGTAAGGTGTACGTGCGGTCCACAACACAAGTTTCAAGTTTATTTATTACCTCGCATTTCCATTAGTTATGTTATGTATCGTCAACAAAAAATCAAACAAAGAGTAGCATTGACATAGAGAGTTGCAAACACAGGGTAGCAAATTTGACAACACACGTGCATGCACTACTAGGTTAAGCTGCAAAAATAAATTATTGACCAATAGAACAAAAGTATGGACTATTGAGGTTATAAGCGTTATATCGCCATACCTTTCATCATAGAAAACTTGCTACAACTTCACGTGAATACGTAAAATACAACGTGAATGGTACTGCATCTGCTCAAAAGCCCTCAAGCTTTTACTAACCCAGTTATTAATACTACTAGTTGATAGTTCGAAGCCTCTTAAACCAGAAGACAGAACTGCTTCAAGCAGTGGTGACTCCAGGAATTTTATCTAGGATGTTCCTATTCCACTTTGAAAAAATTTCGGGTGTTTCGGTAAATACTGGCCAAAATTCAAGATTTGGCCAGATTTGGCCTTAAAAAAAAAAAAAAAAATTCTTAAAACCAAAACAAATTTGCATTCTGTACACCAAAAACCTCAAAAGGAAAAAAAAATGAAAAGAAAATAAATAAACAAAGGAACTTGTACAATAAACTATAAGTTCATTTGAAATATTAATAAAAATATTAATTATTATTGTTTAGTTGTTTCATAAATTTGTTTGTTTATTATAAACTATAATTTGTTGTATTGTTGTTTCATTAATTATTGTTTAGTCTAATATAATTTAATTTGTTTATCTTTTATAATATATTAGTTAATTAAATTATTAATTATTAGTGTTTAATTGCTTTATTAATTTTTTTTTTTTTACTAACTACTAGCAGTCTAGCTAGCACACACCCCCATAATTTAATTTTTTTTAGGGATAATTACACATTACCCACCTGTGGTTTACCTCAAATTCTAAGTGCCTACCCGTGGTTTGAACTTTGACACTTTGCCCACCTGTGATTGTCACCGTTAATGTGCCGTGTACCCACCTCTCCCTCCCCGTTACTCTAACACAAAAATATGTAAAAACTCACTCCCATCCAGATTAAAACACTCTAACTCAAATCTTAAACATGAAGAACATGAAGAACATACCCAAATTTTGAAACTTGAGTTGGCTCACTAAACCCAAAACATGAAGATTAACCAAAAACTAAACCCAGATTTTTCTATTTTTCATGTTCAAACTAATTGTACCCAAACTAAATCCACAATCATGTTCTAGGTTTAATGAGTCTGAAGAAAAGTAGAAGAACACACCCAAAAACTAAACCCAGAAATCTTGAAGATTAACAAAAAATTAAACCCAAAAATTAATATTTCTCATCCAATGAACCAAAAATTGGAAACAAACAAACACATTAATAAATAAATCAAACTGGGTTAAGTTACCGTAATTGGGAAAATTTAAAAATAGAAACTTCGATTTGAGCAAGAACGGTACCGAGTTTTTGCCTCTGCCAATGGCTTGGTAGATGTGGTAGTGGTTCATTGTGGCTGAGCTTGGGTTTCGATTTGAGTTTCAGAGAAAGAGAGAGAGAGAAAGAGAGTTTGGAAATTTTGAGGACGAAGAAGAAGATAGTCTCTAGCTCCTTCTCCATTTCAACCTCCCCATCTATTTCTGGGTTCATTTGCTCATTTACCATTTCAGCATTAGTTGTATGACGGCGAGTCCGTCGATGCGGTTGGGATGAGGAGCTTGTACTCATCATTGAGGGCTTCACAAGTGAAATAGTTCCAGGTGATTGCTATTCACTAACGTCAATCAAAATGTGATTGGGTTCGCTAGATCTGTCAAGCAAGAACGAGATCTAAACCCAGCGACTTATTCAGTAAAGGAATCACCGAACTAACAAGCAAGAACGAGATCTAAACCCAGCAGAGTACCCAGGTGATTGAAGTTTATCCTCAACATCAAGGTTAATTTCGCCACCATTTTGAATGCCAGAATTTTCTGCTGTGAGTATGACATCCAGTGTGAGTGTGACATGTCCAGGACTTGTCTTAGAATCCCAAAAATCAAGACCATTTTTCAATCCAGAGTACCCATTAGAAAATTCACCTGAAACCACGCAATACATAAGCTTTTTATTAGCAATAAGGCTACAGACACAGCACAAACCCAGCAGATCCACCACAACATACCCAACGCTGGCAACAACGAGATCTAAACCCAGCCAAAAACTCAAATCCAAACACACAAACCACCGTAAAAGATCTGTGGTTTGTATTAGTTTTCTGCCGTGGACTTTGTAATTATCAGTGATTAGAGCTTTCTCAAATGAATTCCAGCTTTCGCTTTTTTTTATTTGGATGCTCAGTAGTGGAAGAGAAGAAAAGAAATTGAATTGTTCAATCTTATGAATTTTGTTCTTCTGGGCTTCCAAAAATTAAAATTCCTGATAGTTCAGATATTTCGGGTCCCAAATAATTTAAGAGGATGAGAGTGAAATCTTTGGTTGAGGAAATTTGAATAATTTATTCTCTCTTGTATGATTCCTTTACTTTTGTTTTGCATAATGCTATTTCATCTTAGTTTTCGGTTAATCTTTATGTTCTGGGTTTAGTGAGCCAACTCAAGTTTCAAAATTTTTCAAAATTTGGGTATGTTCTTCATGTTCTTCACGTTTAAGATGAGTGAGAGTGTTTTGATCTGGATGGTAGTGGGGTTTTTACATATTTCTATGTTAGAGTAACGGTGAGGGAGAGGTGGGTACACGGCACATTAACGGTGACAATCACAGGTGGGCAAAGTGTCAAAGTTCAAACCACGGGTAGGCACTTAGAATTCGAGGTAAACCACAGGTGGGTAATGTGTAATTATCCCTTTTTTTTATAATGTATAAAGACAATTAATTACGCCTCATCCTGATGCTCCTATCAATTAGAAAATTTCACAATCACACGTTACACTAAAACACACACCAACACCCACACAGATAAGATAAACTGAAAAGCCAAATTCAAAAAGTAAAAAACAGACAAAAAAAAAATAATAATAAAGCTAAAGTTCGGTTCGGCCAATCACAGACAAAAAAAAAATTAATAAAGCTAAAGTTCATTCATTTCCTAAGAGAGAGAGTTTCATAACTTTCATTCATTTCAGTTCAGTTAGAGAGAGAGAGAGAGAGAGAGAGAGAGAGAGTCAGAGAGTGAGAGAGAGTCAGAGAGAAAAATGAAATACCTTGAGGGAGGGAGCACCGGAGCAGCCGAGCAGGGAGCGAGCGATCCGATCTCAAGCGGCGTTGACGACGACGACGCAGAGGGGCGAGCGAGCGATCCGATGAACCTTGAGATCTCCGTCTGTTGCTCGGAGCGAGCGATCCGATCTCAAGCGGCGACGGCATTGAAAAGAACCCGTTGCTCTATCTTTAGGTTTGGATTGGATTTTAGTGATTTTTTTTTTTTTTGATACTTTAGTGATTTCTGAAATACGGCGTTGAAATGAAATACTTTAGTGTTTTCTGATTTAGACCTTTAGGACTGAGGCGTTGCTCTGTGTTTTTTTTTTTTTTTTTTTGAGAGAGAGAGAATCTGTGGGTTTGCTACGTTGGGCTTGCCGTGGGCTCTGTTACAATTTTTTTTTTTTTTTTTAATTTGAGTGTGTTTCTAATTTTGTGATTGAGGGTGTTCCTAACTGTGATTGAGGGTGTTCCTAATACAGAGGAAATAAAAAAATTCAGAATTTTTTTCAGGTCAGGGTGTTCCTAGGAACACCCTGAGTTGTAAGTGGCGCTGCCATTCAAGGGTAGTTATTAACCACCTTATAGCAACCTATACGGTGTGCACAATACTGCATGTGCTCATAAGCCCTCAAGCTTTTATTACATATTAGCTACTAGTGTTGTGCCTGTTTTACTTGTACCAGAGGAAAGAGCTGCTTCAGGGGCAGAACACAACCTTATAGTTAGTCCCACCATTGCAAGTAAATGTGCTCGATGCATCATCCTTAGGATAACTGTAAGCATCTGGGCACAGATTCTTGAAAAATTTGGAAAAAGTTGTAGGTCCACAATTCCCAGAATTGCAACAATATTCATCAGTTTTGAAAACAGTACAAGGGTGGTTACAATACCCGGTAGGAGTTTTCAATTCAGCCGGGCACTGTCCATTGATATCAGCTGTACATCTTATTTCTCTGGTACACCCATTAGAGGTTGGGCTAATATCCATAGGAACATTAAACCCATCAACAAGAGACATGTCAATGAAATCCAGGTTTTGGAATTGGTTTAAAGCGAATTCAGCAAGAGTGTTTGGGGGTGCACCATAGCCTTGGCATTGAAGAAGTCCACCACAGTCACCGGTCTGACAACTCCCGCGCCCGGACCCATCAAAATTGCACCTAGTTCGGGCCCAAACACGGCCCTCGGTTGTGCCAGCGTTGACATCAAGAGGCCAAGACTCTTGTGGGTTGAGCTGCCTGCCATCACCAGGCACGGCTGCAACCCAAACTACATAGGGACAATTGTTGGTTATATCGAATCGGGCTGCATGAGCGAAGGCAATGAAAACAGTAACAAAAAAGAAGAAGGAAATGGACAAGTTTTTGAAGAGACTCATTTTGGAGAGTGAGAAAGATATAGGCTATAGTAGTTTGAGGCTATGATTATGAGGAGATAGGTAGGGGTTTATATAGGGAATGGGATTGGATATGGCCTGTAGGGGTTGGTGTGGAGAACTTAATTACAGGCGTGATTTCCTAATTAAACTCTTGTTAGAAAATTCAAATTGGATTTGTCTTGGCTTTACTTGACTTGACTTGAAGACTATTCTAAAAATTGAGTAGTACTGTGACATGAAGCTTAGTCAATTCACACTTACTAAAGAAAACGTTTATTTCTAATTCGTACTGTGCATTTTTTGTGTCTAATTTGGCTCTTTTTGTAAATTCACAAATAGCACTTGTGAATATTATACGTGTTTCAATTTTTGTAGAGAGAGACTGTGTGAATGTTTGAGAAGAGTGTGATTTCTGTGTAGTGGTTACAACCAGAAACCTTCTGAAACAAGTTTCGTCATGGACAGTGAATTTGAGAAACATGACAACTTGCAAAAATCTTTTCAATTTTTCTTGAATTATTGGACTTCGATGATTTAATTGGTTTCAAAAGTGATGTGGAGAAAAGAATGTCATGATATTGGTGAGGCAAGCTTGTGGTATGGGAGGAGAATTGGGTTCGAAGATGATGGGGTTTGAAGAGAAGACAGCCCTCATGAGTCTGCTTCCATGTTTGGAAGCAAGGGTGTGTTAAATTATATTCTCGAAACCAGTTGTGTTGATGTTAACCAAGCTTGTGGTTTGGATGGACTTCTGCACTTCATTTTGTTGCAGTTGTGGACTATGTTATTTCAACAGAGGTTATTAATCTCTTGCTTGATGCTTCTGCACTTCATTTTGCATATTGTTGCATACTATTGACTATGTACAGTGCACCTTGTTCATTTTATTCTTGTTGTTTCTTTACTTTATAATAGTAATTGTCTTTATGTAATATTGTGTAATAGAACATGTATTTGGAGTGGATGTTTATTTCTATAATAAGTGGTGGAGCCAGAAATTTTATCTAGGAGGGCCAACCTAAATAGTAAAATTTCAAGATCCCATTCTAAGAAAACGATGTCTATTTACTAAGGTTCATATCTTTGAGCCTTTATAAGGATTCACTATTTAAACTATAGCATTTTTTTGGAATAGTGGGTTGAAGTGTAACTTGAATCTTGAACATTTTTTTCCTTTAAAATATGCATGAATTGAATTGTGAATGTTTTTTTTTCCATAAATTAATCACACTTTAAAACATTAATATTGAATTTTGTAAACTAGTTATTTAGTATGAATAGTCAAGTATGAACAACTACATTCTCAAAAAAAAAAAAAAAAAAGTATGAACAACTAACAATAACCAAATTTCAAGACCAAATATAATATATATTAACATACAATACGCAATGTGGGGCCCGGCCCAAAAATAATGGGCTATTCCAAATTCAGGCCCGACCGAGGAGCGTCCTGTCCGAAGAGAAGCCACATGTGAAGCATTATTCAATCCCAATAACGGCAAGGTAACCTGTCCGAGGAGTAACTCCTCCTCGGACGTCACGAAGTCCAGACGAGGAACTCTCCCCAGCCAACTCAGTTCATCCTCCCAACATATAAAATGAATAAAATCCAAAATATCTCACGGGAAGCTACCACCACATTAAATGCGCCCCAACCACCCACTTGGCCGCATTAATGAGGAAAGGACCCCTGAACAGTACCACCTTGGCCTCTGCAACTCACAAAGAGAGTGATGAGGGCGGCTGATGGGACAGGTGCTCAAGTAGATGCTTAGATGATCAACAAGTGTAAGGTTGAGATGAGAGGAGGAGAACTATATAATGTAGTGGAGTCCCTCAAAGAAGAGGACGAGAAAAATGTATCAGAAACTGAAGAAATAGAATCAAACGTGAGAGATCCATTCCTGTGTTCTTATTTTTCTGCAACAATATTGTCCATGTATCAGACCTAATAGGCTCACTGAGGCTAAGTTCTTTAACCCATCCTCTACAAATATTTATTGTGGGTTGCGCTTTGGGCCAAGGCCTGATCAATAGAATTTGGGCCAGGAAAATCGTGCAACTACAATTGGCGCCGTCTGTGGGGAGAACTAGGGCATCAGCTAGCACAACGGTCGAGCATGGCAGAACTAGGTCCGCACCAGGAGAATCCCCACCAGGCTAACTCCCAACAGACACAACCTATCGAATCCCAGAGGCAAAATAATCCCGTCAACCCAGGCCACAGGAGAAGTCGTGAGGGAAGTGCGCATACTATCCGGACAAGCCAGAGTCACACTCAGATAGGTAGTCACGTGTCCCAGAGGCGAAATAGTCACCAGGCCATGCAGCGAGAGATAGATGATCTGAAGAGGAAGCTACGACGGGTACAGCGAAAACGATCTCCTTCAGACTCAGACGAGTCCTCTAATGCGGAGGATGCGAGTTACCGACGGAGGTCAAGGACCCCCCCAAGTGAAACCTTTTCCTACGAAAAGGAGCCACGCCCTGTGCGGAAATTTGAGAGCACATCCAGCAAAGGTTCGGGAAACGATGCCATGAAGAAGACGTTGGACCAGGTTTCAAGGTCCCCCTTCACGTACAGAATTGAAGGGGCTAAGCTGCCTCGACGGTTCAACCAACCGGCATTCGCCATCTATAACGGTCGAACAAACCCGGTAGAGCATGTGAGCCAATTTAACCAAAAGATGGCGATCTACTCGCAAAATGAAGCCCTTATGTGTAAAATCTTCCCGTCCAGCTTGGGATCAATGGCGATGAGGTGGTTCAACGGCCTGAAGACAAATTCTGTAAGCTCATACAAGCAGCTCACTCAGGATTTTTGCTCCCGCTATATCACCAACACCTGAGTCCCCAGGCCCCTCGGTTCGCTATTGTCCTTATCCATGTACGAGGGAGAGACTCTGAAAGCATATTCGGATAGATACTGGGAAGTGTATAACGACCTGGATGACAACCATGATGTCGCTATCAGCACATTCAAAAGCGGGCTCCCCACCGACCATGGCTTAAGGAAGTCCCTCACTGGTAAACCAGTTGCCAACGTTGATCAGTTGAGGGATAGGATCGACAAATACAAAAGGGTGGAGGAAGATCAGCTGCAAGGGAGGGGAAAGGAGAAGGTTATCCCCCCCAAAGCGACTGATTTCAGGTCAGAACGACACAACCCTAGTCAGCCGAGGAGGGATTTTTCGCGACAGGTTGGGCAGAGCAACCCGCAAACAGTGAATGCCGTATTCAGAGAGCCAGTACAACAGGTATTGGAAAAAGTAAGGAACGAGCCCTATTTCAGGTGGCCGGGGAAGATGGCTGGAGACCCTTCCAAACGTAACCAGAACTTGTACTGCCACTATCATCAGGACAACGGGCATACTACTGAGGACTGCAGGAATCTATGGAATCACCTAGATCAGTTGGTCCGAGAAGGAAAGTTGTGCCATCGAGTGGCCATCCTGGCCAAGCAACACAAGAGCCTCGAAAGGACGTGTCCTTAAGACCCCCCACCGGGACGATACATGTCATTCTCACTGCACCAGGAAGAACGAGGCCACCTATCCCTAGGGTGTTGGCTGTGGATCGGCTCCTCTCCGAGGGCAGGCAAAGGGAACCCAAAAGGTCAAAAAGGGGAAGCTCTTTGATACTGGGATTTTCGGATGAGGATAAGAGATGAACTATTCAACCTCACGATGATGCCTTGGTGGTCACGCTGAGGATTGGGGGCTTCGACGTGAAAAGAGTGTTGGTGGATTCGGGAAGTGCAGTAGAGATAATGTACCCCGATCTATACAAGGGGCTGAACCTGAAGCCGGAAGATTTGACAGCTTACGATTCTCCCCTTCTCAGTTTCGAGGGAAGGATTGTTACGCCAAAAGGGCAAATCCGACTACCCGTGCAGACGGGGGCAGAGATAGTGGAGGTAAATTTTATTGTGGTCGACGCTTATTCACCTTACACCGCAATAGTTGCAAGGCCGTGGATCCATGCCCTAGAGGCCGTGACCTCCACACTTCACCAAAAAGTAAAATACCCATCTAGAGGACAAGTAGAAGAGATCCGAGGAGATCAGGCCGTATCCAGGCAGTGTATGGTGGCCGCCGTCTTACATCGGCCCCATGCCGAGTCCTCGGCCCCTGAAAGTTTATAGCAATCAGCCGCCTCGGCAGAGCAAGACGATGGACTAGCCGAGGAGATAAGGTGTGAAAGTTTAGATAAAATCGCTGTCAACGACGACCCGGAGAAGTTCTTTCTGGTCGGCTCTGAATTGCCCTCTCAAGAAAAGGAGGAACTGGTCAGATTTCTTAGAGAAAATGTCGACGTGTTCACATGGGACGCCTACGACGCCCCAGGCGTTGATCCTAGCCTTATTTGTCACCACCTGAACGTCAACCCCTCTTCCACTCCGAAGAAGCAGCCACCCCGACGCCCTTCAAAGGAACATGCTAGTGCCGTAAAAGACGAAGTGGCAAAACTGAAAAGAGCGGGGGCTATTAAAGAGGTCTTTTACCCGGAATGGTTGGCAAACACTGAGGTGGTAAAGAAGAAGACAGGGAAATGGAGGGTCTGCGTGGACTTCACGGACCTGAACAAGGCGTGCCCAAAGGACCCATTCCCCCTACCCCGAATTGATCGATTGGTGGATGCAATCGTGGGGCACCCTCGAATGAGCTTCCTGGACGCCTTCCAGGGCTATCATCAGATACCCCTTGCGCTAGAGGACCAAGAGAAAACGACTTTCATGACGCCCATCGGAAATTATCACTATAAGGTGATGCCGTTTGGGCTAAAGAACGCAGGCTCAACCTACCAAAGGATGATGACTCAGATGTTTGAACCAAAACTGGGCAAGATCATTGAGATTTATATAGACGATATGGTTGTTAAGAGTAAAAGGGTGTCCGAGCACGTGAAGGACCTCGGAACAATCTTCACTATATTAAGGGAGCACCGGTTGCGGCTGAATGCCTCCAAATGTTCATTCGGGGTCGGGTCTGGGAAATTCCTAGGGTATATGGTCATCCACAGGGGAATAGAAGTAAGCCCCGACCAAATCAAAGCCATTAACAGCCTACAGGCTCCTCGGAATCTGAAGGAAGTACAGAAGCTCACTGGCATGATTGCGGCGTTGAACCGGTTCATATCGTGATCGGCGGATCGATGTCGGCCTTTCTACCTCCTGATAAACAAGTGGAAAGAGTTCGAATGGTCGGAGGATTGCGTTCAGGCTTTCCAGCAGCTTAAAGACTACCTGTCCCGACCACCCATCATGTCCAGCCCTGAGGCAGATGAGGTGCTGTTTGCCTACATCGCCGTAGCTCCCCACGCTGTAAGCCTGGTACTGATACAAGATGATAATGGGGTGCAGCGACCGGTGTACTATGTGAGCAAATCACTACATGAGGCCGAGGTGCGATACCTACCTTTAGAAAAGGCAATTCTGGCGATAGTGCATGCAACCCGAAAACTTCCTCATTACTTTCAGGCGCACACGGTCATCGTTCTAACTCAGCTTCCCCTTCGAGCAGTGCTTTGAAGCGCTGACTACACCGGAAGGATCGCCATGTGGAGTGCGCTTTTGGGGGCCTTTGATATTAAATATATGCCCAGATCCTCCATCAAAGGGCAGGTCCTCGCAGACTTGGTAGCGGAGTTTGCTGAGCCCTCTATAGAAACAATAACCGAGAAGAAAGACATAGATGGAAAGTCGATTGGTGCGATTTCAACAGGGAGGAACACGCTTTGGAAGGTCTACGTAGATGGCGCAGCTAACCAGAGAGGGTCAGGAGTTGGGATAGTTTTAATATCCCCGGACGGTGCTACCATTGAAAAATCATTGAGGCTCGGATTCTCGGCTACGAACAATGAAGCCGAATACGAAGCCTTACTTCAAGGGATGATGATGGTTCAAAGATTGGGCGGAAGAACAATAGAAGCATTCTCGGACTCCAGACTGGTAGTCGGACAAGTGATGGGTGAGCTGGAAGCTCGAGATACTAGGATGCAAGAGTATTTGGGACAAGTCAAGCGGCTGCAGACGAATTTTGAGTCCTTCAATCTGACACACATTTCCAGGAGTGTAAACACCCATGTAGACTCGCTGGCCACTCTTACCACATCCTCGGCACATAATCTGCCGCGAGTGATCCTGGTTGAAGATCTAGCCCAGGCAAGTCCCATCAGCAGAAGCCCGGCCAGAGTTCATCAGATCAGAAAGAGTCACAGCTGGATGGATCCCATAAAGAACTACCTTCAAAACGACGTCTTGCCAGAGGAAAAATTGGAAGCCGAGAAGATACGTAGGAATGCTCCTCAGTTCTGGCTGTCAGAGGACCACAAACTATATCGGCGCTCTTACTCTGGACCGTACCTACTCTGCGTACATCCAGAAGAATCCGAATCTATACTTGAGGAGTTAGACGAGGGGATTTGTGGAAGTCATACCGGAGGGAGGTCGCTGACGCACAGGGCACTTACCCAAGGGTATTGGTGGCCGAACATGCAGAGAGAGGCCCAAGAATACGCTAAGAAGTGCGATCAGTGCCAAAGATTCGCCCTGAATATCCACCAACCCGGAGGAGTTCTCAACCCCCTCTCTAACCCATGGCCGTTCGCACAATGGGGCCTTGATATAGTTGGACCTTTCCCCAAAGCTGCGGGGAACAAGCGGTACGTAATAGTCGGAACTGATTACTTCACTAAATGGGTGGAAGCTGAACCCTTGGCCAACATTAGGGACGTGGACGCCCAAAAATTCATCTGGAAGAACATCATCACTCGCTTCGGGACTCCGCGTACACTCATTTCCGATAATGGTCTGCAATTCGACAGTAAGAACTTTAGGGAGTATTGTCGCGAGTTTGGAATCATCAACCGATATTCCACCCCCGCCTACCCTCAGGGAAATGGGCAGGTCGAAACCGTGAACAAGGTCATAGTGAACGGACTGAAGAAGAGACTGGATGAGGCAAAGGGGAGATGGGTAAAAGAACTCCCTCACGTCTTATGGACTTATCGAACGACGCCGCGGCGATCGACCGGTGAGACCCCCTTCTCGATGACTTATGGGGCTGAGGTCGTGCTCCCGATCGAGAACAACTTTCCCACACTAAGGTCTAGATCGTTTACCCCAAACGATAACGACGAGTTATTGGAACGGAGTCTGGACCTAGCTGAAGAAAGAAGGGAAAAAGCGATGATTCACATGGCCTATTATCACCAGAAGCTGAGGCAAGGGTATGATGCTAACATCAAACTGCGGCCTCTGGGTCCAGGTGATCTCGTGATGAGGAAGATTCTTGGCAGCGCAAAGAACCCCTCTTGGGGCAAGTTGGGGCCCAATTGGGAGGGGCCATACCGTGTCACATCCGTGGCCAGCAAAGGCGCCTACTACCTAGAAGATTTAGATGAAAAAGCTGTACCTCGACCATGGAATGTAAATAACCTTAGAAGATATTATTATTAATGAGAATGGCTTAGCATACGTTTTCTTTAATGACTATCCGCTGCTCGCTGGTCTACGACAACTATTCATAGTTCTAAACAGAACCTAAGTCCTGCATGGCTCCTCGGACCACAGACTTAGGGGAAATTATTACTCATGAAAATTTTTATAAGTTTTAAACAGAACCTAGTCCTGCATGGCTCCTCGGACCACAGACTTAGGGAAAATTAATACTTATGGCAACTATTCATAGTTTTAAACAGAACCCAAGTCCTGCATGGCTCCTCGGACCACAGACTTGGGGGAAATTATTACTCATGAAAATTTTTATAAGTTTTAAACAGAACCTAGTCCTGCATGGCTCCTCGGACCACAGACTTAGGGAAAATTAATACTTACGGCAACTATTCATAGTTCTAAACAGAACCTAAGTCCTGCATGGCTCCTCGGACCATAGACTTAGGGGAAATTATTACTCATGACAATTTTTATAAGTTTTAAACAGAACCTAGTCCTGCATGGCTCCTCGGACCACAGACTTAGGGAAAATTAATACTTACGGCAACTATTCATAGTTTTAAACAGAACCCAAGTCCTACATGGCTCCTCGAACCACAGACTTGGGGGAAATTATTACTCATGACAATTTTTATAAGTTTTAAACAGAACCTAGTCCTGCATGGTTCCTCGGACCACAGACTTAGGGGAAATTAATACTTACGGCAACTATTCATAGTTTTAAACAGAACTCAAGTCCTGCATGGCTCCTCAGACCACAGACTTGGGGGAAATTATTACTCATGACAATTTTTATAAGTTTTAAACATAACCTAGTCCTGCATGGCTCCTCGGACCACAGACTTAGGGGAAATTATTACTTATGATAGATTGTGGGATTATTACTTAAAGGAAATCATTTTAAGGCATGCGCGCAGTCGGGCACCATCGCGACCCTCAAATGCACAGCGGCAAAAACCCATTTTATTTTTACCATTTACCTGTATCTACATCATTGCAAATGTTTAAAGAAGAGCGCTACTGACATACATCCATAGTAAGCAAAACGAACATTTTATATTAAAACTCCGAGTACATTAGAAAGAGAGGTCCTTACAAAAGAATGAAAAAATAGGACGACTCTCATTCAAAAAAAAAAAAAAAAGGAAAGAGTACAAAGATCAAAAGCCTAAAAGGCTAAGCCTTAGCAGGAGGATCTTCTTTCTGCTCGGGCTGAGGAGGAGGAACCTCGATGGTAGAGTCTGCAGCGGGATCCTTCGCCATATCAAGCACGAGGACGGCATCAGGCACCGCCAGGTCCTGCTCTGAAGCCACTTGGGCGCCATCAGGATTCTCTCGGATCTCCTGAAGATAGAAGATGTTCTAGGGCAGTCTTAGTGTCGAATCCGCAGGAACTCCTGCAGCATCGAGAGCATGAGCCCATGAAATATTGCAATAATCCCTGCACACCTCGGGGATCTCCTCGGATAGCCTGGCCTCTGTCTCTTCGGCCCCGAGCTGGCGAGCAGCATTCTTCTCAGCCTCTATAGCCTCTCGGATCAGCTGGGCCTCCTCTTTGACCCGCCGCAGCTCATCCTCGACTTTTTGCAGAGCAGTCTTGAGGTCCTGCACTGCCTGTTTCTCGGTGGCGAGGTTAATCTGGGTCGTGAACAGCTCTTTGCGCTGGTCCTCCGCCTGGGTCTCGGCACTCTTCAAACCAGCCTCAGCAAATTTGCGCTGATTCTCCGACTCCTTGAACTTGTCCATAAGTTCACCATGATCGTGCTTGAGGGACCCCAAGGTTTTCTCCATCTCCGCCCGAGCCTGGCTCTCGACCTCAACCCGACTACTCTTTCCGCGGCAAAATTCCTCAGCCACAAATACCTGCTGAGTAATCTACAAACGAAACAAGATTGCTTCAATCTAACAAGGTCAAATAAATTAATGAAACAGTAAAAGAATTACTTACCATCGCGAGATCCCTTTTAAGGGATAGGAAGATCTCTGGCTGAGAAAACCGCCTATAAGCCTCCATGTCCCGAGGAAGGAGTAGGGGTTGCTCTAAGGTTTCAGCCACGTACCCTGCCCGGCCTCGGTTGTACTCTCGAACCGAAGCATTGTAGAGGATGGCAACCCCATCCAGCTCCAACTTGGGGCTCCATGTACGCGGAGTAGCGCGCACCTCAGCAATGTTCTCCTCGTCCCGTCTCTCCGAGGAGTTACCCCTTCTGCTCCTTGGAGCACGAGTGGTTTTTTGCTGTTTGGTCGGCTGGGCAACCACCTCACCCTCCTCAGGGGTGTCAACCGACCTCTTCTTCTTCAGGTCCGGATTAGCCTTAAGGCCAGGTTCCGAAGTGCCCTGAGGGACCACAGGAGGAAGGGTCTTGACCTGTGGTGGAGTCGGTCCCTTCGATGACTGTCCTTTCGATGACTGGCCTTTCCCTCGGGAGGCCATAAACTCCTTTAGAGTTTTTCCTTTTCCTACCATGGGCTCTGTCTCTTCGTCCGAAGTGTCGTCCGAGCAGATAACTATGGAAGGAACGCCAACTGCAGAATGCCGGTCCCGCTCTCCTTCAGGATCGGAAAGTTCCACCAAGGGGGTTTGCTGAACTTCCTCCTCAAAATAAAACTCGTCTATCTCTTTCTCAAGGGAAAGACGAGATGACTCAGCTTCCTCTTCAACCTGAACGGCAACGCCGGGCTCATTTGGCGGAGGTAGCTGCTCTGCTAAGTAGGGATCCCTGACACCGAGCAACACAACTGGTGGCAGATCGTGATCAGCTAGGAACCCGTCCTTGGACACGTCAATCCTAGCCAACCTCGGACTGCCAGCCCTTATAGCGTGACCGATAGCCTGGAAAGAGTTGCTCAGAGGTTGATAGCCCAAAACCAGATGGGCCGCACGCAACTGTCCGTCCTCGGAAACGTAAATCTCCGACCTAAGAAGGTAATTCAACGTAGGCACGTTCACAAAGTTCAACCGAGGAGCGACGTGAACTTTATCTGCAAACAACCAAGAAAAGAGGGGTTAGTACATGAAATTTTCCAATTACAAAGAAAGCAAGAAAAATAACCCCTCAATACTAAATCCTTTCCCAAAAAGGACTGATCCTAAAAACGCCGCACCTGGGTTTCCTGCCTGAGTTGGACAATGAATACCGTCGAACCACTCCCCAGAAGCAATAAGGAAGTCATTCTTCATGGTCTTATTGAATATTGGGAGACAGGAGATCAACCTAACGTCCTCGTTCCGGGATTTAAGATAATACCCATCATCTCCGAGGCGGTGACATTCGTACAGATAAGCCACATCGTGCCAAGTAAGGCCTAGATTCATCCGCTCGTCTAAGACATCTACACAGCCTAGTATCTTGAACATATTCGGGGCACACTGATACGGCGTCAACCTATGGTTGAACAGGTATTCCTTTGTAATCCTACGCATGGGAAGTGTCATCTCTCCCTCTATGAAAGCAATCATGGGGATAACGACTTCTCCCTCACCTCTATCTGTCAATACTCCTTCAAGAGGACAGTACCGCAGCCCAACCCCTAGGGGAACGTGGTATTTAGCCCTAAAGGCCTCCATAGCGGCTGGAGTTTTTACTAATTTCTCAAATCTACCCATCTGGACTGAACCAGGGAAACAAAAGTAAAGACTGAGAAGAAAAGTAGAGTCCGAGGAGGGAATTGAAACGGCGAGATGAACGAAATGTACTGGTACCTTCACAAAACGCTCGATGGGACGCCTGGAAATCTCTCTTGGACGAAACGCTTCACAGAAAATGGCTACGGCGGCATAACGGACGCAAGTGTTCGTATATCTCTGGGATTCGATGGAGTTCTCTGAAGTCCTTTGAGGTTTACGAAATGCTAATAAAAAGAAGGAACTAAACCCCTCTAACGTCTTATATAGCCGGGAGGAGAGAGAAAAGATCACTCCTGCCTAAAAATACGAGAAGAAACGATGGTCGTTCGATCCACGCCACACCGTTGGATGAAGGGAACATAACGCCTCCAGAAGTTAATGGCCGCGCCTCGTAAATTGTAGCGCGTCAAAAGTAACGGTCCGCACGCGCACCTCATGCTCTCCTTACTTCCTTCCTCTCACTAACATCAAAACCCCGTTTTTCTCCTCGGAAGGAGATAAAAACCGGAGTTTTGAGAGGCTATTGTGGGGCCCAGCCCAAAAATAATGGGCTATTCCAAATTCAGGCCCGACCGAGGAGCGTCCTGTCCGAAGAGAAGCCACATGTGAAGCATTATTCAAGCCCAATAACGGCAAGGTAACCTGTCCGAGGAGTAACTCCTCCTCGGACATCACGAAGTCCAAACGAGGAACTCTCCCCAGCCAACTCAGTTCATCCTCCCAACATATAAAATGAATAAAATCCAAAATATCTCACGGGAAGCAACCACCACATTAAATGCGCCCCAACCACCCACTTGGCCACATTAATGAGGAAAGGACCCCTGAACAGTACCATCTTGGCCTCTGCAACTCATAAAGAGAGTGATGAGGGCGGCTGATGGGACAGGTGCTCAAGTAGATGCTTAGATGATCAACAAGTGTAAGGTTGAGATGAGAGGAGGAGAACTATATAATGTAGTAGAGTCCCTCAAAGAAGGGGACGGAAAAACTGTATCAGAAACTAAAGAAATAGAATCAAACGTGAGAGATCCATTCTTGTGTTCTTATTTTTCTGCAACAATATTGTCCATGTATCAGACCAAATAGGCTCACTGAGGTTAAGTTCTTTAACCTATCCTCTACAAATATTTATTGTGGGTTGCGCTTTGGGCCAAGGCCTGATCAATAGAATTTGGGCCAGGAAAATCGTGCAACTACACGCAACATTATTATATTTTTTTTATTATATGACATTCACTTTGCATAATATATACATTCACCCATTACTCAACACAATAATAATAAGTCAATGACACGGTGATATATAAACAAAATGTAAAGAAATTACAGCCACAAGATTTACTTCTTCTTTTTTTTTTTTTAATTGAAAATCGCCAGAACCACAAATGAAACTTAGACTAGAGTACATCAAATCAGCAATACAGCTGTACAACACACAGTATAACAATACAACAAAAGCAGTAAACAAGCTACATAGTTTAGTATCTGCAGAAATTTAAGTATTTCTTTATAGTATTCGAGTTTAACAAAGTTGAGTACCTTTTTTTTTTCATACAAAACTTTTACTTATTTTATATTCAACTGTTTGTGATCATTGTGTCTACAATGTTGGGTGCATCATAGCACCGTGGGTCCAGCCTACACTTGATAAAACACCTCATTAAAGAGGTGGTTGGAAAAGCCACAAAAGTCCGCCTATTTTTTGTTCATCAAAAAAAAAAAGTCTGCCTATTTTTTTCTTGGGCAATGACCTAAGTGTGTTGGACACGCTGAGGAGAAAAAGAAGAAAAGAAAGGGGCTGATGCATTAAGGCTATTCGACCTAAGGGAGAGCTGAAGGAAAAAGAAAGTGGCTAAAGTAAAGTCAAGGCAAGTGAGTTGCATTTATTGTGATTTGATGTCAAGAGTGTGAAAGGAAGAAAATATGAAGAAATAAAAGGAGTGGCCATTAGGCCACTGAGCCAGAAGTGAAGTCCCAGAGAAAGTGAGGACTAAATGTAGTCTTGAAGAACTGGTGGACACAACGATCACAAGTAGTTGAAAATGAAATAAGTAAAGTTTTGTACGAAACAAAAAGTAGAAAAAGGGGGAAAAAAAAAGTACTCGACTTTGTTAATTAAGCTCGAGTACTATAAAGAAGTACTCGATTTTCGTAATATCGAGTACCATATTACTTTTTTAGCGTCACTTTGGCGACTCATCTAGGAACTCGAGCATTATTTAGAACTCGATTTTGTGAAATTCGAGTACTAAAAAAGTGGTAGATTGCTAAATATTTCCGAAAAAGTGCTAGTTTGCCACAAATTTTGCCAAAACATAGTATTTGGCTATTTTCGCCAATACCTGTCAGGTTAAACGTAGAGAAAGAGATGCAACGAAGCTTGGAGTTGAAGAATGACCACAGTGCAAAGCACACGCATAGTAACTTAGATTTGTTTTGGGTCTTTTTTTTTTTTACAAAACTTAGGTACAGTACCTTATGTAATACCCCAATTTGATTTTATGATCATCACCGCCATCGTCATTATTAATATAGAGTTGAGGTACTATATGTGTGTGCATAGTAAGATACGAGTAGACAATTTTGTGGTATTACAAAATATGTGAGAAGATTAAAGTTTTAGTGCATACAATTTAGTGTGGTAGTTAAAATAATAAATAAATAAACAAATAAAAGAGGAAGATGTTTCATGGGCCTCTTGGAGACTAAAGAGATAAGTTTAAATGGGTTTTAAACTACAGCCCACTACCCCACTAAGCTCACATCTCTGATGCGTCAAATATAAGGTAGATGAAGAGATAAATTAGGGTTTTTCATAGAAAGGGATTCATCACTAAGGAGGTTAGGAGGTGTATTTTTCCTTGGAGTTAATTAAAGAGGCAACCAAAGAATTCCAGGTATGTTTTCTCATTTGTTAGAATCAAAGAATTAAAAAGTTAGAACCTTATCGTGGAATCGATAGTGATGCGTAGATTGTTTAAAAGGGGATTGTTTATACTATAAATCTTAATTTCGTGTAGATGATTTTACGTTCTTCATTGGGTTATATACATATTAATTCCTAGATTGCAAATCCTAATTCAAGAACAACACGGCTTTGACATTTTCTTGGTGGTTATATAGATTAGATGGGCTTAACGGTTTTTTTATTTATTTTTTAAATTATTTATTTATTTTTTACTTTGGGATTATAAAGCCACGGATTACATTTAAGAACAAAGCCACTGCGTGCCGTCTAGATAAGGCCATGGATTACAAAACTTGCTAGAATAAAGCCACGGGTTACACAGTTTGATTATGCACATGGCTTTTACGTTTTTTTTGGGTTATATATATCTATATATATTAAATCCTAGGGTCCCTACAGCTTGTATTCTAGAACAAAAGTCAAGATTATAAAGCTTAAATAATGTATAAGGGTTTACTTTCCGTAGGGGCATATATCAAATCATGAGTTTACAATATATTGGCTACTGCCTCTAAAGTTTGATATATTCAAGGAAACATTCTTGGGTAGAGATTCCTTGCATTGGTGTTATTAATTAATTCAACAAAGTATAATCTTAGTGAGTCAGTTTATATAATTCGATAAGCTTTATATTTTGGTGGAGGATATTAAGTAATTTCCATGATTAATTATAGGTCATATTTAAGAGTGTTTTGAGACTTTTTGGAGGGTGTTTTCGGCTGGACTTTCAGAGTGATTCAAGTGCTGTAAGTAATTATGCATAATATGCACAATTTTGTTCATTAGGTTCCTAGAAGTCAGGTTTTCAAAAGTTATGTTTTTGAGCTTCCATTTTTAAAAGTTTATCAAAAGCATTTTTATACCATTGAAAGAGAAATTTCGACTTTTAAATAATGTTTTAAAGAGAAACTTTGGATTTTAAATAAAGTTTTGAACATCTAAATCTCATTTAAAAGATAATTTCTAAACTAAATTATTTTCAGAAAATGATTGAGTTTCAAAGTAAGTTTCTAAAAAGGTCCTTGTTCTTTAAGTTTGTTTAAAACCAAGTGATTTCAAAGTCATATTCTTATTTTTCAAATGGTGTTTAAGACATTTCCTTTAGCAAATTGGGTTTTCAAACTTACTCAAGAATTGTAAAAATATTTATATAAACTCTTTAGTTCTTATTCACTCCCTAAGAGAGACAAGCATCCTTTGATTTATGTTCAATTCGATATTGTGATATTCGCTATGCCTTTATATTTAGAATAATTGTTAATATTAAGAAAATTATTCTATTTTGTATATATTTAGTTTTGTGATATGTGACTCAAAATGAGTATATTTTTTTTTTTGAATTGATCAGATATGTGAGAATATGTGTTGATCCCTCACCAACAGGGGTTAGATGTTGGTATCCGCTCACAGGATTGTATGTGAGAATCTGTGATGTGTATATGTGACATTGTGCTCTGATCAATTATATATATATATATATATATATGTGTGTGTGTGTGTGTGTGTTTTTCTAATAATTTTAAGATGTGATTACATATGTATTAAGTGATTCATTATTTGTTTTGAAATAATTATTTTTGATATCATTGAATGAGTTTGTGGAAAGTCAAAATACTTGTGCTTTGCTTGACTCTATTCCATTGTATATTCTGTGTAATTACTTACTAGATGTGTGGCTCACCCCATCAATTACTATTTTTGATATTAAAGTGTAGTTGGGAATATAGAACCTTTGGATCGCTTTGTAAGGTGTAAGGTAAAGCATAGAAGTTGTAGGTGACTTCAATATTACTTGAAGACTATAGAATTTTAGTTACCTTTATTTTGTAATTCATGTTTTATATAGTGGAGATTATTTTCAATTTGTGGAGTTTATATTTTTGTAAGAGGTTTTTAAGAGTATTTTTTTCTTTGGAGTATTAATTTATTTTGGATTAATTATGTTTGTAAAGTTGTAATTTACAACTATGTGTTTTGTTGGTTTTAATTCCGTGCCAAATTTAATTGTAATTTTATTTAATCTGTTGTACTCTGTATTTATTGTGGGATTTAATTGTAAGGGTTATGTGATAGAGAGAGAGTGTGTGAAGACTCAAGCAATTGAAGACTGAAAAGTTTTCACGGGTAGCTCGCGACTAAGCATCCCACGAAATGATGCATGTGCTCTACACATGACTGGAATGCGAAGAGTCAGGACAGATGGAGACATCTGTGTTTCACGAGTAGCTCACAGGTAAGGCCTTCTTGCGAGACACTCGCGAGATATTCTGTTTTGCTAGATTGTCATATCTGATACACACTTTCTGTACCCACATTATATATACCCACGTTACCCACAAATGTTGAGGAGTGTTTCTAAGAGAAAACCCTAGCCACAAACCTTGAGAGTTAGAAATTGTTATACCCATATATCTCTACACATTTGTTTGTGGATTTCCTCAACTCCTACCTCTCCATTTCCATACCATTGAGAGGTTGATAGTCTAAACACTTACCACACCCTTTCAGAGTGTCAAGTGAGGATTTGGTGTTGCTGGGAAGTATTGGAAAAAGCCAGGCTTTGGCAGATGTAATTGGGTGGGTTGCGGGATCTGGAGAGTTAGACAAGATAGGGTTCCGAGAAGCATTGTTGGAGTAGGAGTTTGGAGGGCATAGGTACAATGAGTAGATTAGGCTTGGAGGGTTTCTTGCTAACCCATGTATCCCAACTGATTGTCTAGTGAATCGAATACCGCTTGGAGGACGGCGAAGAGGTTTTACGCCGAGTACTTTGGTTTCCTCTTCGATAACACATCGGCGTGTTATCTTGTATTTGCATTCTTCTTCCCTACTCTTTTACCTTTCATTTTATCGCTGTGTTATTATGAATATAGGTTAGAGCAGCTTGTTTGTTTATCTACTCGCATTTACTCTTTTCCGTACTTAGTATGAGTTAGAGTAAAATCTATCGAGCTATAATTTTAACTTGGGGGTCCAAACAGCTCTTGTGCGTTTCACACATTTTAGAGCATTCAATGTTTATGGAGTTATATAAGTTTAGCAGTTTAGTCATGCATCTAAATTCATGTTCCATGGATTTGGGTCGTGACACCTTAGGTATTGTTCCTTAGGTTCCCTTATTAATATCCAGTCATGTGACTATTTAATTAAAAAATACACTTTCATTCCATGAGAAAAAATCTTATAAGAGGAATCTAAGGAACAGCATTTAAGTACTATATCTAAGTTTTCCTTCTTTTTTTTTTTTTTTTAATATATGGGGTGTTTTTGAAGGATCTGTGGTGATTTAAAATGCGTTAAAAATGAGAATTTGGGGTTTTTATTATCTTGGTACTTGGAGGGCCATGGGCTATCTGATGGTATGTTTTTTTTTTAAATCTTTTTTGTACCATTTTTTTTTTCTGGTTGTTTACACCAATTACATTTTTTTGGCTTCTTCTAAACCAGTTTTTAAAATTTGAACTTGGATAGGGATTACTCTATATTGAAAATTTTGTCAAAATTTTAGGGGGGGGGGGCGCAACAAGTAATTTCAAATACTAATTAGGATTTTGTTACCACTATTAATGAATATTTTGAAAAGCTAGGGCGGCCATGGCCCCCTGGCCTCAACATGGCTCGACCACTGTCTATAATCATGCATTTTGGACATGCATGGTAACAGAAATGCGATGGTTGGCTACACATATAAATTATTATTTTAACAAATTCCTTCTCTTTATTTCTTTTTTTAATTAAAAAAAAAAATCTCTTTCCTCTTGCTCATAAGATAAGAGAATAGCTGCATGGAGGGCATGTCATAATGCAGTTCCTACTTATGAAAATCTTGGTAGGCGCAGAGTTCTAGTGGAACCATGGTGTCTCTTATGCAAGCTTCAAACGGAGACCGCAAAACACATTCTATGGGATCGTGATGCAGTACAAGACTGTTGGACAGAACTGCACTGGCCAGATGGGAAGAGCTAGGATCGGAGACATTCAAAAAATTTCTAGTTTGTCCTGGAGAATTTGGAAAGGCAGAAATGTGAAGATTCATGATCGTGAGGATAAAAGATGGAATGCCAAGAATGTGATCCATACTTCAGTGACTCTGTTGGAGGAGTTTCAAAATGTAGAGCACCACGGGAAGCAAATAAACCACAGAAGCATTGAAAAATGGAAGCCGCCACCACATGAGGATGCCTTCAAAGTAAATGTGGATGGAGCCAATTTTCAACAATTAGGAATCAAATTATTGATTTATGCTGAGTTTTTCATCTGTAAATTCTATCATTTGCAAAAATAGCTTGGACAAAATTCTTCAAATTGGAATTATAGAGAATAATCAATTATGTCAGAGGAATCAATTATTCAAATTAAAAAAAAAAAAAAGAAGAAGAAATTGTGTCGTTTATATAAAATAAAAAATAAAAATCAACAATATAAAAATTGTAAGGACTCAATTTGTAACGACCACAAAATGATATTGGGTTCGCACGTAAAAAGGCCCAAACAATATAATTTGTAGAGCGTGGGTTTGAAAAGTTAGGCCTTGGTCACCGAACGGTGGTTAATCATGGTGTTCATATAAAAGTAAACCATGTTCACTCGAGGAGTCTTTCTCCTCGATACGATCTGGGAGGCTCAGGTTCTTGGCCTTTTTTCCCAGCCCCTTCTTTTGGCGCATAAGCCTTTACATTATATAACCTTTCTCGGTTGATCCTGGCCCTCCATCTGTTGATCAGGCAGGTATCTATTCGAGTACCTGTCCCGTCAGCCGGTTCCCCCTACTTTATGTTAGTTGCAATAACCGAAACCGCACCGTTCAGGGGTCTTTTCCCATCAATATGGTCAGGACGTTTGTGGGCGCATTTAATGCAGAGGTGAAGTCTTCCCCTTGAACCACTCCCACTCCGTTCCCCCATGTAGGTCCCGTTCTACTCGCCTTATCTTCTGGGGGCGCTTCGGAGGCCACCTTTGACGACATGCTGCCCTTCCCCTTGAAGTCTTAGGATGCCGAGGACAGGGTTATCCTCGGCTGCATCTCTAGACCATTCGGTCTTTCGCCACTCGTCCTCGGCAACTACACTCCTTGGCATGGGCCCTGGGTTCTTATGGGAAGTGGGCTGAGTCATAAGTCTTCTGGCCCCACAAGCTGTAACTAGAAAAAAAAAATAAAGTTAAAAAAAATTTTCTTTGAAAAAGTAACCAACCAATCACATAATCTTATTAAAAAGAGGAGATAGGTCAAATACACCATATGTGCATTGGCCTAGTCCTAAGGACCCAATGAACAATTGAACATATTAAACTTATGAACGAAACATACACATACTTGTCCAAAAGGACTAAAACACAACAATAATGGAGCATTTTATGAGACGAAAAAAGTATAGGAAAAAAACAATGCAATAAAGTTTAAGTAGAAAATGGTTTCACTAAATCGACAACCCAAAATAGTATGCTATCTCATGATATCAATATTTTAGTAACTGAAACAACAATAAAATTTGACACAAAAACAAACTTAAACACCCCAGAAGTTTATTAGTAAAATGATCAAATTCAAATCAACAGGAAACCTTGGGATACTGCACAGAAAATAAAACTATATGGTATGGGTAAATGCATAAACTAAAAAATAAATAAATAAATTATTGATAACAGGCCTCCTCATCACTTTCTCGAGTCAGCCCAGACCCAAGTTGTAGTCTACGGTTTCGTTTGATTAACCAGTTAATTAAAAAGTCAAGAGCCTGAGCTCACTACAGGAGCCCAGGCCCATGACAGATCAACCCAAACGAAAGGCCCAGTAAACTTAATTGGGAAATCATATGGGTCAGTGCCAGGCCCAAGATATGGACCGCATCAGTTTGAAAACCAAGCATAGAGCAAAGCCTTTTTTTTAATTGAGATTTATTCTTTTAGAGAATCATGGCACTTATAAAGATCAAAGTTACATGATAAAGGACATGAAGGCGCATCATTTTCCTGATTTTCTTCAACTATGCTCCAAGTTCTATACAGTTCTTTAAACCAAAATGTCTCACAAATAACCATTCAATTCAACTCTATACGCCTATATTTGGGAAACTAACAGTCACAACCATTACCAAGTCACTAGGCTTTAGCCGGGTCTGTTTTGAAGGGGATGCGGAATTAGTGGTGAAATGCTTGCAGTCGGGGTTGGTTTCTAATGCATTGACAGGCCACTTAGTAAAAGACTTTATGTCTATAAGGGGGTATTTTCAGTCCTCCTCTATCATCCATGTAAGGCGGCAGGGCAATCATGTAGCCCATGCTCTAGCTAGGGATGCTAGGTTTTCTTTTCCTTTAAGAGTTTGGATGGAGGAAGTGCCTCCAAATGTTTTCAGCTTTGTTGTTAAAGATTTGCCGTAGTTGTTTTTCTTCCCTCCCTGAGAAGGGAGGTTTCTCAAAAAAAAAAAAAAATTACCAAGTCACTATAATCTATTTCTTTATTCTTCACACGGACTCGTCTTTGTAAAGGCAAATATATTAAAAAACTGGTCAACATCTCCGTAGTATCAACTTTAATATTCCTTCTCCCACATTTCATCCTTATTTTCAGCTTTCTCATCTTTCTTTCAGTGTTTTCTTTCATCCACAAAAAGAAATGGCCGATATGGCATTGCGAGGACAATCATTGAAAGGTTGGGTTCCTCAACCTTCCAAGAGATTGGATCCATCTGGGGGGGTATGAAAGATGAGCTCGAAAAAATGTCAAACACAGTTTCCACTATTCAAGCTGTTCTTGAGGATGCAGAGGAGATGCAGGTCAGTAATCGTCAAGTCAGGGACTGGCTCATGAAGCTCAGAGATGCATTTTGATGCGGATGACTTGTTGAGTGAGTTCCCCACCCACGTATTGCGGCAAAGCGTGATGGGTGCTACTAAAATGACAAGGAAGGTACGCATTTTCTTTTCAAGTTCAACCCAACTTGCTTTTGGTCTTAAGATGGCTCGCAAAATTAAGGCTATGAGAGAGAGTCTTAATGATATAGCAAATGATGGAAACAACTTCCAGTTGATAGGTTGTCATTTAGAGACACGAGTTGTGACTAGGGCTAGGGACCAAACTCACTCATTTGTAATTGAAGAAGAAGTTATCGAGAGAGAAGAGGATAAGAAGGCCATCATTGATCTGTTATTGGACTTTGACTTGGAAGAGAACGTTTCATTCATATCCATAGTGGGAATCGATGGCCTGGGGAAGGCCACACTCGCCCAATATGTGTACAATGATGAGAAAGTCAAAACTTATTTTGAGTTGAAGATGTGGGTGTGTCTCCCCGATGTCTTTGAATTAAAAATAATTGTTGAAAAGATCATTGCATTTGCAATTGATAAAAAACCTGAAAACTTTGAAATGGATCAATTGCAAAAAAAAACTTCGCCAAAATCTCAACCAAAAGAAGTACCTACTGTAAAGAATGATGGTGACTCTGTCAACAGAGATGTAAAACAGAGCATAAACGACTTGTAGTTTAGCAATAAAATTGTAATCTTGTATGTAGTTTAGCATCACAGGTTTAAGTATAGGATTGGTTATAATACTGTCCACGTGTATGTATTCTGTTAGAGTAGTTAGTTCCAAATCAGTTAGGGTTAATGACCCTATATAATTGGGGATTTGATGTGATCTATACATATAGTGAAATTCAGTTTTTCTATTCTTTCTTCTTCTTCTAGAATTTCTCTCTAAAGAATCTCAGAACTCTTTCATGGTATCAAAGCCAATAATGGCGTCTTCTACAAATTCTTCATCGTCTTCATCCTCTGCAACAACAAGATCAATCTCGAGTTCTTCAATCACTCATGGTGTTAATCCTTCGTTGCTGCTATTGTCAAATATGGCAAGCATGGCTATTGTGAAGCTTGATTACAACAACTACATGGTGTGGAGGCATCAGATTGAAGTGATCTTGGTAGCATATTCAATGATCAATTTCATCAATGATGATGATCAAGCTCCAGATCCATTTCTCAAGGATAGCTTAGGTAATTTTACAACTGTGGCTAATCCAGAGTATTTCCAATGGAAGAGTCATGAGCAACCCTTGTTCACCTTTCTTAATTCAACTCTTTCTCTGCAGTCTTGGCTCTTACTGTGGGTCAGAAGTCTGGAAGAGGTGTCTGGAAGGTGCTTGAGAAAAGGTTTGCATCAGTATCACGATCTTATGTGCTCAATTTGAGGGATGAGCTAATGAGTATCAAGAAGGGTCTAGAGTCAATGAATTCTTTCTTTCAAAGAATCAAGGAGGTTAGAGATAAACTTGGGGCTGTAGCAGTCTGTGTTGATGAGGAAAAGCTAATCCATCTAGCTCTTGAAGCTCTGCCTCCAGAGTATGATGCATTCTGTTCTGCGATCAGAACCAGAAATGATGTTCTTACTATTGAAGAGTTGAATACACTCTTAAATGCTAAAAAGAAGTCAATCAAGAAAAGGTCTAATCATTCGGTTCTTAGAGATTCTGCATCATTTGCTATGGCAGCCAATCAATTCAATCAAAACTTTGCAAAAGGAAGAGGCAAGGTTGGGAATATTAGAGGTCGTGGCAATGGAAGAGGTGGTGGAAATCAATTTTCTGGTGGTGGTCAATTCTATCACAATCAGTTTCAATTTCCTGGTAGTGGAAGTGGTCAGTTTTAGAACACTAATAATCCAATGGAACCTCAATTCTTTCCACAAAACAAGCCTTCTTTTCCTTAAGGACAAAAAGTTGCTTGTCAGATTTGTGGCAAGAATGGCCATTCTACTTTGGACTGTTATCACAGAATGAATTTTGCTTATCAAGGTAGGCATGCTCCAGCTAAGCTTGCTTCCATGGCTGTAAGATCAATGGCTGCAACTTCAGGTGCTAATCAAAATCAGAATTGGTTGACTAACACTGGTGCCTCTGATCACATCACACCAGATTTGTCTCAACTTTCTCTTGCTCAACAACCTGCAACTGGTGAGTCTGTAACAGTTGGCAATGGGCAAAATTTACCAGTGACACACATTGGCAATGGTAAGCTCATCACTTCCTCTCATAATTTCTGTTTAAAAAATATTCTTAGAGTTCCTAGAATTGCTTCCAACTTGCTATCTGTTCACAAACTATGCCTTCAAAATAATGCATTTTGTTATTTTGATGCATATCAGTTCTTAATTTAGGATTTACTTACGGGGAAGGTTCTTTACAGAGGGCTAAGTAAGGATGGAGTTTATCCTATACCCTTTTCCACTCTGCCTTCCTCATCTCCTTCTCATTCAAATTCCAATGGTTTTGCTACACTGTCTCCACAGTCCTTACTCTGGCATAATAGGCTTGGTCACCCTTCTGCTAAGATTTTACATTCTGCTATGTCTTTTTTTCAAGTGTCCTATGTTAGTGACATTTGTTCTAAGTGTACTTCTTGTATAAGTGCTAAAATGCACAAGACTCCTTTTCCTACTCATGTATCAAATATTGAATATCCATTTCAACTAGTGCACTCTGATGTATGGGTCCTTGCTCCTGTGACTTCTGTTCTTGATCATAGATTTTATGTGATCTTTGTTGATGATTTTACTCGTTTCACTTAGCTATTCTTGTTGAAAAGGAAATCCGATGTGTTTCAAGTTTTCCTACATTTCAATTCATTGGTTGAGACCCAATTTACTGCCAAAATCAAAACACTAAGATCAGATGTTGGGGGTGAGTTTGTTAATGCCAATTTTAAGTCTTTTTGCTTAGAACATGGTATTCTCCATCAATTTTCTTGTCCTTACTCTCCTCAACAGAATGGTGTTGCTGAGACGAAGCACAGACAAATTGTGGAGAGTGCTTTATCCATGCTTCACCATTCCAACCTCTCTCCTTCTTATTGGTCTTATGCTTTTAGTACTGCTGTGTACCTACTTAATAGGCTTCCATCTTCTGTTTTGCAATTTGTCTCTCCTTGGGAGAAATTGTATGGTCACACACCTTCCCTTCATGCTTTAAGAACTTTTGGTTGTGCTTGTTATCCTTTGTTGAGACCCTATGCCTCTCATAAGTTTGATCCTAAATCTAAGCAATGTATTTTTCTTGGTTACCCTCCTTAGTATAAAGGTTATATTTGCTTTGATGTTCTTTCTGGCAAAATTTACATTTCCTGTCATTGTGTCTTTGATGAATCTATTTTTCCTAGTTTTCCTATTTCTAGTGCTGAGTCACCTTCCTCTTCTCCTACTTCTTTTTCCTCTTATGTGTGGTTTTCTTTCCTTCCATTTTCTTCCTTGAGTGTTACTCAGTCCAGTCCCATTTCTTCTGCTGATTCTAGTTTAGCTAAGTCTACTCCTTGTTCTGAGCATTCTTCTTCTATTCCATCTCCAAATCCTTGTCCTGTTTCTGTATTACCTGTGTCCTTCTCTGATGTTTCTCTTAAGTCTAGCCTACCTGTTTCCATTGTTGTTCCTAGTCTTTCTATTTCTGTCCCTACCTTTGTCCCTATGAATACAAATGCACATCATATGCTTACCAGGTCTAAGAATGGTATTTCCAAGCCTAAAGTGTTTGCTGTTTAGATTTATTACAGTTGCACTAAGCCCCCTTCCTATTCTTTTGCTTCTAAGTATCCTCATTGGGTTAAAGCTATGGATTTTGAGTTTACTAGTTTGCAACAGCAGCATACATGGTCCTTAGTTCCTTTGCCACCTGATAAAAATGTTGTGGGGTGTAAGTGGGTGTACAAAGTTAAGAGGAATAGTGATGGTTCTATTGATAGGTTCAAGGCTAGACTTGTTGCTAAGGGTTACTTACAACAATATGGTTTAGATTATGCTGAAACTTTTAGTCTAGTAGTTAAGCCTACAACTGTGAGGATTATTCTTGCCTTGGCTATTCAGTTTGGTTAGTCTCTAAGGCAGTTAGATGTATCTAATGCTTTTCTTCATGGGGTGTTGCAAGAGGAGGTTTATATGAGTCAACCCCCTGGATACAAGGATATCTCCAAGCCTCATCATGGTTGTCTCTTGCACAAAGCAATCTATGGTTTGAAACAGGCCCCTAGGGCTTGGTTTGACAGCTTTACCACTCAGCTCTTCCATATGGGTTTTCATGCTTCTTGTGTAGACGGTAATTTGTTCATTCTCATTCATTCACAGCAGGTTGTTTACTTACTTTTGTATGTAGATGACATCATTATTACTAGCAGTGATAAGGTACTTGTTGCTGATATTATTACTCAGCTTGGGGTTTCATTTGCTCTTAAGGATTTAGGTCCTTTGCACTATTTTTTGGGGTTGCAAATTGAATATTCTGGTGATGGTATTTTTGTACATCAGTCCAAATATGCCAAAGATTTGCTGTCTAAATTTCATATGATGGACTGTAAGCCTTGTTCTAATCCGTGTGCTTCTCCTCAATCTCATGCTCTTGCTGTTAGTCCTCTTCTCTCTGATCCAACAGCCTATAGAAGTCTTGTTGGTGCTTTGCAATACTTGACGTTCACTAGGCCTGATTTGTGTTATGCTGTCCAAAAGGCCTGTCAGTTCATAAGCAAGCCTTCTCAACTCCATCTTGTTGCTGCTAAATGGATCTTGAGATACTTGTTAGGTACATTGCACAAAGGGATTTACTTTAGGCCTGGTTCTCTCACCCTTTCAGCTTATTGTGATGCTGATTAGGCAGGGGATCCTATTGATAAAAGGTTCATTACTGGCATGATTGTCTTCTGAGGCAATTCTCCTATCACTTGGTCAGCTAAGAAGCAATCTGTTGTGTCTCGGTCTTCCACTGAAGCTGAGTACAGGTCCCTTGCTCATACAACAACTAAGTTATATTGGTTGCATATGCTTCTCAAGGACTTAGGGGTTTATTTGCATCACCCTCCTATTTTATGGTGTGATAATGTTTTAGCCCTTGCTTTGGCCTCAAATCCTATTTTTCATGCCAGAACTAAACATATAGAAGTTGATTATCATTTTGTCCGAGAAAAGGTGTTGAATAGAGATATGGTTATCAAGTACATTTCTACCTTGGATCAACTAGTTGATATATTCACTAAAGGCTTGCCATCTCCTCGGTTTCATGCTCTGTCCTACAAACTCATGGGGACTCCTCCCCTTCGTTTGAGGGGGGATGTAAAGAATGATGGTGACTTTGTCAACAGAGATGTAAAACAGAGCATAAACGACTTATAGTTTAGCAATAATATTGTAATCTTGTATGTAATTTAGCATCACAGGTTTAAGTATAGGATTAGTTATAATACTGTCCATGTGTATGTATTCTGTTAGAGTAGTTAGTTCCAAATCAGTTAGGGTTAATGGCCCTATATAATTAGAGATCTAATGTAATCTATACATATAGTGAAATTCAGTTTTTCTTTCTCTCTAAAGAATCTCAGAACTCTTTCACCTACTTATATTGGATGATGTTTGGAATGAAGATAAGGAAAGTTGGTGTGAATTGAAAAGACTTTTAATGGATGTTGCAAAGGGAAGTAAGGTGGTGGTAACTACTAGAACCAAACTGGTTACGGAAATTACTAGCACAATCTCACCATATTTTTTAGAAGGCCTATCAGAGAGTCAATCTTGGTTATTATTAAAGCAAATGGCATTAAAAAAGGAACAAGACACCGTCGATCCTAAGCTTGAAGCAATTGGAATGGAAATTGTAGAAAATTGCCAAAGAGTGCCTCTTGCTATAAAGACAAGGAAAATTATTAGGTGCTCCCGGAGTACCATAAATGCGTACTCTAGGAATACACAATAATTTCCCATAAAGACAATTGGGAGGGTCTTATACTTCAAAAACATAAAAGATTAATGGTCATATATAAATAATAATGAACTTACAAATGTAACTCAATCAAAGAATGGTATTTTACCGATTCTAAAATTGGGTTATGATCATCTTCCATCCCATTTGAAGTGTTGTTTTTGTACGTTTTTAGACCCCTTAACACAAGTTGTTTAACTTAGTTATTTAGCCAAGTGATTACTTAGATAAATTGTTCAGTTCTAGGTTAATACAATAAAATCATATCATGTAAATAATGCGGAAAAGTAAAGAACACAATGATATGATAACCTAGGTAAACCTAACGGGTAAAAAATCTAGGGGGGATTTAACTTAGCTATCCTTAAAGTAAAACAGATCCAGTATGAAAGAATTGAAATTTTTACATTAGAACTTAGACCACTAACATCCTATTGCTACCTCGAGTAGAAAACTTACTACCACGACCACGTGACAACTTCAAGTCCACAAACTACTTCTTTCTTTGATTTACTGCAACCATAAGTTCTCATATTTGTGACTTTGAGACTCCACTCAAAGGTTTCAGATCTTCTTTAAAGTTCTTTGTGCAGCAATTGAAGAAATCATCAAATTTTTTATGCGAATCTTGATATTGACAACTCTATGTGTGTATATGAAGGTAAACACCTTTAGATCTCACAGAAGATTCAACACAACACTCAAAAAGATAAAAAGATAGCTAGGGTTTTTCCTTTTATACTTGAAGTAAAACACAAAACCCTACATGTCAAACGAGCTTGGGCTGAATTGAAATTTCTATAGAAAAATAAATCTGCACGAGATTTGATCGATCGAGTCTAATTTTCAATCGATTGAGCCTTGCAGATTTTGTCCAATAATTTTTACAATCACTTAATTCCAATTTTACAGTTAAACACACTTTGAGCAAGCCTAAACCTAGATTCTATGTTTTGATCATGGTTTGCCAACAGTTTTGCATATTGTTCACTGTTTCCCAAACATTGATAAGCTGACATTGATACAACTATGGATAACACAGGGATTTATTCAATCACCAAAGGAAAACTTACAATTAGAGGATGTTGCCAATGAGTACTTCATGGATCTACTTTGGAGATCCTTTTTCCAAGAAGTAGAAGAAGATGAAGGCATGAATATGAAGTTTAAAAATGCATGATTTAATCCATGATCTTCCACAATCAGTGTCAAGGATTGAATGTGCATTGGTTGATTCTAATGCAAAAAGTGTCAATGAAAAAGTTCGTCATCTATCTTTTCCATATTACAAGGTTTCATTCTTTGCGGAGAATTTAAGCACATTGATTAAAGCAAATAAGATATGAACATTCATTTTGGCATACCATAATTGGAACTATGATCAAGGAACAAAGGAAGAATCAACTTTCAAAACACTTATTTCTAATTTTAGATATTTGCATGCATTAGACCTACATGGTTTAAAATTGAAGACATTGCCTAATATCATAGGTAATTTGATGTATTTGAAGTTCCTTGACTTTTCTTTTAATGATCTTGAGGTTCTTCCTGGTTTTATTACTAAATTGGTGAATTTGCAAATATTAAAGCTCTCCATGTGTGAAAACCTTAGGGAGTTATCAATAGACATTAAAAAATTGGTCAGTCTCAAGCACCTTGACATAAGTGGTTGTGAGAATTTGACTCATATGCCAAGTCGATTAGGGCAATTGACTTCTCTTCAAACATTAACCTTATTTGTTGTGAGTAAGGACCCTATAGGTTCCTCAAAGCATTGCAATGGACTAGTAGAATTAAACAAACTAAACAACCTAAAAGGAAAAGTAGAGATTATAAATTTGCCATGGGTGAAAGATGCCACCTCAGAATTCAGGGTTGCAAATTTGAAAGAGAAAGAACATCTTAGTGAGTTGGAATTAAGATGGAATCAGGAGGGTGATGATGACATAAATTCCCTTGATGATGAAAATTCCATGGATGGCCTCCAACCACATCAAAATCTAAAATCTTTGGTATTGAATGGGTATGGGGGTGTGAGATTTTCAAGTTGGCTTTCTTTACTCACAAATCTTGTTAAATTATTTATATTCAATTGTAAGAAGTGCCAATATTTGCCACCGTTATATCAACTCCCATATCTCCAAAAACAAATTATTGATGAAATGGATGGCTTGGAGTATATGATAGACTGAGATATCACTGATGAGATCTTTGCTTCACTGGCATCACCTTCAAAGTTTTTCCCATCCCTTGTGGCGCTAAAACTTTATTATTGCCCTAATTTAAAAGGATGGTGGAGGAAAAATATTGTGGATTGATAGGCCAAGAATATATTGACTCCTTATGATGAATTAACCAATTAATTAGTCAAGTTATTTAATTAATCTGATTAACATGCAATACGTGTAGTAGCACAAACAAATTACCAACTAAGTTAATATGTAGCGGAAAATAAAGTTGACACGGTGATTTGTTTACGAATGGGGAAAACCTCTAAGGCAAAAACTTTACCGAGTGATTTTAAAGTCACCACTCCCGAGAGTCCATTATTATTACAACAAGCGGTTACAAGTAAAGGAATCCCAGTACCTTATATCAACCTACAGTTGAACCCTTACCCCAATACCCAATTGGACTTGTTCTGTAGTAACAATCTCTCCTTTCAATGCACAGCTCCTAGTACGTGACTAACCAATCTATACACGGATCCAAGAATATAACTAACCACCAACTTGAGAAGAATGTTGGTTGCAAAGTTCTTCAGTTCATCAACATGATGAAGATCACGAAACTCTTTAGTTACAAAACCCTACTGCGCACAAACACAACAGCTTCTTGAAGAGAAAGATGAACTAGGACAAATTGTTTCCAGTCACAATATGCTTGTGAAAAACTTTTGCATCAAGTTGCACTCACTTGCATTAGCTGTGACGGCCCTTAAAATAATCCTTATATATGTTTAGGATTGTGAGAAAAGAAAGCCTAGACATGTATATACAGATTTGTGAGAAATCAGATCTGAAAAACTAATTTTTGTAAATTTCGATAGATAGGTTATCTATCTAGAAGCTATCAAGTATCGGATAAAAGATGCCTTTTAAACCTCAATAGATTCTATTTGTCGAGTTAGCTGTCGAGCTTTAAAATCCAACACTTCTTCACTTGTTCTTGGATAGACCTGCATGGCTTTAACACTTGGACTTGAACTCTTATTCCTTGAAACATTAAACACATTCTAGATTTATCCAATTACAAGTAAAGTGCGTTTTGTCATAGAATTAGCCAATTCAAATGACATATGTTCCTAACATGATTCACATATGTCCTAACATGGATAATGGCAATGTGGCAATGACAACACATACCCTTGCTGTAACATCCCGTGAGTTTAAAAAAAAAAAAAAAAAAAAAAAAAAAAAAAAAAGTCAGAATTTTGTGGACCACATGTGCCCCCACCTAACCCCACTACCCATCATTCTCATCCACTCAATTTCACCCACATCTCCTCTCTTTTGGCCGGCTCTCTCCCTTCTTTCTTTCTTTCATTTTCTCTCTTTTCTTTTCATTTTGCTGAAACACACACACACTCACCGCCAGCCTCCACTCCAAAATACACTATCTCACCATCATTTTTCCGGCAAGATCACCGGAAAAATACTTAGGAACTCCAAAGCATCTTCATTATTTTATTTGAGGTAAAAGTTCAAATCTTTTTTTTTTTTTATGAGTATTATGTTCTTGTTTGAGGTTATTTTACTCAAGCTTTAGTAATGTTATTCATGTGATTTAAGAGCTTTGGAAATGATATTCATGTGTTTATATGTATGGATTTTGGTCTTGGTGGATGTATTTGATGAGTGAGTTCATGATTTTTACAATGATAGTTATCTAAGGCTTGTTGTGATGAAAATTTAGAGGTTTTGAGTTATAATATGTGATAAATGATGAATATAATTTTTATTGATTACTTGGAGCTAGTTAAAGATTTAAATTGTTTGTCTTGGAGAAAATTATGATTTTAGTGTCATGGGTCACTTGATGATGTTATAAAAATCTTGTGGGAAGCACTTGTAAAGTGTGGAGGTTTTGATGTTAGATATGACACCTTGAAAGATTTATGAGTATAAATGGGAGTCTATGCCTTGCAAATTAAAGTGTTTTGAGAAATTTTGGAAGTAGAATACATTTCATATGAGGTTAAATTCTAGGCTTGCTTAATTGAGTTCTTACTTGGCAATTCCTAATTTGTAGTTAGATACAATTTCAAGCTTTGTGCTCATTGTGATAGATTTGCTTGACATTCTTTAGGTTCTAGCTAATCTCCCCTTGGAGCTTGGAGAATTAGGATTTTGTGGTTGCGAGGTAAGTAGCTTTTTAATGGGTATTTTTGGAAAATAATCGTATCTTATAAATATTGTTTTTGAGTCAAACACATTTTGGAAAATGATATATATGGATATATGCTTTCTTAAAAGTATTGTGTTATGACCCTTACTATATATGAAAAATGCATCATATTTGATATTACATTTGGGGAAATGCATGAATTATTGATATGGAAAAATGAGCATCTTTTATTTAATCTTTGATAAGAAAATCATTGATTTTATGGTGTATTGAAAAGTTAAAGATGCTTATCTTGTCTTGTATTATTTGACAAATTGTTAGAAAATCTTTTGACAAGAATGAAGTTTGAAAACCTTACAAACTTTGTAGAAGTTAGATTATTTAAGGTTTTCTAAAATTAATTGGATATGAACTATGTGTTTCAAAGTAAGGTAACTTGTGAGTTTAGGTGATTTTAGCCCTATACCATGTGTGATTTCCTGGTGATCACCCGATTTGATTTCCGTAGTCTTTGTGACAATGGAATCAAATTTAGGTCAGAGCCCTTTCACTTTGGATGACGCATTCTTCCCTGCTGTCCATGGGGGGAAGAGGTTCCTTGATTGTGTGTGGATGAGGCAGCTGTCCATGGGGCCAAGAGACCACATGCAAGAGAGGTCCTATTTGACGCGCTCTCTCTGCTGCCCATAGGGGGAGAGAAAAACCTTGAGGGTATGGGTGAGGCTGTTGTCCATGGGGCCAAGAGTCTGCATACCAGAGAGGATAATATCATGCCAGTTGTGAATGGGTGGATCCCCTGACCGGTCTATGTGGTAGTGTGGTAGATTTGTGATAATTTATCTCATGTTAGATATTATGATTTTAGAAATTATACTGTTGATACTCACAAATTATGGTATATAGTTTCAAGGTATTTACTTCGAGAAACTTGTGCTTCATTATGTAATCATTCTTGTCATATTATTATTATTGAAAATGAAACTTACATTTCCCCCACCCCCATTATTGTGCTACTTACTGAGTTTTGTCTCATTCTATTATTTTTATAACTTTTCAGAGTAGGCAACAATCTTTTGAGACAGCTTTTTGGTGGCTAATAGTAGTTAGACTAACTACTGATGGAGGCTGAATTTTTGTGTAATGGATATATTAGATGGTGTATATCTTAGACTAGGCTTGACTCATGCTTTTGTATATTATAGTGGTTATGACTGTATTTCCACTGATGGGACAAGCGATTGTTATGTAATTGTTGTTTTCAGACCTCTATTCTTTTGTGGCCTATGGTCCTTATGATTAATGCTTAGAGCTCTGACTTACTCTGAAAGTATATTCTATGGGATAATTATGATAATTCTTGTTGTTGGCACTTAATAATAATTATGTGGATTGAATTGTCAAAAAGGAAAAATTTACAGGTACTTGAGACGTTTCTCTCATGCTTTGGACCCTTTGGGGTTTGGGGCGTGACACTTGCTGTCCTTTTCGTGTCTTTCTTATTTTCGTTTATGGGGTTGCCCAAAGATGACTTGCATGCCGCTATTTCCAAATCTTGAAGGACTTGATTTGACAAGGACCAGCTTTAAGCCATTGCAACAGACAATTGCGATGACGATGAATACAATAGGAGGGGCTTCTTCATTTCTGTCATCTTCCTCTTCCTCCTCCTCTCCTCCTTTCTCCAAATTAAAGCAATTGCGTTGTGGATGATGCAAGACTTGGAGTCTCTGCCAGTGGAGGGGTCTAAAAATCTAACTTCTCTGGAGGAATTAGAGATTTTGGAGTGTCACAATTTGATGTCACTTCTCGAAAGATGAGTCATCTCACCTCTTTACACACTTTGGAAATCTTCAAATGTCCCCCACTTAGAGCAAAAATGCCATAAGGAAATTGAAGAGGACTGGACTGATATTTCTCACATCCCAAAACTTTCCTTACGTTGAAAAGGTTGCTTAATTTGAGAAAAGTTCAACTACGGAATACACTTCCTCGGGTACATTCTTCAGTGTGTCATTTCTAGATTTTATTTATTTATTTATTTATTTATTTTAAACTTCTCTATTTTCTTCAATTATGATATTGCAAAACAGGGGAGGATGGTCCAAAATTGATTATATCCTTGAGTTGGGAGCAAATGAAGTGCAAGTTCTCAGGTAGTCTTCTATCTTACTTTCAAGTTTTACAATTTTTAGCTTCAATATAGCTTTTACACAATTTTTAGCTTCAATATAGCTTTTACAATTTTCGTTTTGATTCTTAAGCTTTGAAATCTTTGCTTTGTCCTGCCTTTGAAAAAACTCAAATTCCAGCAAAATCAACATTCCCGCTAATTCCCAACTCAATCCTTATCTTGAGAATCCTTATCTTGCTATAATGTTATACCCATTTGCAAATTTAGTTAATCATATATGACTTGAGTCTTCAATTTTTGATGCAAGATACTACAAATATTATAAGTTCCGTATTCTACATCATCTTATTATAGTTCTCTCTTTTTTGTCTCTAAATTCTAAAAATTTTGTTTGGTAGAATGGCTGTGGAAGAGAAAGGCTGAGCAGTATTTGGCTAACTCTGGTATTCCATACACAAATGTGGTTGGCAGCATCAAAGAAATCTGCCATTGATGATAAAGCGGAGTTCAGACATGGAAAACAAGCTCTCGCTGTTGGATTTACTTGGTTGGCTGACAATCACTTCTGACACCTTTAGTGTGTAATTTTGTATGGCTTTATTATATAGATGAGTTGACACTCACTTAATGCATACTTTGAATGTTCAATTAGTGTGTAAAACACCTTGAACATTTAGACCCCCATATTACAAGTTGCCAATTCAAGCTAATTATCAAACAATATATGTGCGAAATATGATAAAAAGCTAAAACAGAATTGATAGAACAATTTAAGCCAAATAAAATCACAACCACAATAGAAATTAAATGAAAAAGATTAAGGAAGAGAGATGCAAACACAAAGACAACACAGCGATGTATTATCGAAGAGGAAATCGAAATCCTCGGCATAAAACCTCTTCGCCGCCCTCCAAGCGGTCAATAATCCACTAAAGAATGAAGTTGGGATACATGAATAGCAGAAGACGCTCCAAGCCTAATTTATCCAGTGTACCTAAGCCATCCAAGCTTCTTGCTCCAACGAGGTTACATCGAACCTTTGTCTTCTTTAGCTTACCAGATTACACTATAACCCATAGCATCAACCAATATCAATTGGTCCCTTCCTAACTGCTTCCCAAGCACCAAATAGCCTTCTTGCAGATATGGGTATGGTGAGAAAATGATTTGGCTAATGTACCTCTTAAGAATGTAACGATGGAGAGGGTGAAAGTAGAGGAATTTGGAGAATCAAAGGATTAAGATTGTGGATGAGTCAATCTTGTTTTTCTCTAGAGTTTTTCTCTCAAAATTCTCTCTAGAAGCTCTCAACATTTCGTGGGTATAAGGGGTATTTATACTAGTGTGTATATGAAATGCGAAGAGTCAGTTTTTCCTAAATAGAGTGGACTGGCGACTTGGCCTCGAGACTTGATTAAGTCGCGAGTCCAAGCTGCGAGCTAACTGAATGGCCAGTCTAAACCTTTTGTCCTGTAGTGCTCCAGCTGACATGACTGTTCAGCTCCTCTGCATGCTCCACACGTGTGCAACTTTTAGCAACTTGCAAGCTGCGAGCAAGCCGCGAGATCCAATCGCGAGTCCCTTGCTGAGTGCACAATCTTGAGCTTTTCTTCACACTCTCACACACACTACTCTTACATAATTTCCACCTAAATATATGGTTTCTAAATGTTGAATTACAAGCAAATTGGCATGGAATAAAGCCAACAGAATGGTTGATTAAATTCAACCTTACATACTTAATCACCAAAGATTTATTGAAATGCTTCATAAGCAGTTACTCAGCTAGGGTCCTTTGACTATATCATAAGCAAGGGTAATAACTGTGCAGATTTGCATATCATTATTTAGTTTATAGAATTTTCCTTCTTTTTTTTATTTTATTTTAATTTAGATAGCTAAAGTTGCTAATTTATTCTCTATCTGCTAAGATCTGTATTTTCTTTGTTTGTGATGTCTTAAAATGCAACAGCACTTGTTTTGTCTTTTCTTGCCATATGTGTGAGTCTAGAAGTTGCATTAATTGGGCATTCATTTTCATTGACCATTGTAGATGTCAATCATGCAATTCATCTATAAGAACTGGACGAATCTTTTTAATGAAAAGAATTTTAGGGGATGGTTGGGAATTGAGGATTACAGCAAGCCTTTCATGGCTGCTATGTTTATTGCTGAGCTGGAGATCCGATCACCCATGGTGGGTACTGGGTTTTTGTGGGGTGCTTGGTTTTTCAGATTTGGGCCTCCTTTTATGTCGCACCTACTACTATTTCATTATGTCGGCTCCTTATCTTCCACGCTTAAGTAAAGAAAAGCCCCACATTATTTTTGGGAAAATTTGTAAATCATATTTTTTTTTTTTATTTAACATTAATTATTTAAACTGACACTTTTTAAAAGTCATATAAAAATTTAGCTTCTGCACTCAACTAAAGACTCCAGGGATGAATGTAGATGACTTCTTCCTTATTCAACTCTCAAAACACTTATTTCTACTTTTAGTCCAATATCATAAATCAATCTGAAATGCCTTCTTTATCTTTTGGGTTTTGGTATTCACAGCACATTTTTTTAGTAAACCCCTTCCCTTCATTTTGTTTCTTAAATTTTGGGCTCTGGAAATAGAAAACAGCTCAATTAAGCCACTTGCAGAAGCAATTGAAGCCTAAAAAATCCTGGGCCTCATAGTTGGTGCTCAACTTTTAGGCTCTGCAATTTTCAACAACAAAGTGATGATTCCCTTCTTTTTTTTTTTTTTTTTTTTTTTTGGAAAAAAAAAAAATCAGTTGCGATGATTGGCATATGATTTCTCATGTCCAAAATATTCCAATTTCGGGATTAAAATGGTGCTTGTTTTAACACTGCTTGGTCATATACTTCTGCATATCATTTTTTTTTAGCAATCATAGAACCTTAAAAAAAAGAATTTTTTTTATCATCTTCAATGCTAATGTTTTATGCAATTATTTGCGATTCCATATGAAGAATTTATAAGCACAATAAAAAATAAATAAATAGTAGTCAAAGGGAAACAAGGGAGGATCGCCCAAGCGAATTGTGTTGGTTAGCCCTATGGGTGGAACGGGGGAATTGAAATAACTTTTTTTTTTTTTTTTTTTTTGATGGGGAACATAAATTCATTGCCACAAGAAAATGAAGTACAACAAGAAAGACAAAACAAAGGAAAGAGACACCTAGCTACCATCCTGCCATCGCAGGAACAGCAACCAAAGATAGACCCTTCCTAACTACAAAAGATTTGCTTTACAAGCACAAGCCAACTAATAAGGCGTATGTATTACCCTGTTGGACTCCCATTTCTAGAGCACCAAACTACAAGACCAGAAACAGCCTCAGGATCCCAATGTTGCACAAGTGTGTGCAACCTATTACACAGACCCAAGCCAATCAATGATCCCGGAGGCGCTGCCTAGCAGTCGTCGCCACTTCTAAAACAGAGTCAGCAAAATCCGATGGGACTGTTTCACATCTACGTTTTTGAGCATGAGTATCCTCATCCTCTGAAGTTTCCTTTCCTCTCAAGCGCTTTATACCTATCACTTTCAACTGGGCGAGTGTTTGCTCATCATTTGTTCTCCCTTTCGCACGGGCAATTTTTTTCAGGCTGCCTTTACCCAAGATTTGCTTTCCTTTCTCTTTTGCTTTGGCCTGAAAAATCATAGCAGCTTTGACTGTTTCTTTTTCATCTTTATCCAAAGAGGCTTTTGTACTTGGGCTCCCTTGTGAGGAAGAGTCTTTTGGCCCATGAGAGGCAGGGCCTTTTGGCCCATGAGAAATAGAGCCTCTTTGCTCATTAGAAACCTCCAGAATTAGTTGACCACGTGACTTCTCACAAGGATCAAAGACATTCATCACCTGCTCCGAAACATCACAGATAGCTTGTACGTTCCCTGGGAGCTATCCATCCACACGTGTGATGTTTCCACCTTCCCCGATAACGCCGTTCTCTATGCTTATGTTCCCGCCCTCTACACCTCTAACCCAGAAGCCTTCTAATAAAGAACCAATCGCCGGTCGAACCATCTCCTGCATTCCTTGCTCTGCAGAAACGCCACAATTCTTTTCCTTACTTGAGTACTTTTCCTGGCCGATCTCTTTTGCAGTCCACCCAGCCCTTAACCAGTCCCCATACTGAGGACAAACACTTCTCCAATCTTTGGACATTGGGCAATGCTTATTATCATGCCCAGGCTTCCCACAAATAAAGCACACTGTAGGTAGCCTTTCATACCTAAATGAGAGCCATAGACGTTCTCCATCAGAGCTTGCAATATAAGCTCCCCTTCTAAGTGGCTTATCAATCTCCAAATCCACACAGACCCTCATAAATTTTGCCTGATTAGATTGTCACGAACGCCTATCCACTTCAATAAATCTACCTATCTTGCTACCTATTTCTTCCCCTACTTCCTGTGACATATGCTTAAAAGGAAGACCCCAAATTTGAACCCAAAAGGGAGAATGGGTGAACGAAATATTTGTGGAAGTCAGCCCTTTTTTCCATCTGCAGAGTAAGAGGAGGTTATTGTCAAAACTCCAAGGTCCACACCTCTCAACCCAATCTAATTGATACTTAGAGCTAAACTTAAACCGGAGTATATTATTTCCCACTTCCACAATTCTCATGTCTGAACCCATTTTCCATGTTGATCTTAGGGTGTTCTTCAAAGCTCGTTGGTTCTGTTGCCTATCAGAGAGAAGCCGCCCAAAAAGACTTAAGGAACATTCTTCAAGGAGGTCTGAGATGTTTGTGATAGTGATAGGAATAGCTTCTTCTTCCTCTTTTGTGAGTTTCAAGTTCTATAAATTGTAGAGAATACTCTGGTCCATAACCTGAAATTTTTGTTTCTGTCTAAAGAGAAACTAAAAGGCTACTATATAACCCTTAGAACTGAAGGTTAGGGATGGAGCAACTCGTATTCAAAACGAGAGGAAAAAACTCCTACTAGGGAGAGAAAAAGCTGGGAATTGAAATAACTTATTCTTTGGAATTGGAGAAATCAAAATTCATGTGAAGGAAACATTTTAGAATGTTCTTTTTCTTACTTGACATCATGATGTCAGGTGTGATTATGTGGGGACTATTCTAAGATTGCTCAGATTTCCCTAAGGATCATCCACTTCACAATTCCTAAAGGTTTATACATCCCCTTTAAAATACACACTTTTTCTGTATTAATTAAATTGCCGACTTTCTCTTCTTTCCTTCTCCTTAATTACTAGTAAGTTTCTCCTTTTTTTTTTTTTTTTTTTTTTTTTTGCAGGTATGAGATGCCAAAATAGACAAATTTAAGAGTTTGTGTTTCTTCATCTACAAGGAAAAAAATGAGTGTTAATTATCTCAATCCTTATATTGAAATATCTTTCCTCCTAAGAGTCACATTGAGATTCCTTATCTTGTTATTTCCTATTTGCAGATTTAGTTAATAACATATGACTTTGAGTCTTCAATTTTGCATACAAGATACCACAGATATTACAAGCTCCATAAACTACATCATCTTATTATTATTATTATTTTTTTTTTTTGGTTGAAATTATGTTCGATAGAATGATGTTATAATTGAGGACCACGGCTTGGTGCTAATCCTCCCTCAAAATCAGTCTTTTGTTCATATCAATCAATTATTTATTTATTTTTTCTTAGCACAGGTTGGCCATGAGTGTCACTTTGATGCATTTTTTTTTTCAGTAGCTCTTTTGATAGCAATATTTGTAAAGCCCCTGGTTGTAAAGCTTGTATTATTTATTTGAAGTTTTTGCCTTTTAGTAATCCTAAAACTTACGAATGTGTACTGGTTGGTCAACAAAAACATTGGATTCATGGGTCAACATAGCCTTTTAGTAGTTGATTCAATTTACTACAAAGAATAACAGGATACCGGTTTTAAGATTCATAGGCTGAGTAGCTGTTGTCTTAGGTATATTTGTGATTGTTCCAGCAAGACAGATTACATTAAAAAGTCATAAATTTGAAGCTTTTGTATGCTCAAGTACAGGAATTCATTTCCGCTGATTAAAAAAGTTTTGAAATAGAATGCCTCTTAATAACAAAGAAAATAACTAAATATGGTTAAAAACTCTGCAGAACAATGCAAACAAGGTAGCAAGGAAGAAGAAAAAAAAAATAGACACAAGTGACAAGATTGCCTCAGAATCACAAGAAGGCCTGTTTGGAGTTCCAACAAGATAATAATTCTTATTGTCACTTGATTGCAACCACTAAAATTTCTAAATTATCCATGTCTTGCTTAGATGATAAATGGCCATACCATCTGCTATAGTTTCTTTCTTTTTCCTTTTTCTTTTTTCTTTTTGCTGCTGATGTTTAGGAAAATTTATTTGCAATTTGAATATGCAGAAACAGTTTAACGCAAAATGAAAACAGTTAGAAGGAAGCCAGCAGGAAACAGGGAAGATTGCTAAAAATTGCTCACATCCTGGAGTTTAGAGGGAATGAAGCTACCCATCAGGTGTGTGATTAATCATTTATCCTATTCTTCTTAGAAACTCCAATGCTATTTTCTTCAGGTGAGTAAGATTTCAGTTCATCTCATACGCAAAACCAACTGAGGCATAGGAAAAACCTAGTGTTTATTTGTATTTGATATGGAAAAGGAGTGCAAATATGGCACCTATATGTTAGGTTTACGGTCCTTCACATTTGTTTGAACACGTACCTATGCTTTGGTTCATCTGATACTCTTTTAAGTTAATTCAAAACCATTGATCTCTCTCTCTCTCTCTCTCTTTCTCTCTCTCTCTTTTGTGCATAGAGGTGACCATCAAATGTATGTTATGAAGTAATCATTATTGTTTGTTCATAATATCAAGATCAGTTTTTCTTCTCATGTTCTTATGATCTCTAGTTTGTGATCAACTAGACTTAGTCTTTGGTTAATAATCATTACTCTCATATAGTTATATCCTATTACTGTAGGTAATTTCAGCTTCACAGAAAAATCTTACGCTCAAATATGCTGGAGCTTCCGCTATGGATTTTGAACTCAAAAAAAAAAAAAAACAATCCATAACTGATGAACATTCTGTTCTAATGAAGCTGTATAAACATTGGTGGATGCTACAAATGGCTGGGAGTTCCTTGATATGCATTCAAGTGCAAGATATGCACATTATGTTGCAAACATGTAAGCATGAATAACATTTTTTTTAATCAACTGATGATCATGCAATGCAATGCATTCATTTCTTTCTTCTTTGTTGGCTTGATGATTAAGACATGAGTGATGTGTAGAGATATCTCCATGTTTTTCCCCGGTGGGAAGAAAGTACAACTTAAATTGAACTACAGAATGCATTCATTGCACGATATAGATACAAACACATGTATAAGTTGGAAAGTCATGTTTCCATTTGAATTCATAGTTTGGAAGTGACTTTTCTTTCAGTGACCTTTTTTTTTCTTTCTTTCTCATTTGCTGTTTTCTCTATTTGTAAATTCCTAAAAAGCAGTTATAAATATTATATTTGTTACAAATTTTGTTGAGAGAGATTGTATGGAGGTCTGAGATGAGAGTGATTCCAATGTGCAGTGGTCCTTCCAAGAGTCTTCTCTAAGAGGTTTCATCATGGGTTGTGAATTTAAGAAACAAGAGGGTTGCATCGTCATTTCAGTTTTGCTTGAAGACCTTTGATGATTTAATCTGTTTCAAAATTGCTGTGGAAGAAGAGGTTCATGATGTTGATGAGGCAAGCTTGTGGCGTAGGAGAATTGGGCGAAAGATGGGATTTGAAGAAAGGACAGCCCTCAGCCATGTCGATGTTAACAAGGCTTGTGGTTTGAATGGGCCATGACACTTAATTATGTTACTACTTGGGCATTTGCTATTTCAGCTGAGGTTATTAAACTCTTGTTTGATGCTTCTGCACTTCATTTTGTCACGTTGCAAACTGTTGACTATTTACACTATTTTCATTTTATTCTGGCTGTTTCGTTGCTTTATAGTAATTGTATTTAAGTAATATTGTGCAATAGTACATGTAACTATTTGGAGTGGATGTCATATTCTATAGCCATGCATTTTGGGTATGAATTGTAACATGAGTGTGAAAAATGGGAACCTCTATTTCATTTTCAGTTATAAGTTTGTGCTGAAAAATTAGTGAATAAAAGGTTACTCTTTCAATATTATACCCAATGCAACTTCAATCAGAGTAACTTTCAAGCTTGAGAGAATTTTTCTAAGCATCATAACACTGTAAAGAATTCAAAAAATAAAAATAAAATAACTATTTTTTATGTGGAAGTTTAAAACAAAACGTATAGAAAATTTAGAGAAAGGATGTCGATGGCGGATTGTAGACAGGAGAAGTGCATTCATTTGGTGAGATAGGTGGCTCCATACCCTTACCACATTCCAAATTTGCTAACCAAAGCCTCCTACTTTACAAGATGCCCCAGTGAACTAACTGACATGGAAAAAAGATGCTGGAACACTGAACTGATCAGCAACTTATTTCTCAAGAGAAGACATAGATGCAATTTTGGCTATTCCTCTTCAATGACAAGAGATAAAATAACTGTACAGATTTGCATATCATTATTTAGTTTATAGAATTTTCCTTCTTTAAAAAAAAAAAATTAGATAGCTAAAGTTGCTAATTTATTCTATATCTGCTAAGATCTGTATTTTCTTTGTTTGTGATGTCTTAAAATGCAACAGCACTTGTTTTCCATTTCTTGCCATGCGTGTGAGTCTAGAAGTTGCATTAATTGGGTATTCATATTCATTGACCATTGTAGATGTAAATCATGCAATTCATCTATAAGAACTAGACGAATCCTTTTAATGAAAAGAATTTTAGGGGATGGTTGGGAATTGAGGATTACAGCAAGCCTTTCATGGCTGCTATGTTTATTGTTGAGTTGGAGATCCAATCACCCATGGTGGGTACTGGGTTTTTGTGGGGTGCTTGGGTTTTCAGTTTTGGGCCTCCTTTTATGTCACACCTGCTGCTATTTCATTACGTCACGATATTTTCCACGCTAAAGTAAAGAAAAACCCCACATTATTTTTGGGAAAATTTGTAAATCATATATTTTTTTTATTTAACATTAATTATTTAAACCGACACTTTTTAAAAGTTATTTAGGAATTTAGCTTCTGCACTCACCTAAAGACTCTAGGGATGAATGTGGATGACTTTTTCCTTTTTTAACTCTCAAAACACTTATTTTTACTTTTAGATACTTAGACTTACATGATTTAAAAATTATGGCATTGCCAAATATCATTGGTATTTTGATGCATCTAAAGTACCTCTACCTTTCTTATAATGTTATTGAGGTTCTCCCTAATTCAATTACTAAACGGGTGAATTTGCAAACATTAAAGCTCTTTAAATGTGAAAAACTTATGGAGTTGCCGATGGACATTCAAAAAAACTGGTCAACTTCAAGCACCTTGACCTAAAGGATTGTTGGAATTTGACTCATGGCAATTAACTTCTCATCAAACATTAACCTGATTCGTTGTGTATAAGGGCCTTGCAAGTTCCTCCAAGCATTGTGGTGAACCAGTAGAACTGAACAAACTAAACAACCTGAAAGGAAAATAGAGAAAAAAAAAAAAATTGGCATTGGTGAAAGATGCTACCTCAGAAACTAAGGTCGCAAATTTGAAGGAGAATCAACGTCTCAATGTGTTGAAATTAAAATGGAATCCGAAGGATGGTGGTGACGTAGGTGTCTATGATGATGAAAATTCTATGGATGGCCTCTAACCACACAAAGTTTAAAAGCTTTGGAAGTGTTTGGGTACGTGGGTGTGAGATTTTCAAATTGGTTTTCCTGGTTAACAGATCTTGTTGAATGATATATTACCAATTGTAACAACTGCCAACATTTGCCACCGTTATATCAACTCCCATCCCTCCGAAAACTATATATTGAGAAAATGGATGGTTTGGAGTACATGACAAATCTGGACAATATTGTGGATAACGGCAATGCAGCAATGACAACATCAACATCAACATCGTCAAGTCATCAATATAAGCAACACATACCCTTATCATCCTTTCCATGTCTTTTTTATTCATGTATTTGGAATTGCTACAAGCTAATGTGCATGCCGTTATTTCCAAATCTTGAAAAAGAGTTTAGTTTGATGAATACTAGCTTGAAGCTAGTGCAACAGACAATTGTGATGACGAGTACGGGTTTTCTTCATTTCCGCCCTCTTCCTCTTTCTACTTCTTCCCTCTTTTCTCCAAATTAAAGCATCAATATTTGTGTGAGATGCAAGACAAAGAGTCTCCACCAAAGGAGGGATTGAAAATCCGAACTTCTCTTGAAAAACTAGAGATTTTTTGTAATGTCCCTATCTAATGTCGATTCCCGAAGGGATGAGTTGCCTCACAATCTATCACTTAGAGCAAAGATGCCAGAAAGAAATTGGTGAGATTGGGCAAGATTTCTCACCTCCCAAAAATTTTCAATAAGCCTTGGGTTTGGATTAAATTATTGTTCAACTACTTATATGCTTATTTAAGCTCCTCTGGAACTTTTTTTTTTTTTCAACTGTCTAAATCAGACATTTTTGTTTTTGTTTTTGAATTTCATTCATCTTCTTCAATATTGATGTTTTGGGCAATTTATTTGCAATTCCCTAAACAAAATTTTGGAAGAACAACACGAATTACTGAATGGGAGCCTAGCAAAAAAGGGAAGGTTGCCCAAAATTGGTCATATTCTCAAATGTTCTGGTAATCTTCTCCCTTCAGTCCAATATCATAAATCAATCTGAAATGCCTTCCTTATCTTTTGGGTTTTGGTATTCACAGCACATTTTTTAGTAAACCCTCTCCCTTCATTTTGCTTCTTAAATTTTGGGCTCTGAAAATAAAAAACAGCTCAATTAAGCCACTTACAGAAGCAATTGAAGCCTAAAAATTCCTGGACCTCATAGTTGGTGCTCAACTTTGGGCTCTGCAATTTTGGCATATGATTTCTCATGTCCAAAATATTCCAATTTTGGAATTAAAATGGTGCTTGTTTTAACACTGCTTGGGCATATACTTCTGCATATCATTTTTTTTAGCAATCATAGAACCTTAAAAAAAGAACTTCTTTATCATCTTCATTGCAAATGTTTTATGCAATTATTTGCGATTCCATATGAAGAATTTAAAAGCACACTAAAAAGAAATGAATAGAAGTCAAAGGGAAATAAGGGAGGATTGCCCACTCGAATTGGGTTGGTTAGCTCTATGGGTGGAACAGGGGAGGATTGCCCAAGCAATTTAGGCTTAAAAAAACAAAGAACCCTAAACCTCATATCATGTGAAGCGAAGCTAATTGTGTTGGTTGGGTTGATGGGTGGAACAAACTCAAATCATCCCTTGAGCAGATTGGGTAATGGCAATATTCTCGTTTCTATGCCTATAAAATGATTGTTCTGTAGCTAAACTTGGATTAACAGCTCAGCTTGAAATTTCTGAGTTTAGAAATGCACTACATTAATTTTTATTTTTTTTAAACCCCCGGCGAATTGAAATAACTTATTCTTTGGAATTGGAGAAATCAAAATTCATGTGCAGGAAACATTTTAGAACGTTCTTTTTCTTACTTGACATCATGATGTCAGGTGTGATTATGTGGGGACTATTCTAAGACGGCTCAGATTTCCCTCAGGATCATCCAAATAGACAAGTTTAAGAGTTGGTGTTTCTTCAAAACAAGCTGGTACTACTCTTTCATCTACAATCCTTATGTTGAAATATCTTTCCTCCGAAGTCACATTGAGAATCCTTATCTTGTTATTTCCTATTTGCAAATTTAGTTAATCACATCTGACTTCGAGTCTTCAATTTTGAATGCAATATACTACAGATATTACAAGCTCCATAAACTACATCATCTTATTATTATTATAATCAGTATTTCTTTTGTTGAAATTATGTTCGATGCTAATACTCAGAATCAGTCGTTTGCTCATGTCAGAATATTAATAAGGTAATCAAGTATTTATTTATTTTTTCTTACCACAGGTCGACCATGAGTGTCACTTTGATGCATTTTTTTCAGTAGCTCTTTTGATAACAATATTTGTAAAGCCTCTGCTTGTAAAGCTTGTATTTATTTATTCATTTGAAGCTTTTGCCTTTTAGTAATCCTAAAACTTTTGAATGTGTATTAGTTGGTCAACAAAGCCATTGGATTCATGGGTTGCAAAAGTAATTGATTCAATTTAGTACATAGAATAACAGGGTACCCATTTTAAGATTCATAGGCTGAGTAGCTGTTGTCTTGGGTATATTTGTGATTGTTCCATCAAGACAGATTTACATTAAAAAGTCTTGTTTGGAAAGTGGCACTTACAAAACATGGATTTCCTTTCATCTTTGACGTAGACATGACCTCTTAAGTCTAGTTAGCATACCATAAAATCGAATGCCTCATAATAACAAAGAAAATAACTGTAGCTAGCAGTTGGGAGGAAAAATGATTTTAAAGAAATGTGTTACCCTAGGCATCTTAGTGCATTAAAGATTAGCCGATTAGGTGTAAGGATTTCAAGGTTGAGATTAGGCTTAAGGAATAGCTAGATATGGTTAAAAACTTTGCAGAACAATACAAAAAAGATAGCAATGAAGAAGGAAAAAAAAGAAGACAGAAGAGACAAGATTTCCTCAGAATCACAAGAAGGCCTTTTTGGAGTTTCAACAAGATAATAATTACGAGAATCTTATTGTCACTTGGTTGCAACCACTTAAAATTCTAAATTATCCATGTCTTGCTTACATAAATTATAAATGGTCATACCATCTACTATAGTTTCTTTTTTCTTTTTCTTTTTTCTGCTGCTGATGTTTTGGAAAAATTTATGTGCAATTTGAATATGCAGAAATTGCTTGAAGAACAAAGAAAACATTTAGAAGAAAGCCAGCAGGAAATAGGGGAAGATTGCTAAAAATTGCACATATCCGGAGTTAGGAAGGAATGAAGCTACCCATCAGGTATGTAATTAATTATTTATCCTATTCTTCTTAGAACCTCTTATGCTATTTTCTTCTTATGAGTAAGATTTCAGTTCATCTCATATGCAAAACCAACTGAGGCATAGGAAAAACCTAGTTTTCTTTTTGTATTTGATATGGAAGAAGAGTGCATATATGGCACCTATATGTTAGGTTTACGGTCCTTCACATTTGTTCGAACATGTACCTATGCTTTGGCCAATTATGGCTCTCTAGACTCCTATCTGATAGTGAGCATTGTGTGGTATGTTTGTTACATCTAATATGTACTCTTTTAGGTTAATTCAAACCCATTGATCTCTCTCTCTCTTTGTGCATAGAGGTGACCGTCAAATGTATGTTATGAAATAATCATTATTGTTTGTTCGTAATATCAAGATCAGTTTTTCCTCTCATGCTCTTATGACCTCTTGTTTGTGATCAAAGAGAGATTTAGTCTTCAGTTAATAATCATTACTACTCTCATATAATTATATCTTATTACTGTAGGTAATTTTAACTTCACAGAAAAATCTTACACTCAAATATGCTGGAGCTGCTGCTATGGATTTTGAGTTCAAAAAACATCCAAAGAATTATAACATGACTAATGAACATTCTGTTCTAATGAAGCTGCATAAACATTGGCGGATGCTACAAATGGCTGGGAGCTCCTTGCTATGCATTCAAGTGCAAAATATGCACATTATGTTGCCAACATGTAAGCATGAATAACATTTTTTTCACAATGATCATGCAATGCATTCATCTTTCTTCTTTGTTGGCTTGATGATTAAGACATGAGTGATGTTTATTAAAGATATCCCCGTGTTGTTCCCCGGTGGGAAGAAAGTACAACTTCAATTGAACTACAAAATGCATTCATTCCATGATATAATACAAACACATATATAAGTTACAAAGTTTTCATGTTTCCATTTGATTTCATAGTTTGGTAGTGACTTTTCTTTAAGTGAATTTATTCTTTCTTTCTCATTTGCCATTTCATTTTCTTTGTTTGTAAATTCCTAAATAGCAGTTTTAAATACTATATTTGTGACAAATTTTGTTGAGAGAGATTGCGTGGAGGTCTGGGATGAGAGTGATTTCCATGTGCAGTGGCCCTTCCAAGAGTCTTCTCAAATAGGTTTCATCATGGGTGGTGAATTTGAGAAAAAAGAGGGTTGCAATGTCATTTCAGTTTTGCTTGAAGACCGTTGATGATTTAATTAGCTCAAAATTTCTGTGGAAGAAGAGGGTCATTATGTTGATGAGGCAAGCTTGTGGCATAGGAGAATTGGGTCAAAGATGGGATTTGAAGAAAGGACAGCCCCCATGACTGCAACAATGTTTGGAAGAAAGACTTGAAGTTGAAATTAGTCATGTCAATGTTAACGAGGCTTGTGGTTTAAATGGGCCATGACACTTAATTGAGTTACTGCTTGGGCATTTGCTATTTCAGCTGAGGTTATTAAACTCTTGTTCGATGCTTCAGCAGTTCATTTTGTCACGTTGCAACTATGAACTGTTTTCATTTTATTCTGGCTGTTTCTTTACTTTTGTAGTTATTGTATTTAAGTAATATTGTGTAATAGTACATCTATATATTTGGAGTGGATGTTATATTCTATAGCCATGCATTTTGGGTATGAATTGTAACATAAGTGTGAAAAATGGGAACCTCTATTTCATTTTCAGTTATAAGTTTGTGCTGAAAAATAAGTAAATAAAAGGCTACTCTTTCAATATTATACCATATACAACTTCAATCAGAGTAACTTTTTAGCTTGAGAGAATTTTGCTAAACATCATAGCAATGTAAAGATATTAACAAAAAAAAATATTATGTAAAAGTTAAAAACAAAATGTATAGATAATTTAGAGAAAGGATGTCGATGGCGGATTGGAGACAAGAGAAGTGCATTCATTTGGCGAGATAGGTGGCTCCATACCCCTACCACATTCCAAATTTGCTAACCAAAACCTCCTAATTTACAAGATGCCCCAGTGAACTCTCTAACTGACATGGAAAAAAGATGCTGGAAAACTGAACTGATCTGCAACTTATTCTCAAGAGAAGACATAGATGCAGTTTTGGCTATTCCTCTTCTAATATGAGATAAAATAATTTGGAGTTTCACACCACAGTTAATAGTGCCTATCATGTGGCTAGCGAAGCTAAATTTTCAACAATAGAGGAGACTTCCATGGGCAACAATAAGAAACAGTTTTGGTCAGCACTGTGGAAGACCAAAATTCCAAATCCCATTAAAGTCCTCACATGGAGGGCATGTCATAATGAAATTCCTACTTATGAAAATCTTGGTAGGTGAGGAGTTCCAGTGGAACCAGTTATCCCTTATGCAAGCTTCAAGTACAAAGATGATTTTGTTGATGCTGTAAACTTAAGCCCAGCAGGCACAATATTTAACAAAGCATAACTTCTTTCACTTGAGAGTTCAATACCATGGCTAAACAAAATAAATTGGATTGTTTACGTACACTACAAATCCAAAACAGCAGCTTTACAGATCTTCACAAAAATCTGATATGCTTTGTTCTTCAATAGTTTCCTATAATGAAGCCCTTAAAAAAAAAAAAAGTGACAGTAGGCTACACAATGAAGTAGCCTTCCCCTTTGCAAATCCCTACTTCCCATGGTTTGAGCCCTACTAATCCTTCCCCCCATAGGAAGAGATACCTCTTCCCAACTAGGGTAAGTGGTGATGAAGACAGTTACAAAATACATATTTCTAATACTTAATGTTTAAAAGCTTAAAGAAAAAAAGAAGAAACAAAATCACTGATCTAAAAGGCAAAAAACTCATTAACCTTCATCAAGTGATACTAGCATATTGTATTATCATATCCATTAAGTAAATGTGCATTTGATTAAAGAAGAAATTCAGGGGGGAAAAGGGTTTTAAAGTTAAAATCCCAAGTTGATAGATGAGAATAAAAGCAGGACAAGAAATCACTTTCAAATTAAAAGCCTATCTTCAATCAACATACCAAAGGTTGTGATACTTGTATCTTTTGGATTTCCTCCTTAAAGTTACTTTACTGAAAGGAATAACATTACCATGTAACTCCCTAACCGGAAGCTGCTTAGAAGCTCTTAATCCAATTCTCCTACATAAATTCAATGCCTGAGATAAAATGAATCAGAGCAAGCCAGGGAATTTGTTGCCAAAATTTAAGAAAGAACTACAAGCAATATGCAAGTTTCATTTCTTGTGTACAAATATATAACAATTTTCATGAATAAAATTATTTTAAGCAAGCAGTACTATTCATAAACAGAAAATATTATCTTAACAACGGTTTTCTTCTTCTCAATAGAACTAAACCTATAATAAAGAAAAACATACTATGTTTTGTTTTTTATTGTAATTAGTCGCTAACCCGTGCGATGCACAGGAAAATTCAGAAAAATGTTCAAGAAATTCTTTTTTTTTTTTTTAATTCATCTTCCTCTAGATTGATGAAAGCTATAAGATTAATTCCTAATATTCATGTACTTAAACAGCAAATTTAAATGGTTAAATGTTGCAAGTTTGATGAATCCATAATTATAACCTTTAAAAATACTTCATTCCAGACTTACAAAAGTAAATTTATGAATCTTTACTCCTCCTTCGGCAAGCACAATTGTTTCTCAGTATTGGTACATTTTGTAGTTGGAAAAGAGATATGCAAGTCTAAGGTTTAGTTCATATTGCAAAGTTACATGCTACTTATAATTTGTTTCTAAATATTTGAAGATTGATATATTTAATGAGGCATGTTATATAAACTAAAAAAAAATGTCAAATGTTTCTTGATATTCAATTGTTTGAAAACACAATCAGCGCTATCTAACAAATTTCCACTTTTAATTCATTAAATTTTATTAAAATTCAAAACCCCATTTAAGACTAATAGGTATTTGCTAAACTATCTAGCCATGCAACTATATAAGTTGATAGTGTATATATTGTGTGCGGGAATGTGGATATGCATACACAAAACATACAAAATTAAAATACAAATTCTGTGTTCCTACTTCTCTATAAAATCTAAAAGGTTTAAAAACCAATATCAAAGTTGAATAAAAATTGTATCCGAAAGCATAATGTAAAAGACATTTCTTCTTAATTTATATCCCAAAATTTTAAGGAACATCTAAAGTAGTTTAGTAGCTAAACATAGCTTTTAGTAACTATAGCATTCAGCAAGAACTTTCAATATCTAGCCTAATTTACAATTTTTTTTTTCAATAAGTAACCTAATTTACATACATGACAACTTAGCAACTGAAAGAAGACTTCCACTGAAACTTCTATGACAGCATCAAATCCCAAACTTGTCAACATGTGCTAATCCAAAATGGTTCCTCTTTCCTTTTGATTCAATTTTTCCACCATGTTCTATAATAAGTTACATACTATCATCACAGAACTCCTAATCATAACTTGAGGCAAGTTTTCAAGAACTCCATAAAACTCCAGTTTATGGTTTTCTTCCACTCTATGTGTGGGAGTGCACCATTAGGTACACAATTCAATGTAAACATTCGTCTCTAGTCTAGAAAAAAAAAAAAAAAAAAAAAAAAAAGAGTAAATAATCATCAGTTGAATTATTTCCATTTAAAACAGAGTTTGGATGCATGTTTGATTCAATAACTCAGTAAAAAAATAATTAATAGGAGTTTCTTTGAATAATTATGTTGAACCTATGACTATAAATAGAATCTATATAAGACTTTTTTTTTTTTTTGATAATTAAGAAAGATATATATTCAAGAAACTACCTCATGAAAACATAAGGCAGGACAAAGAGTACAGAGAAAGAAACAAACAGAAAGAAAGAAAAAAACAAGAAAACAAATGGAAAACAACAAAGAGCTAATTACAAAGGAGAGAACTAAGGAACAAAGGGAGAGAATCACCAGAGGTGAGTCCCCAAGCCCTAGACCAATCAAAGAGAGAACCACAAAAATAAGCAAGCAATCGGTCATCGGATTTGTCCCTGTCCTCAAAAGTTCGCCAATTTCGCTCCCTCCAAATACACCACATTAGGCACATCGGAGCTAAATTCCAAATGCTAGAAGAGTGCTTTCCAAACCATTTCCACCAACCGAAAAGCGTATCTGCAACTGATCTAGGCAAGACCCAAGAAATCCCAAAAGATCTAAAAACCAAGCTCCACAACTGATAAGCTTTTTCACAATGGAGAAGCAAATGATTCACCGTCTCCCTATTACAACGACACATAATGCACCAGTCAACAAAATCAAAGCCTCTACATCGTAGAATGTCCCCTGTAAGAATCTTCTCCCAAGTTGCAGTCTAAACAAAGAAAGAGACGTGCGTAGGAGCCTTAACCTTCCAAATACCTTTCCAAGGAAAGATAATAGGCAAGGGACTTTGAAGCCTATCGTAGAACAAGCGGATGTTAAAATCTCCTTTCTTCGACAATTTCCATATCATACGGTCTCCTTGCTCAGATTGAGGTAAATTAGAACCCAAGGTATGAAGGAATTCATCCACATCTCCCATCTCCCAATCATTTGGATCCCTAAGGAAAAGAACCTTCCAGCTTCTCCGAGCCTTGGTCCCCAACCGTTCGAGAGACGAGGCCACAGATGCCTCTCTATTAGTGGCAATCCCATACACTACCGCGAAGGATAGATGGAGTGGTAAGTCCCCACACCACTAATCTGTCCAAAAATTCACTCTATTCCCCACCCCTACCTCAAACCGGATATATTTGCTAAAAACCTCACAACCTTTTCGGATACTTCTCCATAAACCACATCCATGAACACCCCTACCTAGCTTGGAAGACCATCCCCCCCATTCTTCCCCAAACTTCAAAGCTACAACCCTCCTCCAAAGACGAGTCTCCTCAACCCCAAACCGCCATAACCATTTTCCTAGTAAGGCTCTATTAAAAGTAGTTAACTTCCTTATCCCCAAACCACCATTAGCCTTAGGAGCACACACCTTATCCCACCCCATCAAATGAACCTTTGAATCCCCCCACAGGAAGTCCCTCTAAATCTTTTCAATCTTATTAGCCACATGCGAAGGGATAATAAAAAGAGATAAATAATAAGTAGGAAGGCTAGAAAGCGTACTATTAAGAAGCGTCAGTCTACCACCTTTTGACAAATACAACTTCTTCCACCCGGCCAACTTCTGATTAATTTTCTCCAAAATAGGATTCCAAATAGAGGAGGACTTATGGGAAGCCCCCAACGGCATACCAAGATAGGTCATAGGCAAAGACCCAATCCGACAACCTAGAATCTCTGCCAAGGTATGAACATTATTAACCTCCCCTATTGGAACCATCTCACTCTTCAAGACATTAACCTTCAAACTTGTCACAGCTTGAAAACAAAGGAGAAGCATCCGCACATGAAGGAACTGCTCCATTTTCACATCACAGAACATAATAGTATCATCCGCAAACAGAAGATGCGAGACACATTCCCCTTCACCCCGTCTTCCAACAGCCTTAAAACCCTTGATCAAGCCAGCACCTTCAACTTTTTTCAACGTCCTACTTAATACCTCCATCATGACCAAAAAAAACATTGGAGATAGCGAGTCCCCTTGTCTCAGACCCCTTGTGCTCCCAAAAAAATCAACTGGAGCCCTATTAATCAGAATAGAAAACTGGACAGTAGAAATACAAGTGCAGATCCATCTACACCACTTCTCCCCAAAGCCCATTCTCTTCAAAAGATCTAGAAGGGCCTCACAATTCACATGATTGTAAGCTTTCTCAATGTCTAGCTTACAAATGACCCCTGGGATCTTACTCTTCACTCGACTATCAACACACTCATTGGCAATAAGAACTGAGTCAAGAATCTGTCCACCTCTCACAAAACTATTTTGAGACTCAGAAATCAATTGATCTAAGACCAATTTCAAATGATTTGACTCATACTCACTGATTTTTTTTTTTTTTTTTTGTGCTGATCTTTGATCTCCAGATGAGCATTGGTAACAAAATTCCCTGCCACCAAAAGATGATAAAGTAACATTGTTTCCCAAGCCAACTCTTCCCCCGGGAGCTGTCCATAGCCCTGAAATTGTGCAAGGGTGATTTTTATCCATGATGGTGAAAGAATTATGATCGCTAGAAATACCCCTTATTTTACATTTTGAAGTCTTTCAATTCTAGAGTTTACTGTTGAGTGGTGAAAAGGCTTTCTGCATGGGAGGGGGGGGGGGTTCGTAGTTTCTTCATTGAGTCCAAATTTTTTCAATTAGTAGTAGAGGAAGGGGTTCGTTATTTCTTGTTAAGGATTTTTGAGACGGGTAAATTCTTTATGAGATCAGTTTTTATAGGCAAGAATGCAGCACAATGGCTGATGTTTAACATTGAGCACCTTGTTGTTGGGGAGAGTTCCAAACAGTTTTTTACTTTTAGAGAAGGTGACACTGCTTTTACTCTCCAATGGAGCTCCAACTCTTCTGGTCAGTTCTTGCTGTTGATTGAACTCAAAGCTGGTGGGTCTAGGAGGTCGCTTATTATACCGAAAGGTAAAGAGAGAAATGGTTGAAGGGCTTTTGGTTTGGAACTAAGAAAATTGTTAAATCCTTCTCATTATGCAGTGGGTGGAAAAGGTCTTCCTAAATTCATTCCTCAAGTGCGGAGGTATAACTTGGAGGCTCAAAATTCTAGAACTTTTGCTGAAGTTGTGCAAGGTTTTCACTGAAGAACAGAGGACAGAAAGCAGCTAAAGCAACTAGGATTCATAGCCAAGGGGAAGATTACACAGTTAGGAGAGGAGAAGATGGGGTTGAATCTGAGACTTACAGGTGCAAAAGCAAGGGATTTTCCGGTGGGTAAATCTGATAAGATAGAGGTGGTGGGAGGGGTGAGGAGGGAGCATTAATGAGGTGGTAGATGTAGGTGAGCAAAATCTGGCAGATAGGTTACATTTCCCAAGTCTGAGTTTGAATTCAAAAGATTTTGAAAAGGGGAAGAAGAGTGAATTTAGGAGATCTTACTGGACAGGGAGAGGTCTTGTCGTGGAGGTTGATGTGATAGGGAGGAGACGGGTTTCCTGGGTTAGAAAGAAAGGAGGAGATATGAAGATCAGAGGGGAGTCACGGGCAGTGGAATGGGAATGCAATAAAGGAGCATCAAAGACCCTTAAATGGGTTCCATGGGGAACCAACTAGACTGTAGTTAAGCCAGTTATTGGTCTAGGAACAAGCCCAGTGCTGACCGACACAGGTGTGGGCCTTTTTAATTCAGTTTTCTCAGGCCCAAGTCTATTTGAAGTGGGTGAGAGCTCTCTAGTTGGAGAAGGAAAATTAGCCCAAGCTATATAAGACTTCAAAGAAACTCTTACGCATTTATAGCTTAATATAAAGGAAAAACAAAAACCTTGAGATAGAAGACACTGTAGCTCATTATCTTCGTCTAAGTCCCCCCACATCACCATTCACATCCAGCAAATCAATACGAACTACAAAACACAAACATAGAAAACTCATAAATTTTTCCCCACAAGTAAAACTATAGTACAAATACAAAATAAGTTTGTCACTGAATCCTTAACATTGAAACAGTAAGCAACAGAAATTAATAAATTAGAGTGAGCTTTAAAAAAGAGCATCAAGAACTCTCATTTCCACCTTTATGTTTGTGTATTGAATTGATGTTAGTTGCATTGAAAACTATACATAAAATAAAAACCCATAAACAATTTCATCTAGAATAAGAAAATTGTGTTATTTCAAAACATGCCTACAGACTACTTGGATGTTCATGGCCTTCATGTTGGACTTAAGTTGTTCATGGCTTTCTTGTTAGACTCAAGTTGGATTCCTAGGCAGTAAAAGTTTATAAAATTTTCACACTATTACATTCCCCAAAATTCACCAAATTTGAAACAATATTCTAACTGCAAAATTTATCAACTAAAACCCCCCAATAACTTGCTCAAAATTTAAAAATTAACAAAATCAAAATTCTTTCATTTAAAAAAAAAAAAAAAAAACTTTTTGGGTAAACTCTATAAAATGAGCAAATTTAAGAGGAAGAGAGAGAGACTTATCATGCACAAAATCCCTAAGAAACTCGAGCCCTGCAGAACTTATAGCTAAAAATTATAAAAATTGAAACCCCAAAAAAAAAAAATAAATAAAGAAATAAAAATCTCATTTAACCAAGCATAACATAATATTTAACTTCTCCAACTAACATACTACATATATAGTAGTACATTCTTTTGAAGCAAACAAAAAAAAAAAAAAAACATAAGAAAGAACAAAGGAGGAAAAAAACTTCAAATGCAGTAATTAAATTATGCTTACTACCAAAAAAAAAAAAAGGAAAAAAAATAAACAATGAATAAAGAATCATATGTAATCATTGCTTAATGATGTACATCTACAAACATGAAAAAAAATGCAAGCATCTGCAACGAAAGAAGAAGTTATTAAGATGTTCATCTCTTGTTTGAATAACTCTTGGCCTTTTTTGTTAGTTTATCTACTCTATTATCAATTTATCATAGCTAAATGTGGCAATACCTAATTACGTGACAATTAAATACATCCAATCAATGAAAAATCATCTATATAAAACAGGAAATTAGTATTATTGATTAAGGTACGGATAAAGGCTTCGGTACAATCCATAATGACCCTCCCACACAACTCAGCAAGTAGCAAAACTACCAAATTGACATAGAAGATAGACGTACATATAACAAAGTCACATGTATTATGTCTACAATCTAAGGTTCAGATCATAAACTATCCACTATAGAGTGGCAAGAATAATGTAAACCACATATGGAGATTGGCCTGCAGGCTGTAGCTATTCAAAAACAATGAATCTTGATATGTTCCTTCTTCACAATGCTAGCCTGCACAAGGAAGGTGGAAACATTCTTCCTCTGATCCTCTTGAAGTTGTATAACCTCAACTTGATATAAGCCTAATAAAAATAATCACAAATTGGGGTAATTTTCCTTACCCTAATTTCAGAGTTTTTCTCTACAGCCAACGGCAACAACTAAAAATACAAAAAATTGCAGACCATAAACTCAATACCCAAATAGGAAAACATAGAAGAATTAACGCTAAAAATTTTAAATATACATAGAACATAAAATTTAAGTATACCTCGACGGCTCGTACAGAGGAGGCAGCTAATAAATACTTGCCATTAAAGTTGACAATGGCCTTGAACCTGGGCCTTTGGTCGGACCAATTTGCCTCTCGCAAAAGGATATGGATAGGAAACGAAGTGTTGATTGAATTACTGAAACACAAAAGAGAAAGCGATGCGTCCACTAGTCTTCGGCCGGAGGGGTTTATTGCACAAAAACGCCGGGACGCAGGCTCCCGAAAAGGGAAGCCCAACGAATATCAGATGCAAAGCCCCGCACCTCATTAAGATCATATTGGCATACTCTCCCAAAAAAAAAAAAGAGCAGACCCCTCCGGCCCTTATGTTACGCGACCATAATATTTTGTTACCTTCCACCGCCGTTACGCCAGAAATAAAAGGTTCCACACGAGCTCCCGTTCTGCGGCGTGGTGGCAGGACCGATAAGGGGATTGGCTCCTTGGGCAAAGACGACTGACTTTGGAAGTGGAACATGAACCAATTTCCACTATTTTGGGTTCTTATTGAGCGTAGGTTTATGATAAAGTCAGCAAAGTTTCTATGGTGTTCTACTTTTCCGTAGTCTCGGCCCACAGTGGAAGGCTCCGCACCTGAAACCGATGGCTCTGTGAGAGGGCAAAGCAACCAAGGTGGTTTCCCATGACGGGTTACCCGGTTCAAGGGTTGTCTTACTAGATCATCTATTGGTAGCAATGATCGAGAGATCAAGCGTAGAATGCATCATGTTTGGATGGGTGTTCACCCCAAAGTGTTCCCGGACCGCATGCATACATCCATAAGTAACTTAGTGCAACATGGCAAATTTCATTGAGAGGAATCAGCAAAGAAAAGAAAAACGGGTCAACATCTTAATGTGTATTTGAGAGATTGTCATTTCCTTCTTAATAGTATTTTAAAATTAGGAAAAAATTTAGTAAAGATATTTTAAAATTATAGGAAAAATTCAGGAAAAAAATTAGAAATGACATGGCGGCTGCTGTGGCTCAACAGGAGCATAGTAACATTAAATTCTACACTTCAACTTTTAGTAATATATAAATGACTTGGAACCTCACCAAGGTAGGGCCCTTTGGACACACTCCTAGAGAGTAAACCACGAATACACTATTCCACCCACCAAAACTGTGTATCAAGTAACGCAGGGAAACCCCTAGTAGGGATCAAACCTAGGATGCTTGGGTCTACAGCTCATCCCAAGCCTCCAAACACTAAACTGAACCCTTATGGGTACAAGAAAAACATACTCTGTAACAAAGATGAGCAACCTGAACTGAATACTTATCATGCAAAACTAAAATCTCTTTTTAGTTTCTTTTTTTTTTTTTTTTGGTGGGGGGGGGGGGGGGTGGGAGAGGAGAAGGAGGGGTTTACCATGGTTCAAATACATGTACATTCTATAGACCTGGATAAAGTTGCATTTCACCAAAAAAATTGCTTCCCAAGAACAAAAATAACAAGTGTTTTTGTTTTTAAGTTATGCTCTAACCCTCACCTTGACAACAGACACGTATCCAACATGACAAGACAAAGGACATGGCTAAATTCAGAACTGAGTCAGATTTTTTAAGAAGAATTTCTGTCATATATGTACCCAGAAGCATATGTGAATTTAAGTTTTCAACTGTACTAGTTTGGATTAGTTGTCTTTCAGAAAACTTTATGATGTAATTATACATGCACTTTGATATCTCACGTTTTAAGAGTACAGTTACTGGCTTTATAATTTTTTACTCGTTCTTTCACTCTTTATGTTGGGCCAACACTTGCTTATCCATATCTGAGTCCTATCATCCTGTGGTGATCACTCAGAAACAAAGGGAATTTGAGGACATAGATAAGGCAGATGATATGCTTCCTCCTACTCTGTTGTGGCATACCCAGCATTCTGTACCATAATCATTTCCTTTGATTTATTTAATATATGTCAAAAATAACATTGTTACAGCACTTCCTGGGCAGTGGCCATCTTCATGAGTGTAGCAAATCCTAGAAAAATGGGAGAGGATTGACAAGAAGAATCAAGGTAATAATCACTTGTTTTAGACTTTCTAGTTACTCTTCCATTAACTCCACACAAACATGGAAAAGCTATCAGTCAGTAACGCGGTCTTTTCCTTTAATTTATAAGTATACATAATACAGCATTCTGATGCAGTAACCCTTCTTTCATGCATTGTATCTTGTCAGTTTTGATCAGCTGCAATCTATCCTGAGATACCATCCACGTCCAACTAGATGCTTTCAGTTATTTGATAAAGTTGTCCTACTGCTCATCTTGTCACACAAGGCCAGTAGGAACCTCTTGTTACCATACACTCTCAGTTCAAAATCAGTATCATCAAACTATAAAGTTGTTATCCAGTTTATGCTTCTGGAAACTTAAATAAGTTTGAAATTTATTCCAGTGAAAATGATTTATTCCATAGAACATGCCTCGATATATGCCTATCATTCCCACTAATCAAAATGTTGCTAAACCACACAAATGGAACTAAGCCCATCAATGTTATGACACTACATGACTACAATCATCAAACCAATCAAACAAGTTTAAGATTTTAGCTAAAGCACACTGAACAAAAACTTGGGAAATCAAACACATCATTTGACGTAAGAGACATTCTTAGCATAGACTATCAAACATGAGGACACATAGAACTTTTTTTAGACATATACCCTATATACTGTCTCGGAAAATTATTTAATACTCTCTCCTCTAGCATGAATAGTAGGTCCCAATCACACCATGAATTCAATATCCTCTTTAACACCCCCTTATGTTTATGTTTATAGGGGAAGGATCACCTCCAGTTTTAAAATCTTCAGTTTCCTCCAGTTTAAAAATAGATGAGTGACATGTGTATATAAAATTAGGGGTATGCATGGGTTGGTTTGGGTCGAATTAAGGGGATTTTTTGACTCAATCCACCATGGTGGGTCAAAAAAAAATTCAACCCAAGCTAACCTATCACATAAGTCCAACCCAACCCACATAGGTCGGGTTGAACTCATGGATTGGACAAATTTATTATTATTATTATTAAATTAAGTAGAAAAAAATATAAATACAAATATATTAAAAAACCCAAAGATTAGCATCAATGTGACTCCGTAAAGGCAAACAATATTAATGACTAAACAACAATAGTAATCTACTAGGATTTGTATGAACTAATTGACTTTTATATAGGATAGGAAGAGCTAGTTATTTTAAAAGATTTATTAATAATATAATCTATTCTAAATATATATGTAAGGACACGATTCGTAACAAACCGTAGCAGTGTTGGGTTCGCGCGTAAAAAGGCCCAAACAATATTATTTGTAGAGCGTGGGTTTGGAAGGCTAGGCCTTAGTCACCAGGTGGTGGGTTTTTCGTGTTGTTCATGCGTGGTTAAGTTTTCTTCACCCCTGGAATCTTTCTCCTGGAAGTGGGCTGGGAGGCTCTGGTTTTTGGCCATTTTTCCCAGCCACTTGCTTGGTGCACCTACCTTTTTATTATATAGTCTGTCTTGGTTGATCCTGACCCTCCACTTGTTGATCAGGCAGGTGCTTATTTCTGTATCCATTCCATCAACCGTCCTCTCTTACTTTCTATTAGTTGCATGGATCGAAGTTTACACCGTCCAAACGTCTTTTCTCATTAATCAGCTCTGGGTATTGGCAGGTGCATTTACTGAAGAGGGGACGCATTTTCCTTGGTCCAATTTTACACCTTGCTTCTCTGTGGGCCCCATTCCACTCACATCCCCTTGAGGGGGCTGTTTGGGGATTGCCTCCACCAAGATGTTGGTCTTCCCATTGAAGCTCTGGAATGCCGAGGACAGGGTAGTTTCTCAGCCGTTCCCCTTGACACCCCGACCATCGATCATTCGTCCTCGGCAAGAGACCTCCTCGGCATGGGCCCTGAGCCCAGATAGAGTTTGGGCCGGATTGCAGACCTCTCGGACCCACAATAGCCCCTCAAAATCCTGCTATCCATCTCCTCGGACGGATAGGAGGGTTTTGATGACATCAAAGATCTGCCAATGCCTATCAATCCTTGTCATCTATCGATTCCCGAGGTTTTTCACCTGCCCAAGGCACGTTCCTAGAGCCGTTGGAAGGCGAAACGTGGCCTCATTAAATACGGGCGGCTTTATGCTTCCCACGTTCTACGGTATGATGGAAATCGAATGGTGGTGATCTTCTGGTCTTTTTGGGCGGGAAAAGGTGTGCAGTTACCCTAGAAAGTATAAAAGATTTTTTGGGGATGGATCCGTCTCTTCAGTTCTACACTTAAGAGTTTTAGTGCGTGTATTCTGGGTTCGTCTGAACTTCCACCCCAATTCCAGTCTATCTCAAGCACATAAAGCCTGTCCGAAGTGTAATTCCTCTTTTACATAAGTTCCCTACCTCCATTAACTCATATTTTTTTTTCTTTTCTGGGTTTATTTCTCTTTGGCTCCCTTTCTTTCCCGTCGCGGGTCAGGTTTGTTTTAGTAAATCACAAAGATGACTAAATTGAGATTGAGGAAGTTAGTCGATACTGAAGAGGCGATGAATAAGTTCATCGTTGATTATAGAATTCCCCCCAACGTAAGTCTGGAGCACTGTAAGATGGGGGAATGGCACTATAAGAGGGGGACGGGCGCGGTGGTAATTCCCGTCCTCGCTTTTGTTGAGGGAGGTGTGAGAATCCCTATGGGGCCAGTGACGAGGGGTTATCTCAGACATTTTCGTCTAGCCCCCACCCAATGTGCCGGCAACGTTTTTAGGATTTTGGGGTGCGTGGACGCTTTGAATGAGAAGATGGGGTTAAGACTGACCCATCATGACGTGAACTGGTGCTATAACCTCCAAAAATTGAAAGGGAAAACCTACTACATGAGGTCGAGGGACGAAAGGGTTCGGTTGATCCAGTGCCTCCCTGACTCCAACAAGGGACTGAACAAGGATTTCCTTATCGTCTCTGGGGAATGGCACGATGGCGATCCATGCCCCGTAGTAGAAGGAGAACCAAGTGGGGTACTGGGAATGGAAGGGGGATAACCCTTTACGCCATTCTAATCTAACGTTATTCGATAGCTAACCATGCATATATGTTTGTTGTTTTCTTTTTTTTGTAGATGAACACGCCTATACACGGCATTTTCACTTAGTCAATCGGGCGGACTTGGAGACCGTTTTACAAGCGGCGGTTTTTGTGAATGACAAAGATGGCCAAGTCCGAGCAGCTCACAAAATACTAGGGTACCCTCATGTTCAGAAGTCATTTGGGGACGCAAGGCACGTGATCAGTGCCCGCCGTCCTTGGCTTCCAAAAATTACCGTAGTTGAGACAGGATTTTTAATCTCCCAGGAGCCAGCTGTCCCCGAGAACATCCCACAGGTGGGCCCCTCCTCGTCTCACCCAGTAGCAGAGGACGAAGACGAGCCAGATCAGCCCGAGGAAGGTTTTGGGGTATTTGACCTAGTCTGTCAATCCGAGGACCCTCCTGGTGACATAGGTGACCCAGCCTTGTCCGAGGCGGAATTGTCGTCAATAGGCACCTCTTCTCAAGCCGAGATGGGAGTCAAGAGAATACCCTTGACCCCTCTTCTCCAACTCCTTGAGGGCCAACCAGGGAAGGATACACAGGAAACACCACAACCCGATGCTCCTCCTCTACCACTTCGGCCCTTTACAATCCAAACCAGGTCATCCTCCACCAAGTCCCAGCCACAATCCACCCGCCCCGAACTTCCCACTTCCTCCCAACCAGCTCAGCCTCCTTGACCTGAAGGTGCTGATTCCAAGAGAAAAAGGAGCCCCAAGGGCAAGGACGTTGTGGACGAGGGAAAATCCCAACCTCCCAAGGAGAAGGATGAGACTCCGCGCACAAAACAACTGAAGATCGGACACCAAGGCAAGGACAAAGGAACCGAAGTTCAAACTTCTCAAGGCAAAGGAAAGGGGATTGATTCCCAGTCCCTACCGAGTGCCTGACTTCCTGTCCCAATGCTTCACAAGGGTCCACTACTGGAGACGGCCTCTCTGAGGGACCTTGGAGACGGCGAGGGTGGCTACGTGGCGGATGCATTAGGGAGAACCATGTTACTCCCTAATGACATGGATGAGCTGAGGAGAATGAGGATGCAGGAGGTTTTTCTCAATACTAAGAGATACTTGGGCATGGTAAGATTTCTTGAAACCTAACATTTTATTAACTCTTGTCACCGGTTTGTCACTCACTACACGCTCATCTTTCTTGACAGGCTCTCCAGGCAACCTATAGGATGGAGGAAGAAGTGCATGACAGGAGTAAGGCGGCCGAGAACGAACGCAAGAAGCGCATAACGGCCTCAAAGACTCTCGAAGCTTCTGAAAATGAATTTGCCAAAGTCAAGGATGACTTAACAATAACTACCCGCGAGAGGGATAACGTCTCGGCGGGCCTTGCTAGTGCCCAAAAACAGGCCACAGACCAAAAAAAGCGTGCACTTGAAGCCGAGGACCAGTTACGAATAGCCAAATACCTGATCAAGGATTTAAACAAGCAGCTGGCCGCGGCTGTGCATGAAAAGGGAGTGGCAGAATATGCCCGAGATGAAGCCCAAAGGGCAAAGCAGGAGGCCGAGTTTGCCAGGAATGAGGCAGAGGCTGCCAAGAATACGGCCGAAGATGACGGTTACAACATGGGAGTAGCCGAGACCCAGGCCACCCTTAAGGCGCAGATTCTTGGAGTGTGTAGGTTTTATTGCTCCCAGGTTTGGGAAGAAGCATTGAAGCAAGCTGGGGTGGATGCTTCATCTGATTTGTGGAAGGCGGAGAGCATATTCTACCCGGCGGCCATCCGTGAGGCCACTTCTACCAGCTCCACGGCTACGTGTGATCAACCCGAGGAAGAGATCACCCCATCGGAAGACTTACAGGCCAGCGGTTCCTCTAGCAAGGCGCCCAAAGAAGGAAAACTTCAGGATGTGATAATGATATCCCAGCATACGGGTCCTGAGGCACCTAAAGAGGTTACTAAGCCCGTGGTTGGCATTCAGGTGTCTAGTATAGAGGAGCCAGCCACACTTGCACAACCGCCACAGGCCATTCCCCTTGCTGTGGTCCCTCGGAGTACCAGTGCTGGCCCTGTTCAGCCTTCCCCAGAAGGGACCATCCTCCCGGGCATTGAAGCTGATCCTGTTCCTTCCTCTCAGGACGTGACCGACAAAAAAGCAGAAAAGTAGAGATCTTGGCTAGGCTTTTGTATTCATTTCTATTTTAACGATTAACTTGTTTCCTTTTATTTCAAAAACTTCCTAATTTATTGATGATTTACAAGCATTTGAACATGTATATATGAAATCTTGTTTATCCTTTTTCCTTCTGGTTACATCGTTAACTGCCCTCGTTGATACGCAATATTTGTTTATGAATTCTACGCTGTTTCATTCTATCATGTACGAATATCTATGCATGCAATACATTTATCATCATGTTCCCCAAACCCTAACTTATTTTGCACCCGCAGAGGCTTTAGACTCATTTCTAACCCTCGTTTAACGAAGATATAGGCACCATTTTCGACGTCACGCATAGTAGTTAAGTCTTGCTTAGTGCCCAATTTTCTCATCCAAGTAGTTGGTTTCCCCATAGGCTTGAGTCCGAGGACCATGCAATGCCTTGGTTCTGTCCAAAGCCTAGTTTTCTCATCCAAGTAGTTGGTTTTCCCATAGGCTTGAGTCCGAGGACCATGCAATGCCTTGGTTCTATCCAAAACCTAGTTTTCCTCATACAGGTAGTTGGTTTTCCCATAGGCTTGAGTCTGAGGACTATGCAATGCCTTGGTTCTGTCCAAAACCTAGTTTTCCTCATCCAGGTAGTTGGTTTTCCCATAGGCTTGAGTCCGAGGACTATGCAATGCCTTGGTTCTGTCCAAAACCTAGTTTTCCTCATACAGGTAGTTGGTTTTCTCATAGGCTTGAGTCCGAGGACTATGCAATGCCTTGGTTGTGTCCAAAACCTAGTTTTCCTCATCCAGGTAGTTGGTTTTCCCATAGGCTTGAGTCCGAGGACTATGCAATGCCTTGGTTCTGTCCAAAACCTAGTTTTCCTCATCTAGGTAGTTGGTTTTCCCATAGGCTTGAGTCCGAGGACTATGCAATGCCTTGGTTCTGTCCAAAACCTAGTTTTCCTCATCTAGGTAGTTGGTTTTCCCATAGGCTTGAGTCCGAGGACTATGCAATGCCTTGATTCTGTCCAAAACCTAGTTTTCCTCATCCAGGTAGTTGGTTTTCCCATAGGCTTGAGTCTGAGAACTATGCAATGCCTTGGTTCTGTCCAAAACCTAGTTTTCCTCATCTAGGTAGTTGGTTTTCCCATAGGCTTGAGTCCGAGGACCATGCAATGCCTTGCTTCTGTCCAAAACCTAGTTTTCCTCATCCAGGTAGTTGGTTTTCCCATAGGCTTGAGTCCGAGGACCATGCAATGCCTTGGTTCTGTCCAAAACCTAGTTTTCCTCATCCAGGTAGTTGGTTTCCCCATAGGCTTGAGTCCGAGGACTATGCAATGTCTTGATTCTGTCCAAAACCTAGTTTTCCTCATCCAGGTAGTTGGTTTTCCCATAAGCTTGAGTCCGAGGACTATCCAATACCTTGGTTTTGTCCAAAACCTAGTTTTCCTCATCCAGGTAGTTGGTTTCCCCATAGGCTTGAGTCCGAGGACTATCCAATGCCTTGGTTCTGTCCAAAACCTAGTTTTCCTCATCCAAGTAGTTGGTTTTCCCATAGGCTTGAGTCCGATGACTATACAATACCTTGGTTCTGTCCAAAACCTAGTTTTCCTTTGGCGCTGGACCTTGGCTTTAGGGGAGTTAGCTCCTCGGCCTAGCCCCTAGAATTATCCGTGCGATTAACGCTACCAAGCGTAGCCCCTAGCCAAGAAGTATAGCCCCTAGCGAAATTTTACCCTAAAACTCTATAACCAGGTGTCAGAAATGACAAGGAAACTCTCTCGACCCATCGCCTATGCCAACACACAAGCCTTTCCCACAGACGGAGCCAATTGTAAGGACACGATTCGTAACGAACCGTAGCAGTGTTGGGTTCGCGCGTAAAAAGGCCCAAACAATATCATTTGTAGAGCGTGGGTTTGGAAGGCTAGGCCTTAGTCACCAGGTGGTGGGTTTTTCGTGGTGTTCATGCGTGGTTAAGTTTTCTTCACCCCTAGAATCTTTCTCCTGGAGGTGGGCTGGGAGACTCTGGTTTTTTGCCATTTTTCCCAGCCACTTGCTTGGTGCACCTACCTTTTTATTATATAGTCTGTCTTGGTTGATCCTGGCCCTCCACTTGTTAGTCAGGCAGGTGCTTATTTCTGTATCCATCCCATCAACCGTCCTCTCTTACTTTCTATTAGTTGCATGGATCGAAGTTTACACCGTCCAAACGTCTTTTCTTATTAATCAGCTCTAGGTATTGGCAGGTGCATTTACTGAAGAGGGGACGCATTTTCCTTGGTCCAATTTTACACCTTGCTTCCCTGTGGGCCCCATTCCACTCACATCCCCTTGAGGGGGCTGTTTGGGGATTGCCTCCACCAAGATGTTGGTCTTCCCATTGAAGCTCTGGAATGCCGAGGACAGGGTAGTTTCTCAGCCGTTCCCCTTGACACCCCGACCATCGATCATTCGTCCTCGGCAAGAGACCTCCTCGGCACGAGCCCTGGGCCCAGATAGAGTTTGGGCCGGATTGCAGACCTCTCAGACCCACAATATATATTAAATATATGGATAGGTCAGGTTGAGTTTGGCGTGTTTGGAATTTTATGACTCAAACCCAATCTAACCCGCTATCAAAAAGAATTTTGTAACCCAATCCAATCCAGCAATTCCTAAAAATCGACCCAACCCGACGGGTTGGGTTGAGCCAAGTCGATTTTGGCAGGTTAGTGGGTTGGCTGCACACCTAATAAAATGATCCAATGGATAGAAAGACAAAATTTAACTACAAAATTAGTTGTAATCTTAGGCTACAAACTTACTCAATATATTTTTATTAGATGTGCATTTTGACAAATCCACCATTAGATTACATTTTCTTCTTATATCTTCCATACTTGTAAAATTTCAAAAAAATTAAAGATTAATAACTATGTCTTTAATAAATTTTTTAAATTGCAAGTTTTGTAATTTAAAATTATGCACAAAATATAAGCGTATAGATCATATAGTAAATAGTATCCGATTGACACAAAATTTAACGTGTATTAAAAGCGTAAAGAATATGCAATTCAACGGTTAGATTTTCAAAATATTTTGTAGTATTTATTTTATTAAGTGAGTTTATAACTTTAAATTACAACTAATTTTGTAGCTAAATTTAACCCCAATTTTTCATATCTCTTGCCTCTCCGGTCTCCCTTCAACATCTCTGGAGCCAAACTAATCTACTACACATCACTCTTGTTAAACCCAAGACTACTGCTGCCTTCACCACCTCCACAAGGCCTCTTCGCCGCTGCCTCACCGCTATCAAAAGCCACAGCCGTCGCATCATTAACTTCGAGCCTCCCTTCAGATCTGTTATTTTTTCTCAATCATTTCGCGAAACTAATGCCGCAGATCTTTTCTTTGGCCTCCGATATGCAAAACCCAAGAGTCTGAACTCCATCTTCACCTACACGTGCCGCCACACGCGGTGGCTGTCGATCCATGCACCGTCACAGTTTCTCCATCGACTGGTGGTTCACGAAACCAACGCCACGGTTCTCTTCGTCGACCTCTGATATGTAAAACCCAAGAAGCCGACCTCCATCTTTGATCTCATGCGCCTCCACGCGCGGCCTGAAATTTGGCTGCCGATCCACGCGCCGTCGACTGTGGCTCCTACTCCAACGAGCCACTGCCTTCTTCTTGCTAATTTTCTATCCATTGGATCATTTTATTTACATGGGTCACTCATCTATTTTAAACTGAGGAAATTGGTAGTTTTGAAATTGGTAGTTTTAAAACTGGAGGTGATCCTCTCCCATGTTTATATTAGTAACTAAATATTCTAAATTTTTAAAAGAATTTCTTTACAAAAGTTTATAAATGGTTAATAAAAAAATAACTGATAAATTTAGAATAAAATTGTAAAATTTTTTAAACACCAAAACACTTGCAACAGCAAACCTCTCTGTAACTCATTGAAAAAAGAAAAAAAAAATACTTAATATTTTAAATTACACTTCAATTAAAAATTTAGTACAATGATTAATTTTAATCTTGAAATGGAGGATAATTCTTGAAACTTACCCTTAAACAAAGGACATATTAGTATATAACATTTTTAATATTAATTTAACAAAGTTTAGTCAATCTGTGATGCCAAAGAGGGAAATTTTTTTTTTTTTTTTTTTAGTTTGAGGTAATCTGTAATTTGGCTGAACCTAAAAAGGAGGGAAGTGTTATTATCCCAAAATAAAATACAGGAGAAATAACTTATATATGTACATGGGGCTGTTGTTAAAGTAGTAATTATTGAGCAGTGGAGCCGCTGTTCACATTTATCTGTCATTTTCTAAGTGGACTTTGTCTTTACATAACTAGCCAAGTCTTCCTTCACAGCCACTTTAATCTTCCTCCTCTCCTATCTCAAACTACTCTCTATCAGCTAAGCTTGCTACGTTTTCTTTCATCCAACAAGAACAAATGGCCGATGCAATCCTGTATGGCGTTGTACGGAAGATCATCGAAAGCTTGGGCTCCTCCACTCTCAAACAGATTGGATCCATCTGGGGTGTCAAAGATGATCTCGAAAAAATGAACAACACTGTTCTCGCTATTCAAGCTGTACTTGAAGATGCAGAGCAACAGGTCCAGAACCACCAAGACGAGCACTGGCTCATGAAGCTCAGAGAAGTAGTTTTTGATGCCGATGACTTGCTGAGCGACTTCTCCACTCATGTGTTTCGGCGTAAGGTGATGGGTGGTGATAAAATGGCAAAGAAGGTACGCGTTTTCTTTTCAAGTTCAAACCAAATAGTTTTTAGTCTTAAGATGGCTTGCAAAATAAAAGCCATGAGGGAGAGGCTTAATGATATAGCATATAATAGGAACAATTTCCAGTTGATACAGCGTCCTTTAGAGACACAGGCTGTGACTAGGGAGAGGGAAACAAAGCTTGCGATGGGGGAGAGGGAAACTCACTCATTTGTACGTAAAGAAGAAGTTATTGGGAGAGAGGAGGATAAGATGGCCATCATAGGTCTATTGCAAGACTCTGATGTGGAAAAGAATGTTTCCTTTATAGCCATAGTGGGAATCGGAGGGCTAGGGAAGTCCACACTTGCTCAATATATATACAATGATGAGATGGTCAATGCTCATTTTGAATTGAAAATGTGGGTCTGTGTCTCTGATGTCTTTGATGTGAAAACCATTGTTGAAAATATGATTACATCTGCAACTAAAAAAAAACCCGAAAGCCTGCTAATGGAACATTTGCAAGATGAACTTCGCATAATTCTCAATCAAAAAATTTATTTACTTGCGTTGGATGATGTGTGGAATGAGAACAAAGCAACATGGGGTAAATTGAAAGCACTTTTGTTGGATGGAAAAAAGGGAAGTAAGGTGGTGATTACTACACGGACCAAATTGGTTGCAGATGTTACTAGCCCATTCTCACAATATTATCTAAGAGGCCTGTCAGATGATCAATCTTGGGCTTTGTTGAAGCAAATGGCGTTTGAAGAAGGAAAAGAGACCATCAATAGCGATTTTGAAGTAATTGGTATGGACATAGTAAAAAAATGTTAGGGAGTGCCTCTCGCTATAAAGATAATAGGAAGTGTCTTATACTTTAAAAAATCAGTAGATGACTGGTTAAATATAAAGAATAATGAACTCACATATGTAACCGAGCTAAAAAATGGTATTTTGCCAGTTCTAAAATTGAGTTACAATCATCTCCCATCACATCTAAAGTGTTGTTTCGCATATTGTTCATTATTTTCCAAAGATTATTTGATTGATAAGTTGACATTGATACAATTATGGATAGCACAAGGGTTGATCCAATCACCAGATGAGAACTTACTACTAGTGGATGTTGCTGATGATTACTTCAAAGAGCTACTTTGGAGATCATTTTTCCAAGAAGTAGGAGAAGATGAGGGCATGACTAGGAGGTTTAAGATGCATGATTTAATCCATGATCTTGCACAATCAGTCTCAAAGAGTGAGTGTACCTTGGTTGATTCTAATGCAAACAATGTTAATGACAAAGTTCGTCATCTCTCATTTCCATTTTACAATGTTTCATTCTTTAAGGAGAATTTAAGCAAGTTGGTTAAAGCAAACAAGATACGAACATTTATATTGGCATGCAATAAAAGGTACTATGTGCAGGGAACAATTGAAGAATCAACTCTCAAAAAACTTATTTCTACTTTTAGATACTTGCGTGCATTAGACCTACATGGTTTAAATATGAAGATGTTGCCAAATACCATAGGTACTTTGATCCATCTAAAGTACCTTGACCTTTCCTCTAATGATATTGAGGTTCTCCCTAGTTCTATTACAAAATTGGTGAATTTGCAAACATTAAAGCTCTGTCAGTGTGAAAAGCTTAGGGAGTTACTGGTAGTTATTCAAAAAATTGTCAGCCTCAAGCACCTTGACCTTTCCTATAATAATATTGAGGTTCTCCCTAACTCTATTACTAAATTGATGAATTTGCAAACATTAAAGCTCAGTCAGTGTAAAAGGCTTAGGGAGTTACCTGTAGATATTCAAAAATTGGTCAGCCTCAAGCACCTTGACCTTTCCTCTAATGACATTGAGGTTCTCCCTAGTTCTATTACTAAATTGGTGACTTTGCAAACATTAAAGCTCTGTCAGTGTAAAAGGCTTAGGGAGTTACTGGTTGATATTGAAAAATTGGTCAGCCTCAGGCACCTTGACCTAAAAGATTGTGAGAATTTGACTCATATGTCATGTGGATTGGGGCAATTGACTTCTCTTCAAACATTAAACTTATTTGTTGTGAGTGAGGGTCTTGTAGGTTCTTCCAAGCATTGCGGTGGGCTTGCGGAATTAAACAAGCTAAATGACTTGACAGGAAAATTAGAGGTTAAAAATTTGGCACGAGTGAAAGATGCCACCCCAGAATTCAAGGCTGCAAATTTGAAGGAGAAGCAACATCTCAGTGAGTTGATATTAAAGTGGAATCCAGGGGTGATGATGGTGTAGATGCCAGTGATGATGAAAATTCCATGGATAGCCTCCAACCACATGAAAGTTTAAAATCTTTGGAAGTGTTTGGGTACATGGGTGTGAGAGTTTCAAGTTGGCTTTCATTCTTAACAAATCTCTTTGGATTAGAAATAGACAATTGTAACAAGTGTCAATATTTGCCACCGTTGTATCAACTCCCAACTCTCCGAAAACTAAGTGTTTGGCAAATGGATGGTCTAGAGTACATGACAGATGGGGATATGAATGATGAGATGTTTGCTTCACTGGCATCACCATCAACATTTTTCCCATCCCTTGAGAGACTGATCCTCAGTAATTGCCGAAATCTAAAGGGATGGTGGAGGAGTGTGGATAAGGGGAATGAGGCAACAACGACATCAACAATATCATCATCGTCATCATCAACTAATCGCTATCACCAACACATGCCGTACTTTCCACGCCTTTCTTTCTTTCGTTTCTGGGATTGCCCTAAGATGACTTGCATGCCGCTATTTCCAAATCTTGAAAAAGAGCTTTGGTTGAAGAATAGTAGTTGGAAGGCATTGGAAGAGACAATAGAGATGAATAATAGGGGAGGAAGGGCTTCTTCATTTCCGTCCTCTTCCTCTTCCTCTTCCTCTTCCTCCTCCTTCTCCCCTCCTCTCTCCAAATTACAGCTTTTGCGTTTGTTTGAGATTGAGGAGTTGGAGTCTCTGCCAGAGGAGTGGGTTAAAAACCTAACTTCTCTTAAGAGATTAGAGATTTGGAGGTGTCCCAATCTGACGTCACTTCCCGAAGGGATGAGTCACCTCACTCTTCTTTGAATTTTTTTTTTTTTAATTTTTTTATAAAACTTCTTTTATAATTTCTGTAATTCCAGATGCAAGATTTTCGAAGCACAAGCAAAACCAAAATTAAAAAACTCTATAATTTCTTTTCCACACACAAAATTAAAAACACAGAACTTTACGTTTTCTTTTTCTTTTTCTTCGCCTTGAAATAGCCTGGGTTTCTGAATGTGTGATTGATGTTGAAATTGCAGAAAGAACAAGAGGATTTCAAATGGGAAGAATGGAGGGAAGAAGAAAGCGTAAGTATTATATGAGCAAAACTCTACATATTTTTTTAAAAATTATTTTCTTTGAAATTGGGATTTGGTTAATTTGTTTTGATTTTAGCTGTTTTTATGTAAAAATATGAAATTTTATATAAATCTTTTCTGGGTTTCATTTAAAAATATACAATATTTTTACTTGCTGGGTTCCATTTTATGGGCATGTTTGCAGTTATTCTTGACGATTCAAAAGTTGGTACACAAGGTTCTTCTAGACAAAATATGGCTGATTCAACCATGGATGATGAAAAGACAAAAAAGTAGCACCGGTGCCTTTCTTTTTGGTAAGAATATGTTTATGATCCGTGTACTTCTATTAATAACCTCCTCCTGCCTTGTGTGATCAGTTGTAGCATTATTGGGGTTACAACTATGGCATTTGACTCCTTTAGTGTGCTAGAACCACTGTTGATACCCCACTTTCAACCTTCTCTTGGTAAACAAGAGTTGGCATAAGAAAAATATTGAGCTATAGTGTCTGTTGGCAAATCTAAAATTTTATAGTTTACAATAATAGCTTGGTTCATACGGGTATAAGAAAATATTTTGAATTATTGAACTAATGAATTAAGGAGAGGCATGCTATCTAAGGCAAGATTAATGTTATTGTGTCTTTTAGGTAGCATCCAAAGGTATCTCTCCTCTTTTAATGTTATAGATTCTAAACTTGCTTGTTTCTTCTTGCTTATCTGTTGCACCATAAATCCACAAACCATTTTCAATGATTTCGGGGTATCATGAACTTGATTGTACTGTTTCAAGAAAAGGTTGCGAATTGGTCATTTTGGGGCATCTTACTGCACTAATAATTGGGTTTAAGGACTTGCAGGTTGAGATTAGGCTTAAAGAACAGCGGATATGGTTATAAACTTTGCAGAACAAATGCAAAATGGATAGTAAAAAAGAAGAGAGAGAGAGAGAGATTGCATTAATAATTAGAAGTTATTTTCGGAATCTCTGTACTGCATTTTGTCATTTGATTGATTGATTTGTTATGAAGAGTATGATTCTTTTTTAAATATCATTTTTTGTCTGTTAAAACATATAAGAAACAAAAACAAAAAAAAAAAAAAAAAAAAAAAAAAAAACAAAAAGATAATGAAATGAATTAATGAATGGGGAAAAGAGCAATTGGATATGGGACTTTCCATTTTATTTTATTAATAATTAAAGCATCTTGGTTGGTTGCTAAGAAAATGTAAGAAAAGGATGTAAGTTATGTTTTGAATCTCATGGTTTTGTTGATAGGCTTAGTGCATCTTTGGTTCCTATGAGAAAATGTTTGGTCGTGTTTGTTGTGATTGTGACAAAGTTCTGTTTCATATTTGTTGGAATTTTCAGCAATCACCCTAAAGTTTCGTTTCATGTGGCCTTATTGGGGATCACGTGGCATTGGTGCTTTACAGCCCAGTCAACCGGTGCAAGTCTACCAATGCACTGTCAAGCCCCTCATGCCTGCCCGCAGCACATATAGATGTGGGGTTTTGCTCTGCTGCAATTGGATAAAGACTTTCATGCGACTCGTCCTAACACCTTAAGGTTTTGGGAGCATTAGTTAGCATCACGGCCCTAACAATATTGGCTTGAATGTGGGTGATAGTTGTATGAATATATGGCTAACGCTGAATATTTGTTTATCTATTAGTATATTTTATATATGTTTATAAGAGTGGAGCTCTTTCTCTGTCTATGTTTGTGTGTTTCTGTGTAATTTTTTATGAGTGCATTTTTTCTTTCTAATATGCTCTTTGCTCTTTTTGTAAATTCAAGAGCAGCATTTGTGAATCTTATATTTGTTACAAATTTTGTAGAGAGAGATTGTGTGAAGGTCTGAGAAGAGTGTGATTTCCATGTGCAGTGGTTCCAAGTGGAAAACCTTCTGAAACAGGTTTCATCATGGGTAGTGAATTTGAGAAACAAGACAGCAACATCATTTCAATTTTTCTTGAATTATTGAGGTGATGATTTAATTGGTTTTAAAAGTTCTATGGAAGAAGAATGTCATCATATCGATGAAGGAAGCTTGTGGTATGGGAGGAGAATTGGTTCAAAGATGATGGGATTTAAAGAGAAGATAGCCCTCATGACTGCTACAATGTTTGGAAGCAAGGGTGTGTTGAATTTTATACTGGAAACCAGTTGTGTTGATGTTAACCAGGCTTGTGGTTTGGATGGGCTTCTGCACTTCCTTTTGTTGCTGCTGTGGACATTGCTATTTCAAGTGAGGTTATTAAGCTCTTGCTTGAAGTTTTCTGCACTTCATTTTGTCTTGTTGCATATTCTTGATTATGTACAGTACACCTTGTCCATTTTATTTTTGCTATTTCTTTTCTTTATAGTAATTGTATTTAAATAATATTTTGTAATAGAACATGTATTTGTTGTGGATTTGATTTCTATAGTCATGCATTTTGGATATGCATGATAGTAATCCAATGGTTGGTAACATGGAATTATTATTTTAATAAAAAATAATCTCTTTCCCTCTTCCTCATAGGATAAGAGAAGCTGCAGCAAAAAGAGGTAGGGGTAGAGGTCATAAATTAGTTCCACCATTTGATGGTAACTTGGAGTTAGAGAGAGATTTATTTTTTACATTCATTAGTTTAATAACTGATGGATTGATAAAAGAATGCATGACATCATATGTATCATGGACATTAAGCATTGGTGATATGAACCCATGGCCAGCAAAATAGCAAAATTTAAGTAATCAAAATTGCAACCCAATTTCAGTTCAGCTATAAATTTTCCATGCAAAAACTTTAACTTCTTTCTAACAGTCCTAACTTTTTCTAACAATTTCTGATCCATCCTTCCTACACCATACATCCATCCTAAACTCTATTTTAAACTGTAACATGGTTGTTCTGACTTATGACTATAATTTTTGAATTTGAACATTGTAGCATCTAATATAAAAACCAGCAGTGTAACTCTTTGATTATCAAAAAGAAAAAGCAGTGTAACTCTTTAATGATTGTCAGATAGATAAATAATTAGATTTTTAGTAGTTGGAGGTCAGGATTGTCATAAATTAATCTTATCTTATCTTATTTTGGTCTTTGTAATCTATCCAAAACTAGCCACCATTGCTAAGGACATGGTCCTATGTGTACCAAAGTGGTATCAGAGCATGAGGATGGACAGGAGTGTAGTTTAACAAAATGTCAGTTCTCTCATGACTAAGTCAGCAACAAATGCTTGAGAGAATCCCAGAGATTTAAGCCAAGATTGAGGCACTCTCTTCCACCCGAAAGGATGGAGAAGCATACTTTGCCGCTTCTTGGAAGCACTCAGGGGGAAGAGGACAGCAAGAGGGAAATCACTGTGATCGTCGCATGTACTGTAGAAGAAGATAGAGAAGTTATTATGGATTTAGAGCAAATGGATGAGCAAGAAACACCAGGTATCTTACTGCATGCCATTAGTGCTGACCAATGCACCCAAGGTGAAGAAGGTATCAGGTTGAATTAATTAATAAGTCTTGTTTGGAATGTGGCACTTACATAACAAGGATTTTTTTCGTCTTTGATGTAGTCTTTACCTCTTAAGGATAGTTAGCATATCATTAAATCATAATGCCTCTTTGGACAATTAGATGTTTTATATCTGTTGAAAAAATAAATTAAAAATAATATATATTTGGAGCTTTTTATGCACAAGTACAGGAATTCTTTTTTTTTGGCTCGAGGAATTCATTTTTCTGATTGAAGAGTTTTATAATTGAATGCCTCATAAAAGCAAAGAAAATAACAATAGCTTGCAGTTGCGGGAAAACAGATGGTACTAAAGAAATGTGTTACCAGTTTAGTTATATCGTAAAAAAGTCCCTTGTTTTCTATGAATTTCTTGTTTTTGTCCATCAGTGTCATGAAATCTGGAGTGCCCCCTGCAGAAAATATTATTGCCTTGTGAAAATAATTTTGCATGTTAAAAATGAACACCAAAACTTTCTTTCTCCAATGTTCTCTAGAAGAAGTTATTCAGAACCCAAGAAAAAAAAAAATCCAACTTTGGTTTAATATGTAGGTGGTGATATTTCCCTTTTCCTCTAGAATTTTGAAATTGGTTTCTGTTGATTTACTCTAGCATTGGAGAAAGCTTCAGCTTTTTCCTTGCCACAGTGGAATGTGCCATTGATCAGACTACTTACATAACTGAGTTTGAGAGTTTTATATTAAAGGAGTGGAAGGATAAGATCAATCCATTGGGAAGGAAAATGAAGGAAAGAATTTGTAGTGTTGATTCTGTTGTGTTGTTCTGTCCTTGGTTTTTATGCCAATCCATTGGGAAGGAAAAGAAAGAAAAGAATTGGTTTTCATTTTTACGAGTTCGTAATATTTTCTTGCCATGTCAACCTCTTCAACAACTATGAATACCACAAAAAGTTATGGAGGTCAACCCAAATACTGAGAGAAATCATGTGTTTTGAATATAGGAAGAGGGAAATTGATGGTTGATGAGGAACAACCAATCAAGGTGTTTGTCATTGAGTGATCTTGGAATTGTTTTACTTCTTGTGTTCCATTTTAAGTTTATATTAGATTTGTATGTGGTATGTTTGCAGCTATTTTTGACATCTGACAAGTTGGTACGTAAGATTATTTTGGACAACGGGGCTGTTTTATACATGGATGATGGTGAAGAGAAAAAAAATAGCACTACTGTGGTTTTTCTTCTCTAAAATAGGTTCATGATCTTTTTCGGGTTTTTTTTTTACCCTCCTCTCCTTGGCTAAGCATATATTCATAATTCGAGTACTTCTGTGTTTCCCAAAATTATTATGATTTACTATATATTTGATGAAGGCATGAAGTTTTGATTATTGTAATAAAGCTTTACTTATTAATTCATAGAAGGGCGGAGAATTAGCTCACATACAAACCTGTTCCTTTCCTGTGTTATTCTTTCTTATTTTTCACTTGAGTTCAATGGCATATTTTGCACTAGTTTATCTTGATTAGCTCTAGCATCATTAGGATTACACTATGGCATTTGACACCTTCATTGTGCTAGAACCACTGGTTAGTGTTCTAAACTTTCTTATTTCTTCTTGCTTAGGTGTTGCACTATAAATCCAGACCTTTTCCTATGATTTTGGGGTATCATTAACTTGATTGTACTGTTTGAAGAAGCGAGTTGGTCATTAAGGACATCAGGAATCTTACTGCAATAATGATTAGGTTTAAGGATTTAGAGGTTGAGATTAGGCTTAAGGAATAGCTAAATGTGCTTAGAAACATTGTAGAACAAATACAAAAAGGATAATAAGGAAGAAGAGGAAGAGAGAGAGAGAGAGAATATTGCCTTGGAATTACAAGAAGGCCTTTTTGGAGTTTCAACTACAAAATAATTACAAGAATCTTATTGTCAGTTGGGTGCAACCACTAAAAGCTCTTAATTATCCATATCTTGCTTACATAAATGGTGATAACATCTGCATAGTGTTTATTTTTCTGCTGATGTTTTGGATGATTTATTTACAATTTCATATTTGATATGCAGAAATAGTGCCAGCAGGAAACATGGGACGATTAGCAAAAATTGCCAGAGTTTGGAGGGAATGGACCTGTCCATCAGAGTTGGTTCTTATTCAAAACTTAAGGGCTCTGTAATTGTGCAACAAGCCTGCTATTGAAGCATGGGGAAATCAAGGTTTTATAGCTTACAATCGTAGCTTGGTTCAAAGAGTTGAAATTATTTAAGTGATGAACAAAGGAGCATATAGAGGAGAAAATCAAGGTCATAATGTCTTTTAGGTTCCATCCAAAGGTGACTCTTTTTTGTCATCCTTAAGAGTTCTAAAATTTAAGATTTCTTCTTGGTTTTGTGTTGCGTTAAAGATTTATAGTCCTTTCTTAATGAATTTGGATCTCATAGTAGGGATTATGGTTTTAGAAGAAAAGTATATGAGTTGGTCTTAAACGGCATCTGGCATTGTACTACCGTAATAATCAGAAGTGTTAAGGGTTTTAAATTTGAGATTAGGCTTGAGGAGTAGCTGGTTCTGGCTAAAGTTCTGCTGAGCAAAGACATATATGTGTGTGTGTGTGTGAGGAAGAAGAAGAATCACAATAAGTGAGGCTATTTGAAATCTCATTTGTGGTAGTTGAAATGTCTAGACTCCTGAATAATGGTCCTTCACTTTTGTCTCTGCATTTGTTCAAATATGTTCTTTTGCTGTGGCCTGTTATATCTCTTTAGATATTATGCTGCAAGGATTTGTTAAATATGCTTTGGGCTGTTATGTCTATTTAGACTCGTGTTTCTGAATTTGTTCATTATCATATGCTCTTATTTCGTTGCCAGTTTTCATTCTCATGCTCGAATGTCCTCCAGTTTGAGATCAACCTGAGCTTTGGTCTTCAGTTTAAAATATTAACTCTAATACAGGTATCTCTTATTATTGTAGGTAATTTTAGCTCTACATAAGAAATTACAGTGAAATTTGCTAGAGCTGCTGCCATGGATTTTGTGTCCAAGAAATTGAAGAAGAAATATAACATCACCAGCATGAAGCTGCTTAAACATGGGCTGATTCTATAAATGGCTGGGAGTTACTTCCTATGCATTCAAGTGCAAGATATGCACATTATATTACAAACATGTAAGCATGAATTTCAATTTTTTCTACTCAATTGATGATCTTGCAATGCATTCAATTATTTCTTTTTGGTTGCCTTTATAATTAGCACAAATGAGAGGTGTGTATTAGACCTTTCAATCTTGTTCTCCAATGGGGAGAAAGTACTACTTCAATTTAGCTTCAGAATTCACTTGCATGATATAGAAAGAGGCACATGTATAAGAGGAAAATTTTCTTGTTTCCATTTGAATTCATAGTTAGGTAGTGACTTTGTCTCAATTCATAAATAGGGCCTATTCACATAATACAATTTTTTTTTTCTTAATTATCATTCCTAAAATTGTCACCCTTCCAAACAAAGGATGACAAGGAGAAGCCATAAAATTGTGAGTTCTCCTTCTGCCAGTCATTTCCTCTTTAATGTTAATGATCATACTTTTTTCCTTCACTCTCACTCTTTCACTTTGTCTCCCACAACCTAGGAAACCCGACCACCCATTTCAAAAATCAAGAAATTGACTGGGTCTTATTCAATGGCCGTGTCTTCATGTGGTTTATCAATTCATTTCATGTGGGTCACTTGAAAGAAAGGAAGTTGCATTGTTGTGTTACGTAGTAAGTGAAGAGGACTGCGCTTTCGGTATTTGATTTTGTGTTGGGTGTAGGTCTGCTGCAAGGTTAATGGGAGTGACAAGTGCATCGCATCATTTGGGTTTGATTCACTCTGCTTTAGCATTTGTCAAATCAGTTTCAATATGTTAGGTTTTTCCTTTTTCTTTTTTTTATTATAAAAAGTTCCATCTTTTTATAATGCTATGAAATAGTATGTGGTCTTTTGGTTGGTTAGATTTTTTGGGTTGTACTTTTCGTTATCTGGTTTATGAACATCATGCTGCCATGGTGTTTACGTTATGAGGATTGTTCTATATTTTGTTGGCTCTAAGTAATTGCATAAATACATTGTTGGTTTCCTATTGTTTCTGATGGTATGGGAGTTATTGATGTTATTTTCCAAATCTCTCTAGTGTATTTTGTGTCATTTGATTGATTGACTTGTGAATAAGAGTAAGATTTGTACTTTTATCTTTTGTCTTCTAAAACATATCACAAAGGAAGAAAGAGAGAATGTATGAGGAAAACGGTAATTGACTTTGGAGTTTTCAGTTTTATTTTGTTAAATTAAAGCATTTTACTTGGTTGCTAAGAAAATGTGAGAAGGATGTCATTTAATTTTTCAGTCTCTTGGTTTTGGTGGTGGGCTTAGTTTATTTTTGGTTACTATGAGAAAATGTTTGGTTGTGTTTGTTTGGATTGTGACAAATTTCTGTTTCGTATTATAGAACTAGTGAACGTCTAGTACAATCTGTTAGTATATTTTATATCTGTTCATAGTGGAACTCTCTCTCTCTCACTGCCAAATTTGCCATTTTCTCTGTTTTTGTAAATTCCTTAATAACATTTATGAATATTTATATTTGTTACAAATTTTGTAGAGAGAAACAGTGGAGGACTGAGATGAGAATGATTTCAACGTGTTCTGTTTCCAAGAGCCTTGAAGACAGGACATCCCTAATGACACACCATGTATTGAATTTACTTCTGAACTTCATTTTGTCATGTTGCATATTGTTCACTATGTACACCTTGTTCATTTTATTGTTGCTGCTCGTTTGCTTTATAGTAATTGTATTTTAAGTAATGTTACGTGTTTTATTCGGAATGTATGTTGTTTTCTATTATCAAGCATTCTGTGTATGAATCGTAACATGTGTAAAAATAGGGAACCACTATTTTATTTAGTTCTCTATTTCATTTCTGTTATGATTTTGTACTAAAAAAATGAAGGAAAATATTGTAGTTTCCATTAATTTCCATCAAGACGGAACCATGCTTTAAAGCATAAATTGTTTTTTTTTTTTTAATTATTATTTTTTTTATCATTCAATGGTAGAAAAAAGATAGTAAAATTTAAAAAAAAAAAATTAATACATTAAAATTAAAATTAGGATAATTCAATATAACAAAATATAAATAAAGGGAAAATACACAAGATAATTGTTTTTTTAAAACATTTATATTCATCATGCATCAAAATAGAACTCGACTCTTTAATCGTAAAAATCATTTATTATGCATTTAATTTTGTGACAATTTTCTTTTCACGTGATATCTTATGTATCACGCACATGAAGAATTGATGAATGAACCCATGTCCGGCAAAATAGCAAAATTTAAGGACTCAAAATAGCAACCCCATTTCAGTTCGGCCATAAATTTGTGAGGCAAAAACTTTTTAACTTATTTCAAACAGTCCTAACTTTTGCTAATAATTTCTTATCCATCCTTCCTACACCATGCATCCATCCTAAACTCTCTTATCTTAAACTGTAATGTGGTTGTTATGACCTAAAGCATATTTTTTTGAATTTGAACTTTGTAGTATCTAATATAAAAACTAGTGGTGTAACTCTTTAATAATTGTCAAACAGATAAACAATTAGTTTTTGAGTAGTTGGAGGTTAGAATTTCCTCAAATTAATCATACCTTAGCTTATTTTGATCTTTATAATCTATCCAAAGCTAGCCACCATTGGCAAGGACACGGTCCTATTTATACCAAAGTGGTATAAGAGAATAAGGATGGACAAAAAATAGCGTAGTTTAGTAAAATGTCAGTTCTGTCATGACTAGTAAAAAACAAATGTTTTTGAATCATTTCTAAGTGAGAAGTGTTACATCCATAATATTTTTACAACAAATCACATGTAGAACCCACATGTCAATAAGATAAGGGTATCATGAGACTTGCTAATATCACCTCAAATGCTTAAGAGAATCACCTACAGGCTCAGCTGAAAGAGTGTAAAAAAAAAAAAAAAAAAAAAAAAAAAAAGGCCTTTGGAGGGTACTGGGTTTTTGTGGGGTGTGTGGGTTTTAAGCTTTGGGCTTTTTTAATGTCCCCCACCTATTGATATTTCATTACAAAGGCTCCATACCTTCCGGGCCGAAGTAAAGAAAAGCCCCACTAAAGGGAAATTTGAAAATAGTTTTTTTTTTTTTTAACATTAATTTTATATACCCACACTGTTTTAAAATTATTTAGGAATTTAATTTTGACACTTAAAATCATGTTCTCAAAATATGATTTTATTAAAAAAAAAATAGATACCAGACAATGCTAATTTAAATAATTATTATCAAAATAATATTATATTTATTGCTTTTGCCCTTCATTGTCTCAAGGTTTTCCATTAACTCTATACGGGATTGAACAAGGACTTTATCTTTAGCGTCAAAAAATAAATAAATGATTCAAGAATAGGAAAAATATAGTAAAATTTAAAACTAAATAAATGCATGAAAATTCAAATTAGGATATATATTCAATACTAATAAAATATAAATAAAGAAAAAAACTAACTAACTATTTCTTAATACATCTCTAAATAAACATCTATCAAAATTGAACTAGGCATTTTTTTTTTAATTTCAGAAATTATTTATGATTAATTTTACGTTACCAGTCATAACAATTTTCAATTTATAAGTACACAATTATAAAGTTCATTAGAAAATCATCTTTTCATTTTGGTTCAAAGCCCAATTTTGATAAGGGTCATGCTTACTAAAAAAGTCAATTATAATATTTGACTTTTCCAACTATGAGTATTATTAATACTCAAAGTTAAAAAAGTCAAATATTATAATTGACTTTTTCATAATCTATAAATCAAATATATGGAAAAGTCAACTATTTTATATATATATATATATCTTTTAACTAAAAAATACTAATTATTGTTGTCAAACAAATTAGTATAGTTCGTAATCTTGATGGCAACCAACAAATTTTGATCATTTATTGGCATGTGCTTGTAGTAGCATTGCCATTTATTACAAAATACAAAATTGTCTCTCCAAAGCATATATTTTAGTAAATTTTAATTTATTGAGTCTTAAATCAAAACTAATCCTCTTCTCAAAATAATAATAATAATAATAATAATAATAATAATCCTACTTCAATTTAATTTAACTTTGCTTACTATAAATTTTTTGGGCAAAGTTCCATGTCCTTTTCAAACGTTGTTGTTGGTAAACATGTTTCGTTTTGCCAAATATTATCCCGCAAACAGTTTCGTTTTTAAGTTGCCGTATATTTATAGGTTGTTGAGACTTGAGACTCTTGAGAGTTGAGAGAGTGAAAAGAAGACAGATAAAAAAGAATGGTATGAAAATTGATACCATTGATCTTGACATTGAAGCAATTGGAATGGACATTGCAGAAAAATGTGAAGGAGTGCCTCTAGCTATAAAGACAATAGGGAGAGTCTTATATTTCAAAACAACAAAAGTTGAATGGTTAGATATCAAGAATAATGAACTTACAAATGTAACTCAACCAAAGAATGGTCTTTTACCAGTTTTAAAATTGAGTTACGATCATCTTCCATCATATTTAAAGTGTTATTTTGTATATTGTTCACTTTTTCCTAAAAACTATTTGATTGATAAGTTGACATTGATACAACTATGGATAGCACAAGATTTTATTCAATCACCAGAAAATAACAAACAATTAGAGGATATTGCCAATAAATACTTCATGGATTTACATTGGAGGTCCGTCTTTCAAGAAGTAGAAAAAGATGAAGGCATGAATACAAAGTTTAAGATGCATGATTTAATCCATGATCTAGCACGATCAGTCTCAAGGAGTGAGTGTGCTTTGGTTAATTCTAATGCAAACAATGTCATTGAAAAAGTTCGTCATCTCTCATTTTCATTTGCCAATGTTTCATTTTTTAGGGAGAATTTAAGCACATTGGTTAAAGCAAATAAGATACGAACATTTATTTTGGCATACGATCCTTGAGTCGGTGTTGGGGAAACAATGGAAGAATCAACACTCAAAACACTTGTTTTTAGTTTAGATACTTGTGTGCCTTGGACTTACATGGTTTAAAAATTAATATATTGTCAAATATCATTGGTATTTTGATGCATCTCAAATACCTTGACCTTTCCTCTAATGATATTGAGATTCTCCCTAGTTTTATTACTAACTTGGTGAATTTGCAAACATTAAAACTTTCTACGTGTGTAAACCTTAAGAAGTTACCAATAGACATTAAAAAATTGGTCAGTCTAAGTACCTTGACATAAATAGTTGTAAGAGTTTGACTCATATGCCAACCGGATTAAATTAAATATAGGCAATTGTAAGAAGTGCTAATATTTGCCACCGCTATATCAACTCCCATCTCTCCGACAGCCACATATTCGAGAAATGTATGGGCTGGAGTACATGACAGACGGTGATATCAATAATGAGATATCTGCTTCACTTGCATCACCATCAACATTTTTCCCATCTCTTGAGAGATTCTATCTCGAGAATTGCCCAAATCTAAAAGGATGGTGGCGGAGGGATATTGTGGATAAGGGCAAGGAGGCAACAGCGACATCAACAATACCCTTGCCTTCCTTTCCGCGTCTTTCATTTTTTAGTTTCTGGGATTGCCCTAAGATGACGAATTGGATGCCGCTATTTCCAAATCTTGAAGGGCTCTATATGATTAATACCAGCTGGAAGCCATTGGAACAGACGATTGAGATGAAGACGATGAATACGGCTTCTACATTTCCGTCCTCTTCCTCCTCCCCTCTCTCCAAATTAAAGGATTTGCATTTGAGGGAGGTGCAGGACTTGGAGTCTCTGCCAGAGGAGTGGTTGAAAAGCCTAACTTCTCTTAAGAGATGTTAGAGATATATTAGCTCATTAGCATAGGTCCAAGCCTAATTCTACTTGTACTAGAAGTCTATTAGTCTAGGATTTAGTCTATTATATATACACATGTTATGATTCATTGTAATACAGAATTTGTACTACACTTTAATATATTATTGATGTAGCTCTTTTAGGGTTTCCTCTGTGGATGTAGGCCGTTAGGCTGAACCACGTAACTCTCGTGTGTTATTGTGTTTCATACTTTATGCTTTCGCTTCCGCATCCATACTAGCATATTCAACTAGCATATTCAACATGGTGTATCAATGCTAATATTTAACAAGAGATTAGAGATTTGGGGGTGTCCCAATCTGACGTCGGTTCCCGAAGGGATGAGTCAACTCACCTCTTTACAGACCCTGAATATTTGTGGTTGTCCCCAATTAGAGCAAAGATGTGAGAAGGAAAATGGAGAGGATTGGGCCAATATTTCTCACTTCCCTGGTATGTTCTTCACTCTTTTTGGATTGGGCTAGTTTCTTTTTCTTCGCCTAGAAATAGCCTGGGTTTCTGAATGTGTGATTGATGCTGAAATTGCAGAAAGAACAAGAGGATTTCAAATGGGAGAATCACAGAGATTTAAGCCAAGCTTGAGCAATTTTCTTGCACACGAAAGGACGGAGACGCACACCTTGCTGCTTTAGGGAAGCGCTCAGAGGGAAGAAGACAGCAAGAGGGAAATCACTGTGATCGTGGCATGTACTGTAGGAGAAGATGGAGACGTCATTATGGATTTAGAGCAAATGGATGAGCTAGAAGAAGGTATCAGGTTGAATTAATTAATAAGTCTTGTTTGGAATGTGGCAATTACATAACATGGATTTTGTCTCATGTTTTCATGTAGTCTTGACCTCTTAAAGGATAGTTACAATATCATAAAATCATAATGCCTCCTTGGACAGTGCTTGACCTCTTAGCTTTTTGTCATTGAGTGATCTTGGAATTGTTTTACTTCTTGTGTTCCATTTGAAGTTAATATTAGATTTGTATGTGGATGTTTGCCGCTATTGTTGACGTCTGGCAAGTTGGTACGTAAGATTCTTCTAGACAATGGGGCCATTTCATACATGGATGATGATGAAGGAAAAAAAAAAAACACATTGGCGTGGTTTTTCTTCTCTAAAATAGGTTCACGATTTTCTTGGTTTTTTTTTTTTTCTCCTTTCTTTGGCTAGCATATGTTCATGATTTGAGTACTTCAGTATTTCCCAAAATTATTCTGGTTTACAGTATATCTGATAAAGAAGTGAAGTTTATTATTATTGTAATAAAGCTTTACTTATTAATTCGTAGAAGGGTGGAGAATTAGCTCACATACAAACCTTCTTCTTTCCTGTGTTATTCTTTCTTATTTTCCACTTGAGTTCAATGGCATAATTTTGCACTAGTTGGCACGGTAGTATCTTGATTAGCTTTAGCATCATTAGGATTACACTATGACATTTGACACCTTCAGTGTGCTGCCTAGAACCACTGTTTAGTGCTCTAAACTTACTTATTTCTTCTTGCTTAGGTGTTGCACTATAAAACCACAGACCTTTTCCTATGATTTTGGGGTATCATTAACTGGATTACACTGTTTGAAGAAGAGATTGCTTGGTCATTAATGGCATCAGGAATCGTACTGCACTAATGATTGGGTTTAAGGATTTAAAGGTTGAGATTAGGCTTAAGGAATAACCAAATGTGTTTAGAAACTCTGTAGAACAAATGCAAAAATTATAATAAGTAAGAAAAGGAAGAGAGAGAGAGAGAGAGAAGATTGCCTCAGAATTACAAGATGGCCTTTTTGGTGTTTCAACTACAAAATAATTACAATAATCTTATTGTCAGTTGGGTGCAATTAGCATAAATTCTTAATTATCCATAACTTAAATGTTGATAACATCTGCATAGTCTATATTTTTCTGCTGATGTTTTGGACAATTTATTTACAATTTCATATTCACTATGCAGAAATAGTTTGAAGCACAAAGCAAACTTTGAAAGGGTGCCAGCAGGAAACAGGGGGCAATTGGTAAAAATTGCTCACCTAGAGTTTGGAGGGAATGAACCTGTCCATCAGAGTTGGTGCTTATTCAAAAGTTTAGGGCTCTGTAATTGTGCAACAAGCCAGCTATTGAAGCATGGGTAAATTAAGGTTTTATAGCTTACAATCATGGCTTGGTTCAAAGAGTTAGAATTATAAAAGTAATGAACAATGGAATATATACAAGGCAAAATCAAGGTTATAGTGTCTTTTAGGCTCCATCCAAAGGTGGCTCCTTTTCTTTCATCCTTAAAGTTCTAAAATTTTAGATTTCTTCTTGGTTTTGTGTTGCGTTATAGATATATAGGCCTTTCCCAATGAATTTGGATCTCATCATAGTGATTATAGTTTTAGAAGAAAATTATGTGAGTTGTTCTTAAATGGCATTTGGCATTGTACTACCGTAATAATCAAAAGTGTTGGGGATTTTAAATTTGAGATTAGGCTTGAGGAGTAGCTGATTCTGGCTAAAGTTCTGCTGAGCAAAGATATATATATATATATATATATATATACATATACTTATATGTGTGTGTGTGTGTGTGTGTGTGTGTGTGTGTGTTTGAGAGAGAGAGAGAGGAAGAAGAAGAAAAAGAAGAAGAATCACAATAAGTGAGGCTATTTGAAATCTCATTTGTGGTTGTTGTAGTTCATTTAGATTCCCGAATAATGGTCCTTCACTTGTGCTGTGGCCTGTTATGTCTCTCCGGACATTATGTTGTAAAGATTTGTTAAATATGTTCCAATGCTTCAGTGTCTCTTTAGACTCATGTCTCTGAATTTGTTCATTATTATATGTTCTTATTTCGCGGCCAGTTTTCCATCTCATGCTCTAATGTTGTCCAGTTTGAGATCAACTTGAGCTTTGGTCTTCTGTTAAAAATCTTTACTCTAATACAGGTATCTCTTATTATTGTAGGTAATTTTAGCTGTACATAAGAAATTACTGTGAAATCTGCCGGAGCTGCTGCCATGGATTGTGTACAAGAAGTTGAAGAAGAAATATAACATCACCAGCATGAAGCTGCTTAAACTTGGGCTGATTCTATAAATGGCTGGGAGCTACTCCCTATGCATTCAAGTGCAAGATATGCACATTATATTACAAACATGTAAGCATGAATTACAATTTTTTCTACCCAATTGATGATCTTGCAATGCATTCAATTCTTTCTTCTTGGTTGGCTTTATAATTAACACATTAGAGATCTTTCCATCTTGTTCTCCAGTGGGGAGAAAGTACTACAATTTAGCTACAGAATGCTCTTGCATGATATTGATACAGATACATGCATAGAGTAAAATTTTCATGTTTCTATTTGAATTCGTATTTAGGTAGTGACTTTGTCTCAATTAATAAGTAGGACTTATTCATTTAAAAAAAAAATAAAAATCGTCCGATCTCACCTAAGTAAATTACTCTTAGAATAACATTGTTAATGGTAAGATGAAGGAACTAAACCGACACACAAAAATAATGTTTAAGGGGTCAAGTGTTCAAATTGAAATTGCAGGGACTAATTTGACTCAAATTATAATCTCCAAGGAGTCAATTATTCAAATTGAAAATGCAAGTACTAAATTAATGCTCATATAAGAATCAAGAATGAGATATATAAAAATCCCTTTATTCTTCCATGTAATACTTTTACAACAAGCACTGGAACCAGGCTGAGGATGTGGTCTCTTTGCTATTTTTTAAAATCGAAATTATTATTCCCAAAATTGTCATACCTTCCAAATAGTGTGGCATTATATGGTAGTTATGAAATCATAAGTTCAATTATTGATTTCTAAACTTAAAACCAGGCTTGATCTCTTTTTTTTTTTTTAAATAACTTTTTAACTTTTGTCTTAAAAGAAAAAACAAATATATATATATATATATATATTTGTTGGCGTCTAAAGCTGGGAATTTGAATCCTTTATTAATACAAAATAAAGTCATCTGGCAGAATGACTTCTCAATTTGCCCAAAAATAGGTTGAAAAGGAGTAGTCAAAAAATTGTGACTTCTCCTTCAACAAGTCATTTCTTCTTTAATGGTGATGATCATACGTTTTTCCTTCTCTCTCACTTTTCCGCACAGTCTCCCACAACCTAGAACACCACCCATTTTCAAAGATCACAACGTTGATTGGGTTTGACTCAATGGCCATGGCTTGAACACATGTCCCTTTCTTTTTGCTGCCATATACCCCTGTATGCAGCAAAACCTTTCCCTTTTTTGAAAGAACGCATTGTTGTGTTATGTAGTGAGTGAAAAAGACCATGCTTTCAGCATTTGATTTTGTGTTGGGTGTAGGTCTGCTGCAAGATTAATGGGGGTGACAATCACATGCTTTACATTATTTTGGCTTAATTCATTCGGCTTTAATATTGTCAAATATGTTTCAGGTGTTTGCTAATTTGCTTTCTGGTTTAAAATTTTTATGCTTTTTTCTTTCTTGAAAATTCCATTTTTTTTATCATGCTACATTATAGTATGTGTACTAGTTGGTTAGATTATTGGGTTGTGCTTTTCATTGTCTGGGTTATGGCATCTTACTGCCATGATTTTTACATTACATATGGATTGTGCTTTGTTGTGTTTGCTTTAAGTAAATTTCTAAAGACAGTGTTGCTTTCCTATTGTTTCTGATGGTATGGGAGTTTTAAACCTATTTTCTGAATCTCTCTAGTGCACTTGGTTTCATTTGATTGATTGATTTGTTAATAAGAGTACGATTATTTTTTAAAATATCAATTTTTGGTTTGTTGAAACATATAAGAAACAGAAAAAGAGAATGAATGAATTAATGAATGGGGAAAAGATCAATTGGATATGGGGATTTCCATTTTAGTTTATGGATACTTGCATTTTGGTTGGTTTCTAAGAAAATGTAAGAAATAGATGTAATTTAAGTTTTGAGGTTCTTGATTTTGTTTATGGGCTTAGTGTATCTTTGTTTCTTATGAGAAAATGTTTGATTGTGTTTGTTGCGATTGTGACAGTTATTGGCTTGAATTTGGGAAATAGTTTTACGAGTATTTTGGATAAATGAGTAAAATTTTGGGTATTTGTTAATCTTTTGGTATATTTTTATATATGTATATCAAAGTGGAGCTGTGCGTGTATTTTTCTATGAGTGCATTTTTTCTTTGTAATTTGCTCTTGCTCTTTTTGTAAATTCAAAAACAGCATTTGTGAATATTATACTTTTTACAATTTGTATAGAAAGAGACTGTGTGAAGGTTTGAGAAGAGTTTGATTTCTATGTGCAGTGGTTCCACGCAGAAACCTTCTAATACAAGTTTCATCGTGGGAGGTGAATATAAGAAACAAGACGGTCTGCAACATCATTTCAAAGTTTCTTGAATTATTGGGCTTTGATGATTTAATTGGTTTCAAAAGTGATGGGGAAAAAGAATGTCATGATATTGATGAGCCAAGCTTGTGGTATGGGAGGAGGATTGGGTTCAAAGATGATTGGATTTGCAGAGAAGACAGCCCTCATGAGTCATGACTGTAATCATGTTTGGAAGCAAGGGTGTGTTGAGTTATATACTAGAAACCAGTTGCATTGATGTTAACAAGGCTTGTGGTTTGGATGGGCTTTTGCACTACATTTTGTTGCTGATGTGGACATTGCCATTTCAACTGAGCTTACTAAGCTCTTGCTTGATCCTTCTGCACTTCAATGTCTTGTTGCATACTGTTGACTATGTACAGTACACCTTGTTCGTTTTATTCTTGCTGTTTCTTTGCTCTGTAGTAATTGTATTTAAATAAATATAGTGTAATAGAACATATATATATTTGGTGTGGATGTTGATTTCTATAATCATGCATTTTGGATATGGATAGTAACATTAGTGTGATGGTAACTTAATTTTTTTTAATGAATTACTTTATTTTTAACAACTGCATGTTAGTCCGGCCATGGATTTACCAGGCAAAAGCCGCAAAAGCTCGTACTTCAAACATTGCTGAACTTTTGGTAAGGACATGATCCTATATGTACCAAAGTGGTATCAACGCCCGAGGATTGACCAAAGAGTGGAGCAGTTTAGCAAAATTTCAATTCTCTCATGATTAGTCAGCAACAAATGCTTCAGAGAATCAGAGAGATTTATAAATTTATTTATGCCAGGCTTAAATAAACACCAAGTACGTATCTCACTGCATACCATTTGCTGTGACGAAAAGGCAGAGGATCTGAATCATGGTGGCCTTCGTATAAAAGCTTACTAGCTAGTAAAGGTAAAATTCCCCATTGGCTTATTTTGTGTTTATGTCTTCCCCACTGGCTTCGCCAAAATTAAATTTTAAAAAAAAATTTCCCTTTTAAAAGAAAGATTAACCCATGCAACCCATGAGTTGACTCAAGCTGAGTCATTTCAGCATGTGGGGTACTGGTTGATCTGTTTTCATGCGTGGGTCCAAAAATTTCTACCTATACCCATATTTTTCTCTTTGATTTGGGCCGGTTAACGAGTTTCAGTCCAATATTGTTAACAACATATTATCCCAAGACTGGCCAGTAATGATTCAAGGTAGAGAAGACTAAAAATCCCTTGGTTCCTCAAATATGTCAAGAATGCTTTAATTAGAAATTTGGAATTTTGGATCCTTTATTTATATATATATATATATATATATATATATTGTGTTTATCAATTAGTTTTCGTCGTTTCCTAATCATCTCCAATGAATGCAATGTTTTAGTTTGTTAGACGGAGATTCCCTCTCATTTAAATCCTCAAAATTTTTCCAACTTCTAATCAAATGTAAGACACAACATTTATTTGATTTTGTATATTGTTTACATGAGTATTTTTTTCTAAGACTATTGAATTTATTAAATTTCATGTGTCTTACACACACACACATATATAAATTAAAATGTAGTATTTATCGTTGCTATTCTCCTATTGTGCCACCTAATTTGCCACATCATTAACCACATAATCATTCTTTTTATTATTTATTTCTAGTTTTTTTTACAATATTAAATATATAAATAAAATTACTTTACATATTCATCTATTTTAATTTATATGTTTATAACAAAATAAAGAATCACAAACCAAAAAAAAAAAAATTTACAAAACCCTTTTTGCAGCATATCTTTAGCATCCTTTCTATTTTTATTTTTTTTTTTTTCAATTTTTACTTTGTTTAACTTTTCATCTTTTTCAACCATTGTCTTCTTAGTTCATTCTTTCATCTCCTCCCATCATTATCTTTTTAAATTTTCTCCTTTATATCTTTTTAAATTCTACCGTTTCACTTTGCTCAACCTCTCTCATCTACTTCCACCCTTCCTCTTCCATTTTAATTTTCATATAAATTTCTTATTACTTCATTTCCACATCTCACACATATTCCTTCCAAGTTGTCCATGACAAAAAAGATGATACTCTCTCTCTCTCTCTCTCATTGTTTATTTTTTGGTGGATTATTTAATTGTTTCAACCACTTTTTTTCTACTAATGGTTCTTTTTGTTATTGTTGATTTAATTGTCACATCACATTTATTTCTCTTTTTGGTAAATTTGTATCGACTTTTATGAATCTTTAGGTATTTTCGTATTCTGATTCCCGATCACAAGTTCTTTTTCTTTATCTCATTTTGGTTTGATTTAATTTGGGTTAATAATTAGTTGTTTTGCAAGTTAAAATTTGATTTTTCTTTTCTTTTTTTAGTAATTCATTTAGATGTTAAACTATGAGACTTTACTAAATTTTGTTTATTTTTTAATCATTTTAAGTGGACAAATTTGTAATTTTTTAGATAAAGTACTTTTAATAGTTGAATTAGAAGTACTCAATAATGTCACTTATTCATACAAAAGTAAAGGTTAGTCAAACAAATATAATCAGATGAGTAACGTATTATAGCTTTTTCAATTGTATTATTATTATTATTATTATTTGTAAGGACTCAATTTGTAATGACCCCAAGTTGGTGTGTTGGGTTCGAACGTTAAAAACCCAAATAATAAATTTGTAGAGAGTGGGCTGAAAGGCTAGGTTTTGGTCACTGGATGGTGGTTAGTTATGGTTTTCATAGTAATCACACAAGGGTGAAGCTAACGTATCTTATAAGACTTGTTTCCAACACGATCTGAATGGCCCGGTCCTTAGACCTCGTCCGAGGAGTTTCGTGTTCTTATTATTCTCCATTTTTAGGGCTCCTTGGTCCAGGAGACGATATGTCCCCCTTTTTTTGGTGCATGGAACCTTGCATTATATAACCCTTTTTAGTTGAACCTGACTTTCCATCTGTTGGTCAGGCAGGTAACTACTCGAGTACCTGTTTCATTAGCCGCCTCCTCCCACTTTCTGTTAGTCACAATAACCAAAGCCACACTGTTCAGGGGTCTTTTCCCATCAATATGGTTAGGACATTTGTTGGCGCATTCAATGCGGAGGTAACGTCTTTTCCTTAAGCCACTCCCACACTGTACCCTCGTGCGAGTCCCACTTTGCTCGCCTTTTCTTTTGAGAGCGTTTCGGAGGCTACCTTTGATGACGCGTCGTTCTTCCCTTTTGGCCCGTAGGATGCCGGGACAGGGTCATCCTCGGCTATACCTCTAGGCCATTGGGACCTACGCCACTTGTCCTCGGCAACTGCCCTTCTCGGTGCTGGCCTTGGGCCCTAATGGAAAGTGGGCCGAGACCTCAAATTCTCTGCCCCACAATAGCCCCTCAAAATCCTGCTGTCTGGATCCTCAAACGGAGAGGAGGGTTTTGATGACATCAAGCCTCTGTCATAATTTGTCAATCCTTGTCAATTATCAATTCCAGAGACTCTTCGTTTGCCCGAGACACGTTCTTGAGCCTTGGGAGGCGAAACGTGTCTTTATTAAATGCGGGCGGCTCTGTACTTCCCACGTTCAACGGCGTGATGGTAATCAAACGGTGGAGATTTCCTCACCTTTATGGGCAGGAAAACTCACGCAATTACTTTTGAGGAAAGGTATAAATAATTTTTAGAACTGATTTGCCCCTTCACTTTCGCATTTAAGAGCTTTAGCGCGCACATATCCTGAGTTCAGTCAAACTTTCATCCAAATTCAAGTCTATCTCCAGCATAAAAAGCTTGTCCGAGGAACCTTTTCTCCTTTCTGTAAGTCTTCTGCTTTCACTAACTCGTGCTTTTTCTCTTCTGGGTTCATTTTTCTATTGTTCCTCTCTTTCTCCCGTGGTCCTCTGAGTCTGTTTAGTAGTTCCTAGAGATGGTTAAATTAAATAAGTTGATTGAGACCGAAGAGGCGATAGAAAAGTTCATCGTCGACTATAGAATACCCTCCAATGTAAGTTTAAGGTACTGTAAGGCGGGGGAGTGGCATCTTAAGAGAAGGACAGGCGAGGTGATAATTCCCCTTCTCGCCTTCATAGAGGGGGGTATGAGTATCCCCATGAGGCCGGTAATGAGGAGTTACCTTAGGCACTTCCGATTAGCTCCCACCCAGTGCACTGCTAATGTATTTAGGATTCTGAGCTGTGTGGATACCTTAAACGAAAAAATGGGGCTAATACTAACCCATCATGACGTAAATTGGTGCTACAACCTCCAACATTTGAGAGGCAAATCCTACTACATGAAGACAAGGGACGATAGGGTTCGGCTAATCCATTGCCTCCCCGAGTCCAACAAAGGATTGAATAAGGACTTTCTTATTGTATCTGGGGAGTGGCACAATGGCCTTCCTTGCCCAATGGTGGAGGGAGAACCAGGTGGGGTGTAGAAAGTAGGAGGGGGCCAATCTCTTACATCGTCTTAATTTTGTGTAGTTCGGTTACTAACTACGAACATGCCTCTTTGTTTTTTACAGATTCGCATGCCTTTCATCGACACTTTCATCTGGTCAAACGAGTGGATTTGGAAACTGTTCTCCAGGCGGCAGTTTTTGTAAATGACGAGGATGGTCAAGTCAGAGTCGCTCACAAAATCTTAGGGTACGATTCCATCCAGAAGTCATTCACCGACCCAAAGCACGTGATCAGAGCTAACGATCCTCGGCTTCAGAAAATCACTGTAGTCCAGTCCGGGTTTTTGATCACTGAAAGATCTCCTATCCTAGAGGGCATCCCATTGGTGGGCTCCTCCTCGTCTCACCAAGCAGCGGAGGATGAAGGTGATTTGGGTCTGTCCGAGGAGGGATTCGAGGTATTTGACCAAACTAACCCATCCGAGGACCCCTCCGGTGATCTGGGTGACCCAAGCTTGTCCGAAACGGAACTATTGTCAGTGGGAACATCTTCTCGGGCAGAGATGGGTCTTAAGAGAAAACCCCCGACTAACTTATTCGACCTCATCGAGGGTCAGCCGAGGAAGGGTACATAGGGGAAGTCACAATCCAGTGTTCCAACTCCCCCACCTCAGCCCCAGCCTATCCAGAATAGGTCTTCTCCTTCTAGGCCGCATCCACAATCTCCTCGCCCCAAACTTCCTGCTCCTCCCCAGTCAGCACTGCCTCCTCAGCCTGAGCCCACTGACCCAAAGAGAAAGAGGAGTCCCAAGAGTAAAGAGCCAATGGATGGGGGGAAATCCCAATGCCCTCGAGAGGAGGACGAAGCCCCGCCAGCTCAAAAACAGTTAAAGATCTGGCATCAAAGCCAGGGGAAAAGGATCGATGCCCAGTCTGCGCCAAGCGCGTGGCTTCCTGCCCCAATGCTCCATGGGGAGCCATTGATGGAAAACGCATCCCTGAGAAACCTTGGGGACGGCGAAGGCGCTTACGTGGTCGACGTGCTAGATAGGGCCCTACTGCTTCCTACTGATATGGGGGAGTTGAAAAATATGAGGATGCAGGAGGTTTTCCTCAGCGTGAAAAAGTACCTGGGTATGGTAAGGCTTTGGAAACCTAAGACTCTGTCGATTCTTGCTCCTAGGTTTTCATTCATAGTGTTTGTCTCAATTGGCAGGCTATCTAGGCCACCTATAGGATGGAGGAAGAAGTTAAGGGGCAGAGCCAGACCGCAGAGCTTGAGCACAATAAACGTATAGACGCTGCGCAAACCCTCAAAAAGTCCGAGGCTGGCCTCACAAAGGCCAGGGAGGACTTAAAGGAGGCAACCAGAGCCAAGGATAGTGCCTAGGCAGGTTTGACCGGGGCCCAAAAATAGGCCGAGGAACAGACGAGACGCCTACTTGCGGCCGAGAAGCAATTGGAGATCGCCAAGGAGCAGATCAGTGATTTAAAGAAGAAATTGATCGAGGCAGACAATGCTAAGGGCGTGGCGGAATTTGCGAGGGATGAAGCCGTGAGGGCCAAGTCGGAGGCTGAGTTTGCCAGGACTGAGGCCAAAACTGCTAAGGACAAGGCCGAGGAGGAGGGTTACGAGGCAGGGGTGGCTAAAACCCAGGCCCACCTTAAAGCTCAAATCCCTAGCGTATGCAGGCTATACTGCTCCCAGGTTTGGAACGAGGCCCTCAAACGAGCTAGGGTGAAGGCTTCGTCCGATTTGTGGAAGGCGGAGAGCATATTTTATCCTCCAACCATTCGTGAGACCGCCTCCGCCAGCTCCGAGGCTGAGAGCGTTCCAAAGGAGGCCGAGGCTGCCCAGTCAGAAGTTGCTCAGCTCATTGTCATTTCTGGCGAGTCGACTGAGGGAGGAGAGCCTCATGAGGTGACAGAAACACCTAGGGGTCTGAATCCTGAGATGCCTCAGGAGGCTGCCAAGTCTATAGTCAGTGCTCAAGTCTCCGGTGCCGAGGAGCCGGCTCTCTTTGTTCAGCCTCTTCAGGCCATTCCCCTTGTTGATGTCTCCAAGGGTACCGAGGCTAATCTTGCTCAGCCTTCCTAAGAAGGGGATGTCTCTTGAGGCTCCGAGGCTAACCCTGCTCAGCCTTCCCAAGAAGTGGCCAAAACAAAACCGAAGAAGTAGAAGCCCTGGCCAACTTTTGTATTTGTTTCTAGTTTTTCTATTAATTAGTTTCCCTTTTATTTTGAGGACTTTATAGTTTGCTTGTAATTAAACTCTTTGACCACATGTATAAGATTCTTTTCTTCCTTTTTCCTTTAAATTACATGTTCGCTGCCCTTGCCAATATTTACTACTGTTGCGAATCTCATGGTTTTTGAACTAGTTACCCTAACATGCATGAATAGTTGTGCATATGACACATGTAGGGTCACATCCCAGAATTCTAACTTACCCACGCCCATAGGGCGTTGAATTTGTATCTAAACATATTTCTGGGGAACCAAAGGCATCATCCGAGGTGCCGAGTGTGTTGTTGAGCCGGGCCTGGTACTTAGATTTTCTTGGAGTAGTTGGTTTCCCCATAGGTTTGAGTCCGAGGACCATGCAAGACCTTAGTTCTGTCAAAAACTTAGATTTTCTTTAAGTAGTTGGTTTCCCCATAGGTTTGAGTCCGAGGACCATACAATACCTTGATTCTGTCCAAAACTTTCGAGGATTAACCCCTTGACCAAGGTGTGGGGCGTTGACTTGATGTTGGAAGCCCTTAGGACTGCCCATGCCACTGACACTGCGACGTGTAGCCCCTAGTGGAATTTTATATTAAGACAACAATAGCGTGCTGCTGGAAATGATGGAGGGGCTTTCGCAAATCCTTATTTGACAAGGGCTTGATTCTACCACCGCCTGTGCCAACGCACAAGCCTTCCCACAGATAGCGCCAATTGTAAGGACTCAATTTGTAACGACCCCAAGTTGGTGTGTTGGGTTCAAACGTTAAAAGCCCAAACAATAAATTTGTAGAGAATGGGCTGAAAGGCTAGACTTTGGTCACCGGACGGTGGTTAGTCATAGTTTTCATAATAATCACACAAGGGTGAAGCTAACGCATCTTATAAGACTTGTTTCCAACTCGATCTGAATGGCCCGGTCCTTAGACCTCATTCGAGGAGTTTCGTGTTCTTATTATTCTCATTTTTTAGGGCTCCATGGTCCAGGAGACGATATGTCCCCCTTTTTTTGGCGCATGGAACCTTGCATTATATAGCCCTTTTCAATTGATCCTGACCTTCCATCTGTTGGTCAGACAGGTAACTACTCGAGTACCTGTCTCATTAGCTGTCTCCCCCCACTTTCTGTTATTCGCAATAACCGAAACCACACTATTCAGGGGCTTTTTCCATCAATATGGTTAGGACGTTTGTTGACGCATTCAATGCGGAGGTGACGTCTTTTCCTTGAGCCACTCCCACACTGTACCCTCGTGCGAGTCCCACTCTGCTCGCCTTTTCTTTTGGAAGCGTTTTGGAGGCTACCTTTGATAATGCGTCGTTCTTCCCTTTTGGCCCGTACGATGCCAAGGACAGGGTCATCCTTTGCTACACCTCTAGGCCATTGGGACCTGCACCACTTGTCCTCGACAACTACCCTCCTCGGTGCGGGCCTTGGGCCCTAATGGAAAGTGGGTCGGGACCTCAAATTCTCTAGCCCCACATTATTATTTTATAACCATGCATACATAGAAACATAATTATGAGATTTTGTGAATAATTGTTTATTTGATAATCTTTTTGGGTGGGCAAATTTGCAATTTCTGCAAAGAAAATAACCTCAATAGATTATCAACAACAAATTGTTTCCCTAATCGGTCCAATTAATCATTGTTAAGTTTTTTTTTTTTTTTAATTTTTTAGATATATTTTTTGGTATTTTAGATTGTAAGGTAGAAAAAATTAGGGTTGAGAATTTTTTTTTTAAACAAAAAAACTAATTTTCAAATTTTATATACTTTTTAATGTTACAAAAAAATGTTATAAATAAATTTTATTCAAAACTGAATATTTTCGCTAACTTGCCTTTTGAATTCCTGAGAAAAGTTGTATTGTTTTCATTTTAGTAGAACATAAATTTTATATATATATATATGTATGTATGTATGTATGTGTGTGTGTGTGTATATATTACATTTTTTATTGTTCCTATAATAAATGAAAATATAAATATTTTTTTGAGTTAATACGATAGAATGAAAATATAATTATAAAGTACATTACTCTTTGTTAAAATATAGTCCAAAATCCAAATTGCAAAAAATAAATTTAACGAGACTACCCTAAAAAAATTATTACATGCAACGCACAAGTTTGCGACTAGTATATATAATAATGGAAGTTACACAATAAATTTTACAAAGCTCCGCACAACGTCATTAGCATCTTTTTTTTTTTTTAGTGCAATTTTTACTTGTTAAACTTTTCATCTTCCTTAGCCATTTGTCTTCTTAATTCAATCTTTTATCTCCTCCAATCATTATCTTCTTAAAATTTTCACTTGATTCCCTTTATAGATTTTAAAATTTTCTCCTTTATATTTTATTAAACTTTGCCATTTCACTTTCTTTAGCCTTTCATCTACTTTCACTCTTCCTCTTCCATCTTAATTTTGATATAAATTTCTTATTACTTCATTTTTACCTCCTGTTTGAAGTTGTCTATGACAAAAAAAATATCAATACTCTCTCTCTTCAATACTGTTTTTTTATTAGATTTTTTAATTGTTTCAACCACTTTTTTCTCTATAAATGGTTCTTCGTCTTATTGTTGATTTAATTGTCATATCACATTTGTTTCTCTTGTTGGCAAATTTGTATTGACTTTATGCATATTTAGGTATTTTGGTATTTTAATTCCTGATCAAAAATTCTTTTTCTTTATCTCATTAGTTTGATTTGATTTTGATTAATAATTAATTGTTTTGTAAGTTAGAATATGGTTTTTTTTTTTTTTTTTTAAGTGGTTCATTTTGATGTTAAACTATGAGACTTTATTAAATTTTGTTTATCTTTTAATCCTTTTGGGTGGAAAAATGTGTAGTTTTTGTATATAAAGTACTCTTATTAGTTGTATTAGAAGTACACTCTAGAGTGCCACTTATTTAGAAAAAATCAAAGGTTAGTCAAACATAAATAATTGAATGAGTGACATATTTTAGCTTTTGCAATTGTATTTTCATTTTCATTATTATTATTTTATAATGATGCATATAGAAACTTATTTATGAGATTTTGCTAATAATTGTTTATTTGATAATGTTTTTGGGTGGACAAATTTAAAGTTGTTACAGAGAAAATAATCTCAATTAATTATCAACAACAAATTGTTTTCCTAATTAGTTCAATCAATCATTATTAGGCGACAATTGATTTGAAACTTTGTTTATTTTCAAGATATCTTCATATGGGTATGTTTTGATTTGGTAAATATTTATGGATGTATTGAGATAAGTAATATATTCAAGAGAGAGAGAGAGAGAGCATACTTTGTATTTTTTTTTTTGATACAAAATAGAATACTACTTTAGCATAATCTAAGTGTATATGTGTGTGAAGCTCCCTCTTGGAGACTTGAACTCCAGCCCTTGCCCCTTACGCCTCACAAGCACTTATACTTGTGAAGTGATTATCGCACCAAAGGTGTGCGGTGGTATACTTTATATTCTTCAAAAGAGATGAATTGGTTTGGGATTAAATATAACATTAAAATAGAAGGCTACAAATTGAAGTTTCTTGAATGGTGGGACAACTCTATTTTTCTCTTTTCTTTCTACTGATCATGATTAGGGCTGTCCAAAGACCCGGCCAACCCAACTCACCCGCCGCCGCTGACTGAACCCGACCCGCCGCCGACCAATCTGACTTCTCCGGCGGTCAACGACGGGTTTGTTTCTCCAAAACCCGAGTTTGGCGGGTCGGAGGTCGATTTTCCCTCTCCAGAATCCGATCAAACCGACCCGATCGACCCACAAGATTTCCGACGCTATTTGGTAGATCCGGTGAGATCTAAACCATTTTCGTCACGATCTCGGCGAGATTTTGCCGGATCTAGCCAAGATCTTGTCGAAAATGGCCTAGATTAGGCCGAATCTGGAGAAACCTCGAAGATTTTGGCCGGATTTTGGCCGTTTTCATGTGTTTATTTTCACCGTTTTCACACCAGTTTTCGCCGTTTTCTGGATTTTCGACCTCGACCGACCCGCCCGCTGCCCGTTGATGGTTTGATCTACCCGATCCGATTACTCCGGCGGTTGGCGGCGGGTGCATTTCTTTGTCACCCAATTCTGGCGAGTCGGTTTCGAGTTGGGCACAAACCCGACCTGGACCGACCCGTGAACAACCCTAATCATGATGATCGAAAAAACTTAATCCGCGCTATATTCTATCACTCTTGAATTTGATTATTACTTAAAAAAAGAAAGCATTATGACATTATTTATTTTAGGGGAAAAAAAATCCTTGCTCTTGGTTGGTTTGATAGAGAGTTATGTTATAAAAGAACATTTTTTAATTAATAATTTAATATATTTAAAATGAAATTCTCTTACGAGAAAAATGTTTTGTCACAAATGAAAAATTTTAATATATAAGTTTAAGAATATCTTAAAAATAAATTATATATATTTCATTACAAAATAGTCCTATAAAATTTAAAGAAAACCGTAGGACTTTTTTTTTTTTTTGACGTCAGAAAACCGTAGGACTTTAATGGGAAAAGATGCTTCCCCACTAAAATACATTGGTTCTTTGTCAACATTGAAACCATTATGGAGCATTGGCCTTCATTCACGCAAGGCCACGTTGAGTATTGGAATGTCATTCAATTCTATCTTACTATTTTAAAAAGTTACTTTATCAATTATACAATATCATTTTATAATACTACATCGTTTTAATTTTTATTTTACAATACAATATATTAAAATAATATTTTTACACAATAAAATAATATATCATAAAATCACCATCATCTACAATACGACATATTAACTACATTGCATTTAATAAAAAGTAGGAGAGGGAGAATTAAATAATAATATGAGAGTTGTAGAATTGCACTGTAACAGTATTGCAAATTTTTTTATAATACTTGGCTTTTACAATTTCTGATATAGTGAAGATTTTGGGCTTAAATCCTAAAAAATGCTTACATCTGACATTTGGGGGTGTGAATGCTCTAAGCTTCATTAAATATGCAATTTTGTCACCGAATGTAATTTTGTCACCCCATCTCCCACAATAACAGTAGTTTGAGAGTGTAAAAAAATTTTTGTGCCAAAAAAATAATTTTTATTAGAGGTTCAAATTAGAACGGTTAACAATTTATCATATATAATTTATTATAAAAATTATATAATACTTATCTTGCTAATAAAATTTTTGGCAAATATTATTCCACAAAACTGTTTCTCTTTTTATATATATACTAGCATTGGCTGCACGTGCAAGGCACGTGTTGCCTTCAGTCGTGAGGAAATTAATATAAATTTTGTATGTGAAATCGTGAATTTTGGCTCACCCAAAATGATTATATTAAAAAAGAAGTCTAAGAATACAACAAAATATCACAATATTTTCACAATATCTTTATTTTTAGGATCCGAATAGATATTTTTTTATTTTATTTGAGAGAAATGCTACATTCATAACATTTTTAGATCAAATTGTAAATGACAAGTTGTGGGGCCCAGCAATTCGTGGACCAGGCCCATTTGCAAGAAAGTCCGAGGGCCCAATCCGAGGAGAACTGTGGCCCAAGCTCCATGACGCCGAGCACGGACCAATTTTTGGGAGGCAGTCGAGGACAGTCTAGTCCTCGGCAGGCCCATAATCCGCCCAGAATAAAGGGATAAATTCGTAAGGAAATCTAAAATACCTTGGGGCGATTACCCTAAATACCCTTCTGGATAAGGCCCAATGCCTGGCAGAACCGTACTCTACAGCTTTATCAAGTCATCCCCAACAATTCCGGGATTAGACTGATGGGACCAATGTCAGTATTTGTAAAGACTGACCCTATACGTGGACGAAGGACATCGAACGCACATGAGTATAAAAGGAGAAGTAAGTGAATCTAGCAAAAGGGGGGGGAAAAAAGGAGACTTCATGAGGAAGATCGCCGGAACGACCCATGCACAGAACAGAGAAAGTCCTCCGTTGGACAGCCGGAAAGGACCACAAGGGTTCTCGGATCAAGTCCGAGGATCCCATTCTCAGAGGTGGCAGTATGGCGGGGCTTTAAACGTTTAGGCCCAGTCCATTTTCCACAGGGATCTTTCTGAAATCCAGACCAGACCATCCCCCCGTGACCAAGCCCAAGCTTTTCAAGCCCACTCTCTACAAATCGTATTGTGAGGGATCTCTCCCGCGTGAACCCGAAAATGTCACTGGGCCGCGCTAGAATCGTGTCCTTACAATTGGCGCCGTCTGTGGGAAGCATGCGCGCTTGGCGCAGGTGGCGGTGGAGTCAACTCTCTACTAAGCAAAAATCCACGGAGCTTCCTCCGTCTCCTTTGACGTGCAGCTGTTGTTCCGACATAAACTTCTGCTAGGGGCTACTCCTTGCAGCGCCCATGGCGTAGGCAGCCCTAGGGGCTCTTGGCCTCAAGCCAGCTCTCCCCGCCCTGATCTAGGGGCTTACATCCGAAAAACAAACCAAACACAAAAAAAAAAATAATAAATCTCGTAAGTTTTGGACAGAACCAAGGTCTTGCATGGTCCTCGGACTCAAACCTATGGGGAAACCAAGTACAAGAGATGAAAATCAAAAGTTTTGGACAGAACCAAGGCCTTGCATGGTCCACGGACTCAAGCCTGTGGGGAAACCAAACACAAAAAAAATAAATCTCGTAAGTTTTGGACAGAACCAAGGTCTTGCATGGTCCTCGGACTCAAACCTATGGGGAAACCAAGTACAAGAGATGAAAATCAAAAGTTTTGGACAGAACCAAGGCCTTGCATGGTCCACGGACTCAAGCCTGTGGGGAAACCAAACACAAAAAAATAAATCTCGTAAGTTTTGGACAGAACCAAGGTCTTGCATGGTCCTCGGACTCAAACCTATGGGGAAACCAAGTACAAGAGATGAAAATCAAAAGTTTTGGACAGAACCAAGGCCTTGCATGGTCCACGGACTCAAGCCTGTGGGGAAACCAAACACAAAAAATAAATCTCGTAAGTTTTGGACAGAACCAAGGTCTTGCATGGTCCTCGGACTCAAACCTATGGGGAAACCAAGTACAAGAGATGAAAATCAAAAGTTTTGGACAGAACCAAGGCCTTGCATGGTCCACGGACTCAAGCCTGTGGGGAAACCAAACACAAAAAAATAAATCTCGTAAGTTTTGGACAGAACCAAGGTCTTGCATGGTCCTCGGACTCAAACCTATGGGGAAACCAAGTACAAGAGATGAAAATCAAAAGTTTTGGACAGAACCAAGGCCTTGCATGGTCCACGGACTCAAGCCTGTGGGGAAACCAAACACAAAAAAATAAATCTCGTAAGTTTTGGACAGAACCAAGGTCTTGCATGGTCCTCGGACTCAAACCTATGGGGAAACCAAGTACAAGAGATGAAAATCAAAAGTTTTGGACAGAACCAAGGCCTTGCATGGTCCACGGACTCAAGCCTGTGGGGAAACCAAACACAAAAAAATAAATCTCGTAAGTTTTGGACAGAACCAAGGTCTTGCATGGTCCTCGGACTCAAACCTATGGGGAAACCAAGTACAAGAGATGAAAATCAAAAGTTTTGGACAGAACCAAGGCCTTGCATGGTCCACGGACTCAAGCCTGTGGGGAAACCAAACACAAAAAAATAAATCTCGTAAGTTTTGGACAGAACCAAGGTCTTGCATGGTCCTCGGACTCAAACCTATGGGGAAACCAAGTACAAGAGATGAAAATCAAAAGTTTTGGACAGAACCAAACCTTGCATGGTCACGGACTCAAGCCTGTGGGGAACCAAACACAAAAAAAAAATAATCTCGTAAGTTTTTGGACAGAACCAAGGTCTTGCATGGTCCTCGGACTCAAACCTATGGGGAAACCAAGTACAAGAGATGAAAATCAAGTTTTGGACAGAACCAAGGTCCTTGCATGGTCCTCGGACTCAAACCTATGGGGAAACCAAGTACACAAGAAAAACAAAAGTTTTGGACAGAACCAAGGCCTTGCATGGTCCACGGACTCAAGCCTGTGGGGAAACCAAACACAAAAAAAATAAATCTCGTAAGTTTTGGACAGAACCAAGGTCTTGCATGGTCCTCGGACTCAAACCTATGGGGAAACCAAGTACAAGAGATGAAAATCAAAAGTTTTGGACAGAACCAAGGCCTTGCATGGTCCACGGACTCAAGCCTGTGGGGAAACCAAACACAAAAAAAAAATAAATCTCGTAAGTTTTGGACAGAACCAAGGTCTTGCATGGTCCTCGGACTCAAACCTATGGGGAAACCAAGTACAAGAGATGAAAATCAAAAGTTTTGGACAGAACCAAGGCCTTGCATGGTCCACGGACTCAAGCCTGTGGGGAAACCAAACACAAAAAAAAAATAATAAATCTCGTAAGCTTTGGACAGAACCAAGGTCTTGCATGGTCCTCGGACTCAAACCTATGGGGAAACCAAGTACAAGAGATAAACATCACAAGTTTCGGACGGAACCAAGGTCTTGTATGGTCCTCGGACTCAAACCTATGATAAAACCAACTACTCGTAAGGAAAAACTACATTACGTAGGATTTGGATTCATCTGAGGAAAGCTCCCCACTCGCCATTGGGTCAGTTCCCAAACTGCGGGGATTCGCAAGTCTGCTCTTAGATCTGCAGCACCAAGGGAATCGATGCGACGTAGGGCAATACGTCACCTGAGAAACAATTTGAGTTCTTTACCCTCCGTCAACTCCTTGGACGGTACTCTCATACTTATCACAGAATATTCAATTGTTATTTTTGCTAGTTTCCTGAGTTAAACCTGCTATGAGTTATCGCCGTAAGGTTTGGTAGTGTTGGTACATTAGAACTGATTGGATTATGTTTCAAAACTTCCTGCTCTAAGTATCATTGAAGAAACAGACACAGGGAGCACACCCTTCCACAAAATAATGTTGCAAAAAGAGTAGTATTCAAAATAAGTAGGCTAAATTTCCTTTCTTATTAAAACAAAGAAACAGTACAGCATACAACAAAAAGCTGAAATCAACTTGTGATAAAACTTGCTACATGATAGAAAGGAAAGTTACAAGGAAGCAAGAGAAGGCCGAGGAGGTAGCACAGACGAGACGTGGGCTACTGCTTCGAGGCCTTGTCCCTTCCCCCATGCTTTCACATGCCCATAGCTCCGGCAGCAAAGGAGCCCAACTTGAGCCTCACGCCACAGTGGGGAGGATGCAGGTAGCACAGAGGAGAGGTTGGCTACTGCCTCAAGACCTCGTTTCATCCTCAACGCTTTCACGTGCCCGAAACTCAGGCAGCAAAAGAACCTGACCTCAGGCTAACACCATCTACAAAGAAGATGTAGGGAGCCGAAAGTTGGGAAGCCCCCGCAGAAATTTGCCGGCTGCAAGGTAGACAGTGCTGATGGTGGAAATTCCTTCTTCGGACATACCAAAAATCTGGCATGACCAGAACCTGCTTCGGATTTTGACTAAAAGCGTGGGAAACACCCTCTCCCCTCTGTCATAAGGGAATATTTCTTTGAATCTATGCCTTCGTTGCCCGTATATCACTCTTCTGAGCTTGAGGAGAACGTGGCGCCTTTGCGGCGGAGAGAGTTTTTCTTCCCCGACCCTCGTCTCAAACATGACTTGCTGCGGGAGGAAGCTGAAGGAGGAGACTAAGGAGCTGGTGCCTAGGCAAAGAAACTTGCTCTCTTATTTATTTGAGGAGATAGGGTGGTGGCATTTAATTAGCGCAGCTTCCCGAGGAACGCTACAGACAACACGTCTCCAGCTCGACTTCCAACAAACCTCTGCAACGACAAGACTAAAGGAGCCTCGTCGAGGTGCACCTCGAACATCGGGACACCCAGAAGTACCACGTGGCCAAAGATTATGGAAATATCTCATAATCCGTGGGCCTAGTAAATTCGCGGCCCATGCCCTTGCTACATGATGGCCCACGGACTACGGCCCACGCCGGGTAATAACTAATGCCGAGGACAACCTCCTGCCCGGCCGCGTATGGGATACCTAAGGAGAGGGAATAAAACAGAACCAAGGCCTTGCATGGTCCTCGGACTCAAGCCTATGGGGAAACCAAGTATAAAAATTATTATTATTACAAGTCATGGACTGAACCAAGGCCTTGCATGGTCCTCGGACTCAAGCCTATGGGGAAACCAAGTATAAAAATTATTATTATTACAAGTCATGGACTGAACCAAGGCCTTGCATGGTCCTCGGACTCAAGCCTATGGGGAAACCGAGTATAAAAATTATTATTATTACGAGTTTTGTATAGAATCAAGGCCTTGTATGGTCCTCGGACCCAAACACGGCATCAAGCCTCCAGTTCTCTCCTCGGCCAGCATGGGTAATCATTACTTTTCACTGGTCGGCCTTATTGGGCCAAACACTTATATTAGAGTTATGGCAACATCTTTTTATTATCAAGTATTTTGGTCTTAGTTGTCATCGGTTTAGATACTTTCTCATTGAGCCGAGCAGCATTTACCAATATACAAAAACATAAACGGAATATGCAAAATGAAATAATAAACACTTTTATTAATATAAGAGATTATTACAATGTATGAAAAAGGGCTCAAACAAGCCTATACAAAAGGAGAACTGCTGAAGCAACGGTAACACTCGCAGTACAGAGAAGTAAACAGTCAGGCTTCTTCTAAAACTCATCTTCAAGGTCTCTTCAGTCTCTGCCTCAACATTGCTCATATCATGACAAGAACCTTCTTCGGAAAAGAATGGAGGACATGAGTAAAGAAGGAGGAGAAGAAGAAAGAAGGGACGAAAAGAAAGAAAAGGAGTAAAAGAGGGAAAAGGGAAGGCACCAGGACGGAACTGGTGCTGGGAAGACTATAAGAGGAAAGCGGAGGAGGGCACCAAGGAGCAAAAGAGGGAGAAGCAGAAGCACTTAGCCCCTGCCTCAGCCCTGACTCCTAACACGTTGGTGCCATATTAGGTATGCTCATGGGAAGCCGGGTGGTGCTGGTCTTGGTTGTTCTCGACTCAGTCGCGCCGAGAGTTCGACACGACGAGTCCCTGCTTCGGATTTTGGCTGAAAGAGAGGCGAGACAGATCTTAAGTCTGCGCCACCCTTGCCCTGATCGAGCCATTTCAAGCTTTATCAGAATATGGTGTCTAGAGGAGGGGCATGATTTCTTCATCATTTGGTGCGATCTCAGAAGAATAGAAGGGAGTTAGTACGAAAGTGATGGCCTCCTGCTTGCCTTCTTATAGGAAGAGCAGAACGGATGGCATTAAATGCATTCAACCTTCCCAAAGAATCTGAAGAAAAAAGAGGCGTCCGTTCCACTTCTCCACCTTATCAAATGAGCCGCTGGATATAAATGAGCCTCATTAAGGGGAATTCATTAAGGGCGCGTCTGGGACATCCAAGCGGAAGGAGCAGATTCCGAGCGGATTAAAAGGAATCCCTCAAAAACCGCCTGACTTCCTGAGAAACCGCTCACATAAATGCGGGATCAAGCTAAATGGGCCATATTAAGGGCCCGGGTTTGCCAAAACCCTCCTTTCCAATCCGGAATTCGGATAGAAGGGTTTTGAGGGGCTATTGTGGGGTCCAGTAATTCGTGGACTAGGCCCATTTGCAAGAAAGTCCGAGGGCCCAATCCGAGGAGAACTGTGGCCCAAGCTCCATGACGCCGAGCACGGACCAATTTTTGGGAGGCAGCCGAGGACAGTCTAGTCCTCGGCAGGCCCATAATCCGCCCAGAATAAAGGGATAAATTCGTAAGGAAATCCAAAATACCTTGGGGCGATTACCCTAAATACCCTTCTGGATAAGGCCCAATGCCTGGCAGAACCGTACTCTACAGCTTTATCAAGTCATCCCCAACAATTCCGGGATTAGACTGATGGGACCAATGTCAGTATTTGTAAAGACTGACCCTACACGTGGACGAAGGACATCGAACGCACACGAGTATAAAAGGAGAAGTAAGTGAATCTAGCAAAAGGGGGGGGAAAAAAGGAGACTTCATGAGGAAGATCGCCGGAACGACCCATGCACAGAACAGAGAAAGTCCTCCGTTGGACAGCCGGAAAGGACCACAAGGGTTCTCGGATCAAGTCCGAGGATCCCATTCTCAGAGGTGGCAGTATGGCGGGGCTTTAAACGTTTAGGCCCAGTCCATTTTCCACAGGGATCTTTCTGAAATCCAGACCGGACCATCCCCCCGTGACCAAGCCCAAGCTTTTCAAGCCCACTCTCTACAAATCGTATTGTGAGGGATCTCTCCCGCGTGAACCTGAAAATGTCACTGGGCCGCGCTAGAATCGTGTCCTTACACAAGTTATTATTGGTTTTAAACTGATAACATTGTTATTGTTATTCTCAAAATATTTATTTTCAGTTGTGATTAGTTACAGTCTCATATTTTATTATTTTATTTCGACTTGTAAGAAATTGACACTTCAATATTTATAAAAATATTGTGAAATTTGTTGTGTCGGTATCGCAATATATATGCTAGCTTACATAAATATTTAAAAGAAAGAAAAAAAAACACAAACTGATTACTGAGAAAAAAAAAACTTTAGGCACGGTAGAAATTAATGTTAAAATGTTGTGGATTTAGCATTTTTTTTATTTGATTTATAAGAAATTGAGATCTCAACAATTGTGAAAATATTGTGATAATAATAAGTATCGTAACACTTTCTCAAAACATTTATTTTCAGTTATGGTTAATCACAGTCTCATATTTTATTATTTTATTTCGACTTGTAAGAAATTGGCACGTCAATAATTGTGAAAATATTGTGAAATTTATTGTGTCAGTATAACAATATATATGCTACTTACATAAATATTTTAGAGAAAAAAAAAAAACACAAACCGATTACTGAAAAAAAAAAAAAAAAAAAAAAAAAAAAAAAAAAAAAAAAAAAAAAAACTTTAGTGCTATCCATCAATAATAGTTTACCTATGATTTGTTGTGAAATTAATGTTAAAATGTTGTGGATTTAGAATTTTTTTTTATTTGATATATAAAAAACTGAGATTTCAACAATTGTGAAAATATTGTGATAACAATAAGTGTTGTAACATTTTTTTTAAAACATTTATTTTCAGTTATGGTTGGCTACAATCTCATATTTTATTATTTTATTTTGACTTGTAAGAAATTGACACGTTAATAATTGTGAAATTTGTTATGTCAGTATAACAATATAAATGTCAGCTTATATCAATATTTTTTTTAAAAAAAAAAAAAAAAAAAAAAACTTTCTACAGTGCCGATTGAGTAAACAAAAGGGTTGAAAAAAAAAAAGGACTCACGAAATCAAAGCACTATTGCAGCTACAATACTGCATGGTGCCGACACTCTGGATGCACAGTACTGAAGCATTGTAGCGGCACAGTCGCTTTTATTATAAAACATTTATTATCAGTTGTGGTTGGCTACATACTCATATTTTATTATTTTATTTCGACTTGTAAGAAATTGGCACATCAATAATTGTGAAATTTATTATATCAGTATAATAATATAAATGTCAACTTACATCAATATTTAAAGGAAAAAAAAAAAACACAAACCAATTACTAAAGAAAAAAAAAATAGGCACGGTAGCTACAGTGCCAGTTGAATAAACAAGAGGGTTGAATAAACGAAGAAAAAAAAAAGATTCACAAAACCCAAGTACTATTGTAGCTACAGTGCATTCACAGTGCAAAAACACTGGATGTACAGTGATATATTTATAAAAGGGAAAAAAAGTACAAACAGAAGACTATTAAAAAAAAAAGTATCTACTGTAGCTACAATGTCGCTTGGTACTGTACCTACTATTCAAAACTTAAAAAAAAAAAAAAAAAAAAAAAAACAGTGGCTAATCAAAATGAAACTATAGATGAACATTGAAAAACGCTGTATAAACAGTGCAAAAATACTGTAGAAAAAAGAGCACAAATTGATAACTGAGAAAAAATAAAAATAAAAAATAAAAAAAAGCAATGAACATTACATATTGAACAAACCAAAAGTACTGTAGTTTTTACATATTCACTCAACAAGTGTCACAATATTTTCATAAAACATTTATTTTTAATTATAGTTAGTCATAGTTTCATATTTTATTTTTTTTTTTAACTTATAAGAAATTAACACCTTAATAATTGTGAAAATATTATGAAATTTATTGTGTCAGTATAACAATATATATGCAGGCTCTTATTAAATTTTTTCACTTGAACAAATCAAAAGTATGGTAACTTTTACACGTTTACCTACAGTATTATACAGTGAAATACGTTAGATGTACAGTACTAAAATACTGTAGCAAATATTGGTGCTTTTTATATGTAAGATAAGATATATATATATATATAGTTGAGGGTGTAAAATAAAAAAAAAGTTTTGTGAAGAGGACCACATATACCCGACAACACTAATAAATGAGCCACGTTCTACATTAATGTATTGATGATCTGTTACAGCGTTAGCTGGAGTTTGGATCGATACAAAATCACATCACATTCGATTGGAAAGAAAAACAGGGGCACTGACCACTGAGTAGAGGTTTGTTATGTCATGGTCATTCATTTGTATTTCCTCAGACTGGTTACTTCCAACATTAAAGCCTGTGGCTCTCACTAACATTAAACCAGCAACCCTGCTCAATTCTTGATAAAGGAAAATGGATTTGTTTAGGTAGCATGGTATGGCACGCATATCTCCAAGCCTCAAAGTATATATATTTTTGAAAAATTTTAATTTATTGGGTCTTAATTCAAAATTAATCCTAATTTAATTTAATTTAACTTTGCTTTACTATAAATTTTATTGGGCAAATCTCACTTCCTCTGGTACTACGTTGTTGTTGGTAAAACATTTTGCCAAACACTATTCCACAAACAGTTTCGTTTTATTAGTCGTATAGGTAGTTAAGAGGGTCGGTGTGACATGAAAAGAGAAATAAAAATGAAAGGTACATGCCAAGCCACGTTCGGAAAACAAGATTGACGTATTGATATCACATCGCAATTCAATTGGAAAGATAAATGTAGGGCGTAAGGCATGTCAGTCTTTCTTCTGTATTTACTCAAGACTGGTTCAACCCAACCCAAGTCTTCCTTTACAGCCACTTCGATCAATTTTTTCTTGTCGTATACTGTTGATTATGTACAGTACACCTTGTTTATTTTTTTTTTTTGCTGTTTCTCTGTAGTAATTGTATTTAAATAATATAGTTGAGTAGAACATGCCTATATTTGGCGTGGATGTTGATTTCTATAATCATGCATTTTGGATATGGATGGTAACATGAGTGTGATAGTAACATTATTTTTTTAAATGAATTCCTTCTTTATTTTTATTTTTAACAACCGCATGTTAGTTCGGCCATGGATTTACGAGGCAAAAGCGAGGTTTTGAGCGGACTAACCTTCTTCAGCCTTTCTATGTAGTAAGTTAGACACGGTTTGAAACAATTTTAGAAAATAGTATCTCGAGTTTCAGAAACTCGAGATCCACATTATAACTCGAGTTGCGATTGTGAAAATGCCACATAGATCTCGAATCTTTAAAACTCGATTTCCATGAAAAAAATTTCACTTATAGTGGCGTTTTTAAACCTTACAGTGACGTTTTAAAGCCCTATAGCGGCGTTTTTCTGTAAAAATTTTTTATAAGTACAGGTTTAGGGGGTCCTATAGTGGCGTTTTTAAGACCTATAGTGACGTTTTACAGACCTATAGCAGCGTTTTTTCTCAATTAATGGAAATCGAGTTTTTAAAACTCGATTTTCAGCCTGATTTTTTTTCCGCTTTAACTTAATTCACTTACAAATCGAGACTTAAAAACTCGAGTTTTATCTTGGAACTCGAGTTTTAGACACTCGAGATGCTAGTTTTCAAAATTGTTTTGAAATGTGACAATTAACTAAATTTTTTAATATT